>NC_088979.1:167968426-168268426 GCF_963932015.1 Anas acuta | reverse complement strand
CTCAGAGCACAGCACTTACTCACAAGCAGTCTTACTATTCCATTGCCAAATGTGTGGCTGCCCTTACTCGAGCCTGCCCTAAGGAAGGACCAGCTGTTGTAGGTCAGTTCATTCAAGATGTCAAGAACTCAAGGTCCACGGATTCCATTCGGCTTCTGGCTTTGCTTTCTCTTGGGGAAGTTGGGCATCACATTGACTTAAGTGGACAAATTGAGCTGAAGTCTGTAATATTAGAAGCATTCTCTTCTCCTAGCGAAGAAGTCAAATCAGCAGCATCTTACGCATTAGGCAGTATTAGTGTTGGCAATCTTCCTGAGTATCTGCCATTTGTCTTACAAGAAATAACCAGCCAACCTAAGAGGCAATACCTTCTTCTTCATTCCTTGAAAGAAATAATTAGCTCTGCATCAGTGGTTGGTCTCAAGCCATATGTTGAGAACATCTGGGCCTTACTTCTGAAACACTGCGAATGTGCAGAAGAGGGTACAAGGAATGTTGTTGCTGAATGCTTGGGCAAGCTTACTTTAATAGACCCAGAGACTCTGCTTCCACGACTCAAGGGATACTTGGCATCAGGTGAGTAGTAATAACTCCTGTGTATGTTGTAGCAAATGGCCTTATTCTATCTGTTAATAAATTGTTTTGTTTTTGCAAGTGATTTGCATAAGTTCTGTGATACTCCACTTTTGCTCTTTCTCCCTGCTTCCGCACCAGGAACAACATGGAGCTTAGATCCATTTTGCTCTAGGATGTTAGTCATACATAACAGGAATTACTTTATAATCTTTCTTTTGGTATGAGTATGGTATTTTATTTAATTATGTTACATTCAACAAAGCTATAAACTTAAGTGGAAGAGCATGGGCAACAAAGGGACAGCAGTGCTTGATAGACTAATTATAATGCATTGACATTTTTAAGTAAACTACAATATTCCTAATTTTGGACGAGAATTCTAAAATTTGTAAGTATTAAGAGGAATCATTGTGTATAATTCATGAATCAGTTTCACATCAAGAACTGTAATGATGTAAAGTAGAAGTGCATGAAGAAAGCACAAAGGAAAGTTGTTTGTAGGCTTGTGTGAGATGAATTAAAAAAGTCTCCTAATATGCTCATTACTTGAGTTTTCTGTGACAGAAGATGTTTATTACAAATATTATGTTGTTGCCCCCTGTTTAAAATGCAACACCAGTGCATCTGTGAAAGTAACATGGCACTGCAAGTAATAAGTAACATTTATTTTTCAGCTTTCTTAGTATTAAAAGCTTTAGTTGTGCTGTTTTATTGTTACATACTCATTATTTTATTTCATATTAGGATCCTCATATGCACGAAGTTCAGTGGTTACTGCTGTTAAGTTCACTATTTCTGATCATCCACAACCCATAGACCCACTCTTGAAGAACTGCATAGGTAAGTTCTTCGCTTTTAGTGACAACCTCTAAGTTTTCCAGTGATAAAATTGCATTGAAAATGTGTTCTTTGTGCTTTCAGAAAAAAATATTGTGTAGGTACCAGAAATAGCTGCTAATGTTAGCTGTTGCAACAGTTACCAGGTTCTTCCTTAATAGGCGGATGTTTGTATTAATTCTAGTGTGTTTGAATTCTGAGTAGTAAAAGATGTGTGATAAAAGCGGTATGTATTGAAGCTGCGATGGGCAAAGAATACAAAGAGCTAGGGTATTTAGGATGGTGCCTAACGGCTGATTTCCTTTCCCATGCTCTTGCTGAATTATAGCAGTTTGTTGTAGTAAGGTACTGTCTTTAACCAGAAGGGTAGTTGTGGAAATCTTTGACATTGTCACTTAAAATATGTATATATGTGAATGCTGGGTGACTTGTAAATGTGGATCCTTGTGATTCTGTAATGCTGTGTGGTCTGAAAGTTATTGGGAGCATGTATAGTTATTACAGGGATTGGGTAACCAGAACTTTGATTATGAGGGAGCTTTGCAATGCTCATTTGTATGATAGTCTTGTAGATTTGTTTAATATGCTATGGTGAATGTTAGTTTTATAGTGGATATGATTACACTGTAAAATCTGTACAAAGCTGCATATACTGCTGAATGTACTGGGGAGAGGAAGATTCATCTCTAAAAACAGTTTGGTAGAGAGCAGCTTTTTTATTTATGGTGAAGGGGTTGTCAGCTGTTGTATGTTACTTCCATCACTAACCTTAAGTAGTTTTTAATAGTATATAAAGTTGGTTGATTATGCTTGTGGGTTTCTCCTCCTGCTGTTCCTCTTCCACTAAAGCTGCCATGCCCCTTTGGTTTCTGGAAGTATTTACTAAGTATTGAATACTCATACAGTCAAAAACTATTCGGATGTAGTACTGCAAAAATCTTGTTTAGTTTTGTTTAAAAATAATTTTCAGTTTTCTTACCCCCCTTTTTTTTATTGTGGTTATGGAGTTTACTTGTTTACAGCCTGTTGTTTTCCTCCTTTTTAAATTTTCAGTTCTTTTAAACATCAGGGATGAAAATGATATATTCTTTCAGGCATTTATTTTACGAGGGCAGTGCTATAGAACTCCAAAATGTCCAGTCTGAAAATGCTCTGAGTGTGGGGTGGGCTGAGAGACGTGTTGTTACATTTATATGTACTGAGTAGGCTTGTCTTCTGGTAGCTTAGGAATGTGTTGATCTGTTTCTGTACACAATTGCAGGTGATTTTCTGAAAACATTGGAAGACCCAGATCTCAATGTCAGGAGAGTAGCCCTAGTGACGTTTAACTCAGCTGCACACAATAAACCATCATTAATAAGGGACCTCTTAGATACTGTGCTTCCTCATCTGTACAATGAAACGAAAGTCAGAAAGGAACTGATCAGAGAGGTATGTTAACTAAGAAAAAAAGGGCTAAACTGACATAAGTAGACTTAGTTATTCTAAATACATTACTTCTTAACTTTAATTTTGAATTTGCCAACAGGTGGAAATGGGACCATTTAAGCATACAGTTGATGATGGGTTGGACATAAGGAAAGCTGCTTTTGAGTGCATGTATACTCTTTTGGATAGCTGTTTGGATAGACTAGATATATTTGAATTCCTGAACCATGTTGAAGATGGCTTGAAGGACCACTATGATATTAAGGTTAGCTGTCTTTTTTTTTTTGTGTGTGTACGCACAGTGACTCAGTAAAAATATTTTAAATAGTGTATAGACTGAAATGGTAAAAATACTACTTGATATGTTTAAAGAAGTTTTAAATAGCTAAATATTTAAAGTGTTGCTGTGAAAGGTTACACAGCATTCTAGGAATTTCTCTTCACATGCTGAGCATAACTGATTTTGGGATTGTTTTTCTCTCAAACTAGATGCTAACCTTCTTAATGTTGGTGAGACTGTCTACCCTTTGTCCAAGTGCAGTACTGCAGAGATTGGATAGGCTTGTTGAACCTTTGCGTGCTACATGTACAACTAAGGTATTGTTTTAAATGTTAACTTTTGCTTGTTAATTACTTAGTATTATCTTACAGGAGTATAAACAAATTTGTGTATGAATAACAATTCTGAGAATCTAGGTGTATTGCTGCAGCATTTCCTGAATTGCAGTTCATAATTTGCAATAGGTAAAATAATACAAATAATATGAGCCCTTATGTGTGTTACCTTTCCTTAAATTACAAATTGAAGAGTAAACTTGTTAAGCTTCTTTTTAAAATCCTCTACTTCTTTGACATTCCTTTTATGCCTTAAAAATCTAGCTGCCACATGGACAACTTGTCTCATTTCATTATAAATTGTGAAAGTATTGAGGGTACCGAGGGTTTTTCTGACTTCTGATGATGTTATTGCAGTCAAAAATCATGTGCTGAAGGATGGAGGCTGTGTAAAGGGGTGCTGTTTTTTTCTCCTTTTGTCATTTATGTTACGAGACTCTTGGTTCTTGGTACAGTTGGTCTCCTCCTATACCTACTGTTGTCTTGATCCAGCTACATACTCTGATAGTGATTTAATGCTTAATTTACTTTTCTTCAATACTGTAATCTGTTATTTTTTGAGTCAAGAAATTTGACTGCTTTTAACAATAGTTTGTTTTTATCACTGAAATCAAACAAGACTAATCAATTTTTTAATAAAGGTTAACTCTTTTCAAAAATTTCTATTCTCTGGAGGCTGGAAGTGTTAATACCATTTCAATGTTGTTTACTGACCTTAGCTAGAGGTTGGCTGCTAGAATTGTTTTAATTTGATAATTGTCTTGGTAACTCACAGCTTTTTTTCTGCTTACTTTCAGTGTTCAAGTTTCAGTCTGTTTTTAAACTGCTGGTAAAAAGTCTGCTAAAAAGTACACATTTTAAGACCTTTAAAACTATTGTGAAAGTTGTCCAAAGCTATGGAAGGAAGTAGATCTTCATAAGCTGTCTGTGTTAAGGTGGGTGTAGAGGGAAAGTTGAGCTAAATCTTCAAACAGCTTCTTTTTTTTTTCTGTAGGTCAAGGCAAATTCAGTGAAACAGGAGTTTGAAAAGCAAGATGAACTCAAACGATCAGCTATGAGGGCAGTAGCAGCGCTTCTAACCATTCCAGAAGCAGAGAAGAGTCCATTAATGAGTGAATTTCAGTCACAGATAAGCTCTAACCCTGAGCTGGCAGCCATCTTTGAAAGTATCCAAAAAGATTCATCATCCACTAACTTGGAATCAATGGACACTAGTTAGATGTTTGCCCAAAATGGGGACCATTATGTTGAACCATAAGATGCACTGAATTGACAGGTTATGAGTAAGAAACAGAAAAAGTATCTAATCTACACATTGTTCCACTTTATTTACCTTTATGGAGACAGTTGGCTTTTCCCATTGTTGCTTTTCTAGCATTTATTCCAGAAATGTATTTCCATAATCCAGAGTTTGTTAACCACTCTTGTTTTAGTGGATTTGGCCACATTTGGGAATTAAAAGTTGACGCATGGTGTATGGAAATAGGTTCCAACATCCATTTGCCCTGTAACATTTAGGATTAAAATGTTAAAATTTTGTGACCATGATTTTTTTTCTTTTATTCACTCTTTCTACTTGTAAACAACAACAAAAAAGGTGTGTGTGGGGGAAGGTGGGAATCAAGCATCCAGGTGCACCATGTTTTTGTATAACTTTTTATTCGTTTTTTCGTTTTGTTTCATCTTCATAAATTGGTTTGGGTGGCAGATAAATTCTGTGTAAGATTTATTATATTAAAGAGAGGGCTTGGGCACAGTTCAAAAAAAGCAGACATAAATGTCATTTTTAAAGGTGTGGGGATTAAAAAACAAATATCCTTGTGCACACTAATTTTGCATGAGCAAATTTACAAATATATATATTGTCTGTAAAACAGCATGTGCAGTTTATTCGTAATACCAGTTAAAATAAGTGCTACTGTATCAGTGCAGTTTTCAGGTATCTTAACATACAAAGCATTCATACAGGAAGGGAGGAATGAAAGTTAGTTGTTTTAACCTGGGTTTTTGAACTGCCAATAGCATGACCCTGCAGATTATACTCGCAGCAAATATGACAGCTTCTGCAGTTTTCATGGTTTTTCAATCTCAAAGGCTGGATCCCCTGGAACTGAGGTGGACAAACGAGAAGATCGGAGGGAAATAGGATGAGCTGGAGGTAAAATGAGCAGAGAAGAACAATAGCTGTTCAATGGCTGCTGAACTCTGGATTCAACTCGGCCTTTGTTATAAAAGTGTGAAAGGAGGTTTCTTCAGTGCCTTCTACATCCTGTTCTGTGTGCGACAGTTTTTGTTAAGGCACTAATGTATGGCGTTACCCTGGCAAGTATTGCCAGAGCATCGTTCTGTGCCTATCCAAAGGTATTCTGGCACGTGGAAGCAGCAGTAGATCACAGTGCTGCAACTGTCGTTGGTATTCTAGGAAGACAGGGAACAGGGAATAGTCATAAGACGAGAGAGATAGAGAGAAATGTTAGAAAACAAGCTAAAAGGGAAAAAAATCTGCTGTGAATATGCTGAGGTATTTTGAAAGGGGACCAGAATGCAATAGCTAGCAGTACCTCCATAAACTGGATTTTAGAATTTAATACCAAAACATGAGGAAACACTGCCTTGAAATTGTTATTATTTGGTTAATGCAGTTGGCTAGTTGTCTCTCTTAAATCTGAACTTGGTTTTCCTCTGGTTAGCTGACATTTTTGGAAACCTGCCTGTTACATGGCTATGTGGCAGAAGCTGCTACTGAACTAAACACACATACATTTTTATGTCTTCAGAGAGTTTCCTGTGAGCATTGGGTTCGGGGGCAAATTTTTCACACACTTAAAGATTGGGGAACGCAGGGGAGATATTGGTGCATTTTACTTTAATTAAAGGACATGAAAGAAGAAATCTATGAACTCATTCAGTAGTGACAATTTTAATGCTGTAGAAATTTTGAAATTGTAGCTTTCTCTGTCTCCAAAGTCGTCGTACTAATGTAACAATTGTCTTCTAGAAGTAGAAATAAATGAAATTAATTGTACCAACATATCTAAATGTCATGAAAAAGTATGGGATGACTCTAGAGAGAAACCATATGGTAGAAAAGCATTGTGAATTAGGTGCATTTTCCCCTGCTGTATAACTCATCTACTTCAATTACAGCAATATTCAGGCCTTCTAATTAAGAATCTGTTGTGCTAATTAGTTGTCAAATTAATCTTATTTCCTTTGTGTTAAGTTTTCAGAGTGCATTAAGATGTTTTCTAGACCTAAAGCTAAGTGTGAGGATGGTATGGTAAACATGAGATGTGAGGCTAAATCATGTAAAAGGAGTAGGTGGCAATGGTAAGTAAACAGGATACTTAAATTCATGGTTGAGATGCGTGTGCTTAGTGCTGCCGTAATGCCTGTGTCGTGGATCCAAATAATACTCGCTTTGTTTACAGTACAGTACAGAGGAGCAAGCTTAACGACAGAACAGAAGGTTGAGATGTATCACATGGTGAATGCTTTCTTACAGGAGAGTAATTTTTACTTGACCACTTACGAAGCGGGTGGGAATGTAAGGATCAACATTAATCCACAGAAGAATTAAGTTGATTCAAGTTTTCTGTAAATTATGGAAATTCCAAGATAGGATTCTCACCAAGTAGCTGTGGATATTTCAGCAAGGCAGGAAGAGAGCCTTATAAAGGTTTTAACTGCATCATGATTACTGGAATTGCTTGTTGGTTTTATAAAATCTAACTAGGTTAGGTGCTCAGATTCCATTGACGTTCACTGGACCACTTTAGGTGTTTGTTCTTGGGGGAGCAGAGTTTTTTCTCCACCACTTTGTCAAGTGTGTTTGAGTAAATCTGATGTATTTATGTTTTCAGTGCAATTAGGTTCAGTTAGTTCTGCTAAGGGTGATGTCAGGAATACCTCTAGCTGTTTCTTAGGCAATAAATGTCTGAAAATGAAGTGCAAAATGATGCTAAGAGCAGCCTTTCAGAACTTTAGTTTTGTTTTAAAGATTCCTTGTATGGTTAGAACTTCAGTACTTTTCATGACTTTGAACAGACGCAATCAAGAGAATTTAATAACCTCACACATAATATAGAAATGGTTGGCCTTTGTTGCCATTAACTATTTTTGTATCTCAAGCATAATTAAAGTTTTTACTAGAAAAAGTTGTTCAGCATGCTCTGATTTTTCTATGAAAAATCTCGCCATCCTTGCGGAGGAGGTATTTTCTTTAAAACACAAAACCACAATTCACGTATATACATAATTTAGCTATATATTTTGCTGCACTTTAATCTAAATTGATTTTAACTTTCCTTCCAAATGTTGCCTCTAATATAGCAGTTGACAGAGCTGAACTGCTTTCAGATTGTATTTACGTGAATGAAATGAAACAAGTTCTGATACGACTCCTGTTTGGATGAGGTTCATTCGTATGCATGTAAGCAGCGCTGGTTCTCTCAAATGAAGGATCATTCTAACATCAACCCAAACTAGAAATGTGATTTAAAAGTTCATATTTGTGTCTATATTTGGCTGAATGTAACTTAGTAATAACACGAGGAATAATTCCTTATGTTCACCCTGTTCTTCCTTGCAAAGACAAAACAGCTAAGCCTGCAGCTTCTGGGTTTTATTTCTCTGCTACCCTAAGCTGCAGGTAAAAAGTACTTCTTTGCTGTTACCATTTTTTATATTAATCCTGGAGAATTGAAAACTGCTGGTCACTTTATTACTTTCTTTTTGCCCTTGTTTACTCCTTGATGTGAGATGGGAAGCTTTGCTTGCTGCTGTATTGAACATGAACGGGCAGGCTTTGTGACTGCAAGGATTAGAGCAAAAATGTTCTTTTACACTAAAGCTGAGCTTCTTCATCAGTATCAATTTTTGATTTTTCATTTTATCTTGAGTTTTTTAATTTCTCACTGTATCTTGAGTTTGAGGAGGAGAAGGAAATCTGGTTCCTTGGCCATAATGAAGTGAATTAATCTTTGTGACTAGTGTTGAAATGGGGAAGTTTTGTGCAAGAGGTGGGCATCAGGCAGTTTGGTCTCAGTAAGGAGTTAGACTTTTTTAAATTCTTTTCCATGCATGAGGCTTTAATGTTTCCACGTTAATCTTTGCTGAGGATAAAACTGCCTTCCACAAAGGTCATCCGTCCCCCAGAACAAACAAAGGGATTTCTGCGGTCTGTGTATTGTGTTTTAGAGCCTAACCCTGAACTGGAGAAGACATAAGAGTGTTTTTCTGAGAACCACACAGACGCTGGCTGGAAGGCAGATGTCAGCTGAAATGCAACACCAAGAAAAACAAAAATTATCTGAAAGTGCAAATATTTTCATTAAAAAAAAATAATAAAAGCTTCTGCCTTTTTATCCTGTTTTTGAAGATTAGGAAATACAGAAGAAGAAAAGAAGTAATTAGCAAGCTGTGAACTTCTGTGATCCTGGAATTTCGGGGTTTAATTTCTTTTCCCTGCTGCTTCCTTTTAAAAAAAATAAAAGGTTTTCCACAGGTTTTCTACAGAATTATATATTCAAAAGCCTTTTTAGTAGGTTTAAGTTCTTTTAATTGTATTTTAAATATTATATTTATTCTGAAGAAATTCTTTCACTTTATCTGTGGATTTCTCCCACCTGGTAATTTGGAGGCAGTTCACTACTGCTGCTGTAGGCTTTAGGAGATAAACCATGTCACTTGGTTCAGGGCTGTGAAGATATTCCTGTAGTACATTAAGTTTCCAATTCACTCATTTTTTTTAATTAAAAAAAAAAAAAAAAACATTCACATGTGACTGCTTTCCTTCCAACCTCCAGCCTTTCTTCTCCTCAGCGGAGAAAAGACTGGACTCTTAATCATCTGATTACTGTTATTTTGGTGCCACCCTTCTGGGGCTTCCCAGTATTTTAATCTCAGGTCCTCTAGAAGACTTTTTTTTTCCTTGAAGTCTTTTCAGATTATTTGCTGTAAGGCTCAGGTTTATCTCCCATATCTATGGCACTTCCATTGTCCATGGAAATAGTTCTTTCAGGAATTGCATGTAATCTCCATTTTATGGAGGGATTTCTCAGGGAGACGCTGTGCTTAAATGCAACTGAAGCCAATTTTTGAGGAAGCTTGTAATTAAACCACTTCACTGAAAAACGAGTATACTTAAACTTCACTGTAATTTAGAGTATCAAGTGATATATATATATGTAAAAATATACATTTCCACGTTATCCTATTCAAAAACATACCAAAGGGCAAAAATGAAACCATGTTCCATGTGCAGCACAACTAAAGGCATGGAGTCTCATGGAAAAAATTCTCCTCTCCCTTAAATTTCTTAGTGCTTGCACTGCACAAAGCATCACACCTGCTATGGCTCTGGGTCAGAAGAAGGTGCTTTGTGTTGCAACAGCTGAATTCTGCCTGCTGGGGGAATGCACGGCAACTGCTGCTTTGATTCTTTTCCCTATGCAGCTACCGATTTTTCACACAGGTAACTGATTTTGCAACATTGGCCACATTTGACAGAAGGGTAGGTAGGAATTAACTAACGTTTAAAAAGAAAAAATGGGATTTCCCATGATCCTGATTCTTCAAAGTCAAGCTCAGCAGTCAATCAACTTAAGCATAATTTTCTAAATGCAAAGATGATCAAGGGAGTCTATATTAGGAGGAAGATGCTAAATTAAAGCAACAAGATTACTGAGTCCTATTTTTAACTAATGCTGCAAACTGAAAGCGCACATCTCTGATTGGAAATCCTGACTTGTTTACAAAACTCACCTCATCAGCAGCATTAGAATTGTGGAACTGAGGTTGTAGATGGATGAGAGTTGATTTCAGTACCTTGCCAAGGCAAGCTGAATAGAGTAGCTCAGCTGGAAAGGACTTTCAAAGATTTTTCCAATCCAGCTGCCTGACCACTTCAGGGCTAGCCGTAAGTTAAGGCACATTACTGGGGGCACTGTCCAAATGCCCCAAGAACACTGGCAGGCACGGGGCATCAACCACCCCACTAGGAAGCCTGTTCCAGTGTTTGGCTGCTGTTTCCCCTTGGGAAGTTGCAGAGAGCCACAAGGCTGCCTCCTTTTCTTCAAACTAGGCAAACCAAGTGTCTGTAGCCTTTACCCCTGGCTCAAGCAAAGTAAAGCCAAAGTAAAACACCAAACTGTTGCTTTCTCAGTACCAACTTTGGAACCTGAGGTGCAATTTAACACACATTAAAATATTAGGATATTTTTATCTCTGGAGTGGCAGATGTGAAGGATGAAAAATTTGTTTGACGTAAAAGATTAAGTACTGTTCTTATTTATTTATTTATTTATTTATTTAGGAGTGTATATGTGGAGAAACAGTGACCTTAATTGCAGGTCCTTTTCAAAGAAATTGACAATTTTTCAGGTCTGCTCCTCTCTTTTACTCCCAGCTTTTTAAAATGAGAGGAATACTCCAATTCTGTAATTCCATAGTGTTGTCACATTTGTTTTTTTGTAGGACTGTCCTTTCTTTTTGGCCTTGTTAGTCTTCCGGAGAAAACAGTCAAGAACAGAAATGCAGTTGAATGGCTTTCAGCCTTGTGCATTCAATTGTTCTATGTTATTTTTTACACACACACACACAAAAATCAAGGGATGTTATTTATATACATAGAAAATGATGCTTTCTCAAAGTTTGAGTTAATGTATTCAGGGCTGAAACAGTTTGATATCATCAAGGGCTATTATAGGGACAAAGAATTTTCTGAAAGTGTAAAATTTCTGGTTTTCCATGACTGATTTCTTTCAGGTCTGTTAGGTGGCTGAACCATGAACAAAGGAGCACAAGGGCAGGCCGTCACGTACGAATGTGAATTTGTGTTAGATTGCTGTTTAGCAAATGGTTAATATTTATTGGCCTGTGTTTTTTTCTTACCAGTCTTATTGCTCTGAGGCTTTTCATAGCTTAACTATCAGAAGCAGGTGTTCCGCTGTATCCGAGTTGCCTTTGATTAAAGGAGAAGGAGTTTGCAGAAGGATTTGGTGTGCTGAAGCAGTTGGGTGGCTGACTGGGTTTATTTTTTTTTCCATGCATCTTTGATCATGTTGAAGAACAGGAAAGATGAGGTCCATCGGTGGGTTTAGGCATTCCTATAGGAGTTCAAGAAAACTCTGCAGAATATAACAATTCGGTATTTTTTTTTCCTGTTATTTGGTGCACACCAGGAGGAAAATGTTTAATAAGGCTAGTTGAATAGATTTTTAAGCAAAATACATGTATGCTGCTGAAAGATGGGAACAACATCATGCAGAAAAAACTCTGGTCATGCCATCTCGATCATTTGATTCCCATTGCAACAGGTAGGTAGATGGAAGGGAGCTTTGTGTTTCCTGAGATAATGGATTTATGCTAATTTGCAGGTCTATGCAGTTTGCTGCAAGAATGCAGTACTCTTGATATTTTTTAATTATGTTTATACTAAGTGCAGAATTACATTTTCAAGGGAATGCTCGTTTTAAGAAGTTGCTTGCTTCATTGATTCCATTCTGGAAAATTCACCTCAAATAATAAAATTAAGTGATTCCTCTGACAGGATGGAATAACTAAAACTGTGAGTTGATAGTACTTTCAACTGTTGCAATAAATTAAATCCATTTTCCACAAAGGAAACTTTAAAATGCTGCTGTGTAAAGCAAGTAAAAAACCACCACTAACAACAACAACAACAAATAAATAAATAAATAAATAAATAAATAAATAAATGCACACCTAAGGCCTTAGTGCGAAAACCAGAATAAACTAAAACGTTCTGCAGAAATTTAGTCTTATACCGACTATCTTCTGCTTTTGGAAGTGGTGAAGAGGGAGGACATTTACTTTGTGTCCCTCTCCTTAATTTTAATTTGATCTGGTGGATAAATGTGAATGCTTATGCTCTAAAAAAATAGATTTCTTTGCAGACTTTAGCATCCTGTTTAAATGTTGGAGACAACTTTTCTCTTCTTAGAAAGTGCCCTGCTACTCTTGTAGACTAGAGCTAATATTTGAACATATGAAGGAGCAAACTGTCTGGGTAGTGCTTTGAAAGGGCAAAGAATGTAATACAAGATTTAAGTATTTATTTACAAAGTTGGTCTTAAATGTCACAACATTTTTTTCTGTGCTGCTGCAGTGTTTGTTTACAGGAGAAATGTTCAAACACATGCTCTTCAGGACTGTAAACCGATGACATCTTTTATTGTGAATGTTTGTTTGCTTTATGTCACTACAGAACAGCCTTGCTTGCCTTGGTTAAATCTTGCATACTTTTCTGCGGTTTTATCCACAGTTCAGCCTATAGCAATGAAAACAGAATTCGTTTCTGACAAAGCTGATGTTACAGAAACAGAGGAGCCGTAGGAAATGTCTGAGGACTGCATACGGAATAATATGTTTGACTACAAAGATGTCATAGTTAATGCATTCTGCTTTGCAGACCAGTTATTTCTGTGACAGAATAGTAGAAATAGGTTTATTAAAAGCACAGTATCTGAGAAGAGCATCAGAAGCAGCTTTGGATAAATCCGTTCTTACAGCTTGTTGATGGTGTGGCTGAAGAAGTCTACTGTGTGAAGTCTGTCTTCATTGCTCATTGGCCATCAATGCCCTTTGTTTAAAAACAACAACAACAACAAAAAACTCCAAATGTTTCCACTTGGCTGTATTACTGAATATGCTATCGTGTTGGTAAATGCAGCACAGTGCTGAAGGTTATCTGTGCTCAAAAGCAGGATGCTGCATTGTGCATAAGGTATTACTGTAGTCCCATATTGCCAATTTGACAGTTTTATGAATAAAATGTTAGCGATTGCAAAAACTACCATTTCTCCAGAGGGAAACCTGATGCCCCAAGACTACCATCTTACATTGATTAGATCATAAAAAAGCTATAATTTTGTCTCTTTTTCAGGAAGAGCTTTAAATATCAAGCCCTGAAGCCTTTTAATGAAATAAAAGTTCTTTTAGATAACTATAGTATTTAATCCTGTAGCTATATTTTTTAATGTTCCTCTGGCAATTTTAGAATTGTAATAAGTATACTGGGTACAATCCCACTCAATGGGATAATTCACAAATAATGTTAATATACTTGGAACAACTAGAGTTTCTTCATGATAATTTCAGTGTTGACCTCATGTGATGAGTACATTCTCTATGCCCCCTAACAAAGTTTTCAGAATGCACTGTGAATATAGTGAGGTACCTAAGAGCATTAGCATGATACATAGATGCAGGATTAAAATACATGCTTGTTAATAAGTCATTCAGATATTTTCTATCCTTTCAAGTGGCTCTCCAATTCAACACATTAGTATGTGTGTATACCTGAGAACAGGTGAGCTGTTCTGTTTTTAAAGTCTTTCAACATTTTGATTTTTTGAGATACAGTTCTTCTTAGATACAAGTTTTGTACTTCTGGTAATTGTTTCGGTTATCTGAAGGAATGACTAATCTTGAATATTTTTTCCATTCCTAAGCGTTAAATAAAATCACAGAGTAATATTAAATATATATATATATAATATACTGATGAGCATTTTTATATGAAAATGCCCTGATTGCTATGAAATTATCAGTCTTCTTGTAAAAGAAATCAAGCGTAAATCTAAAACATGATTTATCTATGGTATTTCAATTTCATCATAATATTAGTACTTTGGACCCTCTGGTTTTGTATCATCTGGCTTAAACAGAAACCCCTTAATTTATTTTGGATCAACAAATGGCAAAATGTGTGAGAGTGGGTCCCTGCTCTCCCAGTGTTGATTCTCTAATGGTGAACCTGCCTTTGTCTTAAAAATGGAGTGTTAAGTATTTCATCTCAAAGGGCTAAGCTATAGCTGAGATTAACCTCTCCATCCTTTCTCTGTGTTTATTGTGGCAGTTTACAGTATGGCTGCTAAGAAAAAAAAAAAAAAAAAAAGGTTGATAATACAGTTTATTGCCTGTCCAGCCAGTTTATCGTGTTGCGTGTTGGCTGGCTCTATGGACACGGGTGAAAATTAGCTGAGTTTCAGGAGCAACTCCAACTACTTATTTTCTTCCAGGAGATGGCGCCGAAACCTCATTAACAAGTGCCAAACAAACGGGGGAGAAAGTACAGCAAAAGTTCTCCACAAATAAGAAACTTCAGGTTTTTGACGAATGAGTCTGAAACGGATCTAGTCATTTTATTTTCTTGCCAAAGTATGGAAACTCCCTGTTATAAATGGCTCCCTTTGAAGACTTTCAAAACTTTTTCGAGTCATTTACAAGCTTCGCTTGTGTACTGCAGAGTTTGGGCAGGTCTGTGCAGGTGGGTGAAGGGCCTGGTGATGCCAGTCTGGCAGTGAGGTGCTGGGTGGCCTGGTGGCCTTGGCACTGTTGCAAGGTGCAGAGGGGACCATCAGCTGCATTCCCCACCAGATAAAGCAGATTTCATGACAAAATGCTGTATTTTCCCTCTACCTTGCTCATGATTTCCCTTCTCCCACACTTTCAGTACGCAGCTGTAACGGGGATGGTGGCTCTTAACATGAGAGGCCTGCCAAAACTAGGTGTCGGGTTTTGGGGACCAGGCTGGTATGTCAGTAGGGTTTGTCATTTTCAGAGTTATATTCATTTCTTTCCTAAAAGTGCTAACATTTGGTAATAATACACTGGTTTGCTTTTCATGTCTGGAGTTATTTTTGTTGGTGGTTTTTGTTTGCTTATTTTTAAGAGGGAAAAGAAGGGAAGCAGGTAAAATGCCCTTGTAGTTTTGTTTCTATTGTAAGTTAACATGACTACCAAGGTTTTTTAATTTTTATTTTTAATGGTCTAGCCAACACAGTTTCATCACACATTGTTTTAGAATTTGGCCACCAAACAAACAAGAACCCCAACAACCCCCCAGCCTTAATATTTGGTTATGCCGTAGAACTGGGGCTTCCCTTCTGGAATGGCATTGACCCAGAGGAATACTACACAGCAAAATGCACCCAGTTCGAAGGAGCCACAACCTGCAACGTAACTATACGAACAGCTGGAGAACACACTTGCCTAGCAGTTGTCACTCAACAGCATGTGTAAGCTAACAGCAGCTTCAGGAGCTCACAAGCCTGTTGAGATTGTTTTGGTAGGGCTGAGGAAAGGCAAGGCATGCTGGAACATATGTATTTAATTAGAAACTGAAAGGAAAAGTAGTATTTGTATACATTTCTAAACTACAATTACAAATACAGTCTTAGATTGTCCTCCTGCCTGGATTTGCCAGTGCTCAGTTTGTTTAAGCTGCTATTAAAACTTGGTGCTTTTGCTGGAACCTGGTTTCAATTACAAGTTTTGCCTCACAGAAACAAGCTGGACTTAAGGCTCCAAAACTACAATGAAGTTGGATGGAGGCAATTGTTCATGCCAAAGTATGAACAGCTTGTCAAGGATGACTTCTATGGTGCTGAATAAAATGCTAGCTGAAATGTTGTTGAAACCATACTGGTTAACAACAGCTCAGTTTGACAACACTGTATTTTTTTTTAATTCATAAAATAACTCTCTCAATATTGTTCCTTTGTCAGAAGATGAAAAAGGCAAAGGGCACCAGCGCTACTCCCTGACGCACCTGAACTGGAAAAGACTACCTGGAATATTTTGAGGAATTATTTCAAAAAGGGAAAATTATATATATATACACACATATGTGTCTGTGTGTATATATATAATGTTATATATATATATATACACACATATACATACATCATACACATATGATATCATATGTATATCATATGTATATATAAAATATGCAGTAGTTAACTGGTCTGTACTTACCATGGACCAGTTCTCTATTTGTGGTTTAACCTGGCAGGCAGCTAACCACTTTGCTCACTCCCCACCACCCCACAGTGGGATGAGGGAGAGAATTGGAAAAAGGGTAAACACTCATGGGTTGAGATAAAGACAGTTTAACAGGGTAGAAAAGGAAGGGAAGTTAATTATTATAATGATGACAAAAATGTACAAAGCAAGCAATGCACAATGCAATTGCTCACCACCTGCTGACTGATGCCTCACCCATCCCTGGCCAACCCTCCCGGTTTTATTGTTCAGCATGTTGTCATACGGCGTGGGACATCCCTGTGGCCAGCCTGGGCCAGCTGTCCTGGGTCTGTCCCCTCCCAGCTCCTGCTGCACCTCCGGCCCCCTCCCTGGCAGGGCGGTGTGAGAAGCTGAAAAGTCCTTGGCTCTGTGCAAGCCTTGCTCTGCAACAAGTACAGCATCGGTATGTTAGCATCCTAAATCCAAAACACAGCACTATGCCAGCTACTAGGAAGAAAATTAACTCTAACCCAGATGAAACCAGGACAATTTAATAGCATATGTCTGATGTTTCTAGAAGCAAAGTATATGGAGCTACAGGGAATGTCATAAAAATGGCTTGCTTGAAGCCTCTTGGCTGCAGCTTTAGCTATAGGAACAGGTACTGAGGAGCATTTTCAGGCTTCATATGTATCCTCTTATCCTGGTGGTCTTATGTGACATGGCAAATATCAGAATACACATAAATTGTTTATTTAAAAATTGTGTCTATCTGGCAATGGAAAAAAAAAAAGAGCACAAAACCAACTCTCCTTACATTCATGTAACATTAAAAGTAAATGGGAAGGCAGTCCATTTGAAGTTTTAATTCTTTCCTAATAACTACCATTCATTTTGAAACTGTTCCCACTGGTAACCAGTGGCAACAATTGAATGCAGTTCAACTAGGAAATGAAAGGAACAAACGTAACCCCTGGTTTGATGACATGTTTACAGGCTCTCCACTCCTCTCACTTGGGAACATCAGAATTGCCATAATGGATCAGAAAAACAGGCTATTTTGTGGTTATCCTCTCTGACAAGGCCTGCATCACAGCCTTTAGAAAGAAGTTTGCTTCTGTAATAGCAAAGAGGCTACGTTTCATTGCTGTGGCCAAACGGGCCTTTATTTGCAGTTTTTATAGTTCTACTGCCTGAATCGAGGTTTCCTGGGTGTAAGTGAGGGCTCAGCATGAACTTCCAGGGTCTGTTCCTTGCTAATACATATTCTAGGGAGCATCTGACTCGGTCAGTCCTGATTTATCCAGTACATAATTCTATTAATTTTTCTAGGTAGGACAAAAAAATCTTTCTTTTAAATTTCAATTTATATTGACAAGCTTTAATCAACGTATCTATTTTGATTTAACTTCGGTGTGACTTTGAACAGATTATGTCCCAGTGTGGCCACAGAGGCTATCAATACACACGGTGTGTACTGATGGGTAACAAACGGGCCCTGCTCCTTCTGTGAACTGTGTCGGTTATTTCTGAGAATCATATTTCCATATTATCTCTCACTTTATAAATCAGTTGTTTGCTTTAATCTCATGACAGTTATAGGAACTGCACCAGCTAGAGACTAAAATGTGGTTCCCCTTGCTGTCTCTGCAGAGGTTATCTGGCTCAGCTCTTACAGCCTGGGCCACTCAGTCAGCTGTGCAGCGCTGACTCGACAACAAAGATTATCTTGAATTAGGGGGTGAGTTACTGGTGGGAGAGAGGCAGCCAGAGGAGAAACACTGAGGTTGTATGAGGTTGCTGTGGAGCCACAGACAGCAGCTTTTGGGGTTTTAATAAGTTCACATGTGTGGCTGTGGGGAACTGTGAGATGGGGTGCTCCTGGACATGTCCATATATCACCAGCAAAGGAGCTACTTCACACTGGTGATACCAAGTCCTTTGGGAATGGGACATCAAGAATAATTCTCTGTGGAGCCCCCAGCAAGGATCATGCAAGGCACAGTGGAGAATCAAGTCCTTAGAGTGTTTCCTATGTCCCTAAATCTGCACCGACAGCTGCACTGCACACCCACAGCATGAGTGTGCGGCGCTGGAGGGCTGCGTAACTGGTGGTGGTAATGAAAACTGTGCATGTATGCTCCAACCCAGAAATGCTAATTATTAAGATGAAACTTCTAAAAATTTATTTTTTTTATTCTCCCTCTCCTTCCTTTTTCTTTCTGTTGTGCTAGTTGTTTGAAACAAAGCGAGGCTTGTGGAAAGAGGAGGACAATGAGGGTCCCAATGCAGGGACAGCTCGAGCATGTTGCCCAGGGCTGTGTTCAGCTGAGTTTGCAGAATAATTTTCCAATGGGGGGACCACACAATCACTCTGAGCAACCTCTTCCAGTGCCTGACTACCCTCACAATAATTTTTTTTTTCTTTTGCTCTAAATTATTTCCATTTGTACAAGTTGCCCCTTCTCCTGTCACTGAGCACCACTGAGAAAAGGCTGGCTTTGTCTTCTTTTCTCCCTCCATCAGGTATTTACATATTTAGATGAGATCCAGCTGAGATGTCTCATCTCCAGGCTGAACAGCCCCAGTTCTCTCACCTGCACCCTGTGTACATCAGGTGCTCTAAGCTCATAATCATTTCAGTGGCCTTTTGGCTCTCTCCGGTATGTTTATGCCTCTCTTTTACCAGGCTCTCCAAGTGCATTTCCCCCATGCTGAGCAGAGGGGAAGGCTTGCCTGCCCTGACCTGCTGGCAGCAGTCTCTCTGATACAGCCTGGGAGGCGCTGGTATTCTCCACCACAAGAGCATTTTGCTGGCTCGTGGTCAATTTGGCATCCAGTAGGACCCCCAGCTCCTTTCCAAGCTTTACTTTGTGTGTCTGGAAGTGAAAATTGACTGCCCTGTCCAGAATTAAATTCATGTGCAAGTAAGGGTAAAACCGAAAAAATCACTTTCCACACAAAAATCAGACAGCTATTTGTTCTTTAGTGTAATGGAAATATTGATTAGCAGAGCTGCTACTGCAATTTCCTTCATAGGCTTCTCCCTGTGCTATTGCAAAATCACTTCAGAGTGCTATTGTTTTATAACCCGGACAGCTGGCTGATAGGAATTTATCAAATTGCACATTAAGTAAATTAAGAACGCTGGGCCCAGCCTCTCATTCAGACGTCGCTCACAAGAGGTACTGCCACATCTGCTTCGTCGGGAACCTGCCGATGGTTTAATGACAGCCTTTGAAGAAAGAGAAGAGCTGGATTTTAGTACTTTATGAACAAAAACATTTGGAGATAAAATATTATTTTAAATTGTTAACTGAAATGGTAATGGCTGCCAGGGAAACCTTGAGAACGACAAGCAGCCCCTTCCTACCCATGCCAAAGAAAGCGAGGGGAGCAAGGTGTAGGTGTTACTGGCAGAAAGGTCAGTTGTTCCACAGCATCGCCTGTGGCTGAGATACACTTGTCATGAAGTAATTTATCATGTTTAATTACATGATTTTTCTTTTTTTTTTTTCTTCCTTTTTTTTTTTTTTTTTCTAAATGGAGACATATTTTGTTACCTCTCACGTGGAAAGTGGTTAATTGTACAAACTAAATGAAAATATATCCCATGTTTAATTGCACAAAGGCTCTTGCAATGCTAAAAGAGATGTGATGTTTTTCTGACTTGGTGCCTCTGCTAGAAAACTAAAAATCCAGAATAATCTTTGAAAGATCTTTACTGTGAGAAGGATGGAAAATGAAACCAAACTCTTTATTATTTTCTGTGGCTTCACATATTTTCATGCATTGCAATAAAGCTTAGCATGTCACATTTCTATTAACGTCCCCAGAAACAAGTCACAGCCAGTAGTGAGACCACCTCCTTCATCCCATAGAGCTTGAGTCTGGTTTTGTTGATTCAAACCAAGATTTTACGTTTTAGCAGCCTAAACAGGAGATTGTACATTATTCTGAGGTGAGTATCCCTCAAGACGCCTTACTACAGCTGTTCTACTCTGTTTAACTTCTCGTGTTTAGGTACTAAATACTGGACAGAGAGGAGCTGGGACTTGAACCTTCTTCTCCGAATGCCCCAACAGAAGGGGTGATCACTCTCCTGTCCTGTGCATATTTATTGCTTCTCAAAAGTAGATGAATTAAAAATGGAGGGAAAAATAAACACCGACTGTGTGTAAGAAGCTCCATTTTGGGGTGGGGGTATGTGCCAGCCTTCCCATGGGAAGCTGTGACCTCTGGTGTGCAGTGTATAGCCAGCTGGCTTGAAACCAGGCTTATTTCCTTCAAAAGGAGGAACACAGGCTGACTCTAGAAGAAAAAGGATTTAAAAACCAATGAACTAACACAACTCAATAGCCTCTTACCCTGCGCTCTTGCTTGGCCCACAGCCCCTCTCTGAGAAGAGCCACAAGCCTCGGAGGGAAACGTCCATCTCCAGGCAGCCAGTGTGCCTCTCCCTGCTGAATTTGAATACAGTGTTATTTTGCAGCTCCCTCTCATTTTTCCTCCCCTGCTGTAATGCTCAGAGACGTTGCTGCGTGGTGCTGCCATGTGTCGGTGCCCGTGGGGCAGTACCAAGCGTGCCTCCCTGAGGATGCTGGCAGCAACGAGCCAGGCTCCTGGAGCAGAAAGGAGGGGAGGGCTTTGTCAGTGACCCCCATAGCCTGTCCTCCTTCCCTACACAACAGACCCTCATCAGATATATTTTAAATAGTATTTGTATGCAGGCTAATGTGAATACTCCATGAGCAGTGCAATAGTCCCTGTTTTTTTTTTTTGTTTGTTTGCAGAGACACACCGGTGCATCATTTCCAGCACTGTTTGTGTCTGTGTTTGGCCAGAAGGATGTTCCCTCCACCCTGGGCTAGCTCTGGGGACTCCATCGTGTTTTATCTGAAATAAAACCCCACTTTCTCCATACCAGCCAGCCACAGAGGCCACGCTGGCATTGCACAGTGTTGCCTGCACGTGGGACTGACAATAGTCAGATAAAGACAAGTACAAGCAGGTCCAAATCTTCACTGCTCAGCTTTTTAAGATTGACCAAAGCATTTCAATTGTAATGACCTTACACCTTGCGATCCCCTCTGTAAAACTGGACAAGTTCTTACAACATTCACTTTTCTAGATACCTTGCTTCTAAATTTTCATTTGCACAAAATTTAGTCGTGTTCCCCTAGCTGAGTTTAAGCCTATTATGATTGCTTCTACTCTGTGAATGGGATAAGTGATTTATTACCGTGCACCGCTTCCCTAATCCTTCATAATGGAGCAATCAATTTGAGATGTGCGTTTTGCAGAAAGAATGAAAATAGTGTGAAAATAGAGAATATGGCTTTTATCTCTGCTGAAAAATGGTGACAAACATGCCTGCAGTGGGACCTGGAGCAAGCCCCTGTATCTGATCAGATGCTGGACAATTAACAGCTTCCTGAGGTTTTGCATGAAGTCGGAAGTTATTGGCCATGCTTGTTCGAGTGTAGACAAAGCCATAAGGATCCTGCGCTGCAGCAGGCATAACGGGACAGCTGAATATGCTTGAAGTTTTCTATTGTGGGCGTAAATAGCAGCAACAAAACTCAAGCAATAGTCCACACTGAAATCTAAGCTTTCAGAGCAGCTGCGTCAAAATTTCTCCTGGATGTGTTGTTCTGAGATTTTCATCAATAGCATTGGTACATCACGTACACAGAGAATAGAACTGACTCTATTGTGAATGAAGAAAAACTCATTCAGGTATGTTACAGTATTTATGGATAATTGTAGCATGCCTCATATGAAAGTGTCTTTTTTTTTAATTTTTTTATTTTTTCAAAAGTGCAGATTTCTTGTTTTGTGAAAATTCGTTGATTGATTTCCATTAATCTTAGAGTAAAGCAACATTGCAACAAACCCAAGTAGAGATTTGTCAGCTTGTAGAATAAAAGTAACATTTGATTCAGAAAATGTGAATAGGAAAGACTTTAAGTTGATAAACCAACATCTCTTTTTTTGCTCAATACAGATGACAAATGAGATGAAAAATTCCTCTGTCTCTTAAAAAAATAACTGGGATGTTTTGGCTGGAATGAAAATACTGAAAAAAAAAATAATTAAATCAGTCCTTGTAGTTTTGCTGATGAAATGAAATACTGTAAATATTTATAACATATTTGTGTCTCACCTGTTCAAGAAGGAAGAACATGGCTATGGGCTCCTTCTACCTGCTCAAGGACAGTCTGATGAAAGATAGCAAATGCAGGATGGAGGCCTTCAAAGGTGAGAGGTGTCTGAGTCATTCGTCAGTGGGAAAAGGATCAAGCTCTGCAAAGAGCACTTGCCATTAATCCCGAACTCCCTATCAAGCCTGACTTTCAGAGATTGAAAGTAGAAAGTAACAGGATGAACCCTGTGACACTGTGATCCGTAATCATCTCCTCGAACACCAATGGGTTAAAACATGCTCTTTAGTTGTATTTTTGTGTCTATTTCACCTACCGAGTTTCTCCTTACGTTTTTGCTCATCAAAGTGCAAGTATTTTGATTCAGGATACCGGCTAATTAAAGGGAGTGCAGTGTATAGATTGATGAAGAAAAAAAAAAAAAAAAACCCGTGCATCATTCTTGTCATTAAAAGGAGCAATTCTTGTGGAGAGCAGTGCAGAATAGGTGCACCTTATGAAATGGCAGCGAACTTGAGTGTGAAGCTGGAATTTCATCTCTGCCTGTTTACAACTCACCAGTGCCTCTGTGAATGCACAGTATTTTGCTCACTGATTTTTTTTTTTTTTTTTTTTTTATCCTGTAACATTTTTTCCCTGGTTCTTCAAGTATCTGGACTTCTCGATGTGTTTGGTGGGACCGTCGGGAAGCACTGGGCATTTTCTAACAGCTCCCTGGCTCATTAGGGATACTCGCCAGGGCGAATTAGCAAATGTTAATGCTGTGCACTTTCAGGTCCTCAGGCACTGAGCATGCTTGGGAGTGTTTCCTGCACAGCTGGCACCTGCCTCTGCCATGGCAGCCAGCAGAGCCAAGCCGGAGCATCACCTTCAGCTTCTCCTGGCCCCGTCACATCACCTTCAGCTTCTCCTGGCCCTGGAGCACTGGCAGTAAGCAGTGCATCGCAGACAGCCTGGGATTCCCCTCTGCCATTGATCTCTGCTTCGTTCCCCGTGGGCAAAAGCAGAGCTGGAGAACCCAGGCGTCTGCCTCCTTGGGCTGGCGATCGCTGCCCTACTGTCAGCATTTACCTGCCCCTGAGAAGGGACATTTATAAAAGCAGCAACTCTTTTATAAGAGCAGCAACTCTGGCATTACTCTTACAACTCACGTATGGAGATCAGGAACTCTGATCTCCCTGTTAGGGGGTGTCCAGGCTAACTGAAAGCACAGAAGTCCGCTCATTCACGGCCACTTTGGCTCTGCCCCTGGCATTAAATGGTCAAATCATTTTTCTGTTTTCCCTGAAAACGGGAACCCTCTTTTGGTTTTGACACACGCATTTTCCTTGAGTGACTGCCCGAAACGCGTCTCCCTTCTAAACAGCATTCAGTCATTAGCAGTTCATATTCTAAAATGCTATTTATTATGAGTGGAAATATGCAAAATTTCCTTAAGAGCTGACTTGCAAATGTTAATACAGGAATAAATGAAGAGTTGATGAATAAGTCCTTCAGAAGCAAGCTGCTTTAGAAACACTCCATAAATTTTCCCCATTACCACATTTAAAAAAACATTTAAAATAATTGTTGGAAGTCACTGAGTGCTGATAACTCTGCTTTATGAATGTGGACTAATGGAGTAACGTGATAATTATTTAGCTGCTGTTGCATTTTAATTCAATCACGCCACGGCTGTTACAGTACAGTGCAGCTTTTGCCTTTTAATTTTCTAGAGGCAAATAAAATCTGCTCGGTGATTTCAGGTAATAGCCATCGCAGAGTGGGGAGGGAGGCAGAAACAATGCTAAAGACTGCAGGTATTTGTGTGCCACTGAAACACAACTGCTGTGCACTTAGCAGAGTGACTTTCATGTCCCATTGCATCGAGAGAGACCAACCAGGGCATGACTGCCACTAGAAATGGTGGCATCACAGAATGGCATCGCCGTTCTGAGATGCCACCAGGCAGAGTCACGATGCCCCCAGCAGGGTGAGCAAAACTCTCCATGGCAGCTCCAGCACCGGTGTGCTCAGAGATGTATGAATGTGTTAACCCAATTGCCACTCAAGTCATTTCCTCGTTTCCATTGACAGAGCTGATACATGGCCAAGATACAGACAGCAGAGATGCTACGTGATTAGCAGTAGGTAACAGTTACATAGTTTTACATTATACTCAGGATGGTGTTGAGAAAGCCTTTGCCAAGACATTTCAGTGCTACGTGCCACGTGCCGTAGTCTGTGCTCCTCTGTCTACACATTCTTTGAACTCTTTGGCTATCAAAAATTGTTTAACATGCTGAAATAATTCTGTTAACTTATATGATCTCTGGAGCAATAATGAGAGGTATTAAAATGTCATTAAAATGTCAAAATCACAGGAGTCAGACGTGGTCTTCTCTGGAAGGAGACACATAGCGTCTTATCCCAAGTAACAATATAAAATTAGAAGTAACTAAAGAGCCATTACGAGTTCCTGAAGCCTGAAGAAAGAAAGACAGAAGGACTAACTTAAAACAACTCGGCTTGTAAATGGACTGGATGCACAGCCAAGTCTAGACCATTGGACCTCAGATGACTGAATACACTTTATAAGATCACTCTATTAGATCAGTCATTACATTTAAAAGAACAGCTGTAAAGACCGCTATAATTCAACGAAATCACTGTGATGCTTGGCTAGCTCTAAATAACTGTGTTTAAGAACTTTCACACCAGTGTAAAGCACAATTTTTCCACTTGCAGAGTTTTACATATTTCATGTCATACACTGCCACGGTCTCTGGTGTACCCCGTGGTTTTGTTTGCAACTGTGATAACAAAGTGGGCTTCGAAATGGGGTCTTTGAAAGGCTGTAAATCTTTTTTTTTTTTTTTTTTTTTTTTTTTTTGTAGCTGCAATTCTTAAATATATATATATATTTAAAATCCGGTTTCATTAAATGTTTTACAGCAATATAAGTGTACTGAAAACCCCATGTCCTCCAATGACGAGCTGTTTAGCTAACTGTGCATTTGCCTGTTTTATGAATCACTATCAATCAGAATTTTAAGGGCACTTTGATGTAACAGCTAGCTTTTTGCTATTGTACCAAACCATGTTGATTTTGCAAACAAGTCAATATTTTGTAGCTTTAAGTGGAAAAAAAAATAAAAGGAAAAAGATGAATTTTCAAAGTAAGACTGGTAATGTTTGAAAAAATGAGAAATTAGGTGTCAGGACAAAGAACAACACCTTCTAATGGAGTACTTATGTTGCTGTAATGTTTTGCTGCTGTACATGAACCCAACTGAAGTGTCTTGGCAAAGGCTTTCTCAACACTGCCCTGAGTGCCATGTTAAACTATTACCTACTGACAATTTTATGGCTATTTCACTTGTGCAGTGGCCTGACCTCACCAGTGCTGTGACACCCACTGAGGAGCACCCCCTGGGGCCACGTACAGACAGCATGACTTGCTGTTGGCAATTTGAGGAGCCCCGTGGGTCTGTCCCCATCTCTTTCTCTGCTGGGGGGCTGCTGGCTTGCCTGGAGCACTTGGGACGTTTCACAGGCACTAAGGGCTGGGGCTCCTCGCCTGCAGCGCCCGCATGAGCCTGGAGCTCACGTGTGGCTGCTCCGCTGCCAGCTGGCCCTCTCCGAGATATTTTCCACCTGCCGCCAGGCCCAACTGGCACAAGAACCGGTCTCGGAGCATTCCTGGACACCGTCGTCCTTGCTTTGAAGTAATGATGCTTTTTACCATTGACTTCAACCAGCTGGGAGTGAAGCCCTGCTCTGATTTGCGTTTAATCAAGGGTATTTTTCTCCTTTCCTTTTTCAGCTTTGCTTTGCAGCTTGTTTTCCCTTTTTTTTGTGGGGATTAAAAATATGCAATAAAAAGGATCTGTTAGTGTTCAGCACTCTAAAAATCAGAGGTCTGTTGTTCCCTGGAAGCAATTTCTGAACTTTCTCTGCCTGACAGTGCCAGTAGATTTTGCAGAGCCAATAATCACAAAATGTCAGCGTTGCTAAATGGGGACAATAAATTTTCAAACAGTTCCATAACATGACTTTACCAGACATTAAAAAGGTCAGGCATGAACTGTAAATAAATTCCCATCTTGCATCTATATGCCTCTTTAGTGAGAGAGTAAATTATTTTTGAGATAAGCAGTCAAGCAGTTATTCTGTTTTATAACAGCCCTATATTTTGCTAGTTAGGTAGCTGGGCTCTCCTGTAAAGATAAGGAGCCCCTGTTAAAGTATGAAAATTCCTCTGCTGTAGACAGGAGCATGAAGAAAATACAATTTGGAAACAATCCTGGATCAAATGCAGGTTTTATAGTTAGGCATCCACTTTCTGTAGCTCACTGGGACAACACGAGGAGGTAGCAAAAGACAGGAGTAAGCAAAGGGATGCAGAACAAACCCTTTCTCCCCTTTCTCACTGGTGCCATGGTGAAACGGGCTTTCAGTTGAACCCTCCACACCCTCTCAGCACACGCAGGGAACAGATCACTTAGGAGATCCCAGTGATGTCCAGAGGCACCGCATATTCAGTAGCTGTTTTGGAAACCAGTAGGATTTCCCCTATGCAGAAGTGATTTAAGCAGCTCTGCACTATGTCCTCTCAGAGCAGGGAGAGCACACTCTGAACACGGCCTGCAGCTTGCCATGCAAAGCAGGGGTGGTACTGGCTTGTTTCCTGGACTCAGTGGAGAGCTGAGCCTCAGCCTGACTAAGGATGCATCCTGTAGAGGCTGCTGCTCAGCTTTGCTTGGTGGGAAACCCATGCAGTTCTTATTCATGCACAGACAAGATTCGGCTGGTGGCTCTCCCTGGCCTCCACCACTCCTGCTTGAACCTCAAAATACCTCAAATATCCCTGTAAGGCTTGACAAACAGTTGGAGATGGGAGGAGGGAAGGGAATTAACTCCAGAATATTGCCTGCCACCAATGAGCTCAGCACAAGGCAAGTGCACGTGGCAATTTGATCTCAGGAGCCAAGGGAGATCAAACATTCAGACACATCCATGCGGACACGTCCAACTTTATGCTCATGCAGACCTCTTCAGACCCCAGGTACTGTTTCAAGTGGCACTTCTCACCAATACCCATGTTCAAGCCTTTGTATACTGGAGCTGTGGGACTGTAATTCTGTGTAGCGCAATCTTTTCTTCTTGGGAGGCCCAGGAAAGGTAGAGGTCTTCCTGCACTTCAGCAAAACCACTGGTAAACTGAAGCCTCTGTCTGAGTTAGGGTGCAAGGAAAAGAAATACTGTCATATTTTACACCTAAGTTTCATAATTGTAATTTCCTGTTAGATTTAAATGATCTTAATGGGGAAAAAGGGTCAGTGGAGAAGTCTTGGAGGAACAAGATGGTCCTGCCACCACCAGGTTTTCTCCTGGTGATCAGTACTGCGTGGTGAAGAAGTGATTTTCAGGAGGACAAAATAATAAGAGAACAGAATTTAGAGGATTTAGAGTTTAGAGGAGGAAAGACATGAAAAAACTAGTCATGGAAAGACTTGAAAAAGCAAGGAAAAGGGAGAAGACAGGAAAAGATGGGCTAGTTTAAAAATTGAAGGCCAGGATGGAGCAGCTTATGTAGACATTGGTAAAGGAACAACTCCCCAGAGCAGCAGAGCCATGTTTGCCTGCTATCCCTGCGTGTGTGTGGCAGTGGAGCACCTGGAAAGGTTTGAGTCTGGGTCCTTGCTGTCCCTGCCCTTGGGGCTGCCATGGTAGCTGTGCCCCATGTGGAGTCAGTCTCTGGTGCTTACTACCACAATTGGATTCCTGTTGTCTTTTAGTCACTGTGGTCAGCCCAGCTGCCTGCTTTCACAGAGTTCACAGGAATTTGGTATCTTTGAGGCCTCTCCTGTCAGAGACAGCTGAAACAACTAATAGCTTCAAAAGATGCTGGAGTGCATGCAGGGGGAAAAGGCAGACTTGCAGCATGGTTGCTCAAGACCTGTGTCCTCAGGGAGCCAGGCTAAAAATAGAAAATAAAGCCGTTTTGACAGAAAGCCCCCCAGCTTGCTCGCTAGATAACAATGCTGGGAAACACGTGAAGCTTTACATTGGGAAGGTTTGGAGGGAGCTGCAAGCAGGCTCTCAGCCACTACAGATCTGGAGAGCTGCAGGGATTTGCATAGGGCTGAGAGAGAAGCACCAGCTGGGGGTCTCCTGCAGGTTGCTGTCAGGGGGCTGATGTTCTCACAGGTAAAGCCCTGCAGCTCTGCAGGCACACCGACCACCACTGCCCTCACCTGCAGGCAGGCTGTGGGCTGGGTGATGCTGCCTGCAGCGCAGCCAGCATCTTTGCTGTGCTGCACCAGGAGTGTGTGCAAGGGAGGGAGGGAGCTGGGATTACCAGCACACGTGGGAGGATGAGTTTGTCATTGCAAAGGCTTAGCTGGGATTGTTCAGGCTACCGAGGTGACCGGCTCTCAGGGTCTTGTGCAGCAGCAAGGAGAAGCTGGAGAAGGGTAATTATTTTTCATGTATTACACAGTTTCTGTATGCCCCACAAGCGCTCCTGCTGAGGCTTCCTGAAGATGTGTGCTGCAGTTGTAACAAATCCATTTTTTCTGCATTCTTCCATATGCAGTAAAAAATATTATTTATAACATCCTAGCAGATAAAACCGTGACTTTCTGTGGACATGCTGCAAGTGTCCATTAAAACATAGTGTTGAACCATTGACCCAGTTTCCATTGTGCAGAGCATTTTGTCACCCTGCAGCTTGACAAATGCTCCAAGGCTGGCTTCTCAAAAGGAAGAGTTCTTTCGAGATGAAAAACAATTGAGATGAAGGCTGAAAACTTAAGAGGCAGCTTGTCTTTGATGTAAATATATTAGCTCTGGTGGATTAGAAAGTTGAGATACAGGAAAGAAAAAAATCTCAACCTGCTGCAGGAGCCGACGTTGCCCAGAAGCCTTGGATTGGGATGCAGGAGGGAGATCAGCAGGGTGCCAGCTGGTTCGTGCCTGGTTCAGCCAAATGAGCTGCTGCCACCAGGCCTGGGGAGCCCAAGCTCACCTGCCCACTGAGCCCTGCTGAGCCAGGCACTGCAGTGGGGAAGTCCATCAAAGGTGGATTTTGAACCACTGGTTTCACAGGCTGGCAATAATTTTGATTACTGACTCTTCTGGTCCCAGAGACCCAGGCCTTGCTGGAAACCCATCTTAGGAACATTATATGGGGCCCTATTAACTCAGCCCTTCTGCCAGGTGCGTCTGTATGTGAGCACCAGCCCTGCTGTTCAGTGGGGGCTGAACCTGGCTCGTGTCCTGCCCAAGTGCTGTAGCTGGAAAAATCACTGCACATAAAGAGTTTTCCCAAAGACAGCCGCCTCCCTTTATATGGGAGATTTATTTCTGGAAAATGTTTCAAAGTATGATTATATTGCAGCTGACATAAATTGCCCACACAGACTAACTGGACAGTTGGATGATCAATTAATGCTGGCTGCTTTC
The DNA here is from genome assembly GCF_963932015.1 of Anas acuta. Classification (NCBI taxonomy): domain Eukaryota; kingdom Metazoa; phylum Chordata; class Aves; order Anseriformes; family Anatidae; genus Anas; species Anas acuta. The sequence goes on along the minus strand of NC_088979.1, from coordinate 168,238,583 downwards.
CATCCTATTGTTTCAGAGGTACCAGGTAATGGATGGCTCATATGCTCTATGCATTATATAAAAATTTTACTCTATATCTAGGAAAATATGTCTTGTCTGTGAAGCAGAGAATTACTGGTTGTGTGGCTCAGAGATGGCTCTAAACCATTTCAGTCAAGCGTAATAAATTAGGATACGGTGAAAGAGTTTATTTTCTTCACCATTGCTGTTATTTGATACAGCTACTGCAAAGCTCTGTGTGAAATCCTATTGCCCATACAAATATTGCAACATAAATTTTAGAGTAAGACACAAAGAAATTATGTAAGATCAGAAACAATAGATGTACTGTTGTAGGAAGGCTGCATGGGATATTTACTTACTTCAGGCCAAAGAAAGAGAATCTTCTTAGCTACTTTTGCTCAGATAACCAATTTTTTTTTCATTTTATTTTATTTTTTTTTATATCTATTACTATCAAACAAATACTCTGAAGAGGGATCTTTTTCTAAATGAGAGGACTGAAAACACCGCCCAGATCCTGACCATATTTGAAGTCAATGTCGAAATTCTGCTGAGTTAAAGAACAGCATGATTTTTCCCCAGATGTTTCTGTTCTTTACAGAAGCATATGGCTACACTTCTGAAGGCAGTTGAATTCCTGTTGCTTAAGAGGTTGCCACCCATTGGGATGCTTAGTTTGCCTGAACTGTGATTTTTTGGATGTATTTGATTATGTGACTGTAACAGGAGCGTCTTTTAGAGTAATAGCTTGTCAAGAAAAGTTGACTTCCCTGAGTTTCTACTGTTCACTTTTCCTTTTATTAAATCCTTTCCTGTGTGAAAGCAGCAATTAAAAAAAAGAAAAAAACAAACAAAAAAAAAAAAAAAAACAAAAAAAAAAAAAACAACTTTACTTTTTAATTAATGGATCAAATTGTCCATGCTTCCCTCTCAGTCTTCTTCATTACAATACATAACCTTTATTTTTACAACCAGTGGATCAACAAGCCGTGGCCATTTCTTATTCTAAAACACCTTAACCACTCCCAAAGCTACATTATTTCATCCCTCTGTGTACCAACACCATGTAATAGTGGGGGCTGTTATACTCATAAACGAATTGCATTATCCACGGGGGATGTTAAAAAGGTAATGAAAAGTTAATGTGGTATTTGCTTCTTTTTTATGTGCTCATTAAAATGATTTATAACTGTGATGTTTATCTAAAAACACAATTAGAATATTAGATTAAGTGTTTACTTTTGATGTGGTACGTGTAATTTTGTAGGAAGGCAGAACACAATTTCAGCCCAGCGCATAGGGAATTAAGAGAACAACTCGAGTTGTTTCTCAGTTAATTACTGTTTTAATTTGCTTCACCCCCTCTACGAAAATATGTCTCTTAATTAGAAGGGATAGGTGTGGTGCTGCACTGGTACAAAACTGAGTCGGTGTTGTTGCTGAAGGAAATAAAACCCAGCAAGTGCTTCGAGTGTGGGCTGGGGGTTAGAAATAGGGTCAAGGGACCGCAGGGCTGTGCCCTGGGGGGCTGCTGGTGGCCGGCGTGCACTGTGCTGCTGGGTGTAGATGGGGCTGGAGGCAGGGAGGTGTTGGTCCCGTGGATGGCATGCCATATGGGATGGTAGTGGGTTAGCACCCAGCGGGCCTTATGAGGTGTCTTCAGATGTAGAATATCATCTGTTTTCCAAGCCAGGTGGCGTCTTCCAGCTTTGGTGCCCCACACATGGTTCAGCAGGTTGGTGAATCCCAGGTGGGACTGGATGGTGGTGTGTGAGGTAGTGGGCTGTGGATCCAAGGGGACGTCGTGGCACTACGGGGCTGTGAGACGATCCCTGCTGCAGGCCGGTGTGGGGTGAGAAAGGCGCCTTATACATGACACCGGCCTCCTCTGCCTCACCCTCGGGGCCTGGCACAGGCCGGGGGCTGTGGGCAAACAGAGCCCTAAGCGAGCAGCACGGCTGGACCCTCATTTGGAGACCTGGCTTAAATTGCATCCCTGGCTTTGCAGCAGCGGGGGAATGGTGTGGGGGAAGGCGTCCCATAGAGGTGCCCCTTGCTTTGCGGTCCAAGCCTCATGAATCACGAGCACCTTCGGTGGGTTTGTCCTTCGGAGACACCTGCCCAGGCGGCGATGCCCCCAGAGCTTGGGCTGGGGGTCCTGCACCTCTCCTGGCCTCCTGTGCTGCAGGAGCAGGCCGGGGGCTGCCAGCCCCTGACCCACCCGCAGCCCCCCCGGGACCCCCGGGCTTCCCGCTGCGCCGGGCGACCCCTAGCGCCCGCTGCCAGCGCTGGAGGGAAAGCGGGCGATAAAACACGTCCAAACAGAGCAGCAGAGGATAGATAGATAGATATTTGTCATATTTATTTATTTTTTAATTATTTTTTGTCAGTCCCTCTGAAGGAGGCTTTCATTTACTCTCCACGGGAGGCTGCGCTCTTTGATGGCAGGATGCCTCCAGCAGCCAGGGGAAGGCCCCGTTCTCCCCTCTCACTGTGTTTTTCCCCCCTGGCTGTGTGTTTTTCCCCTCACTGTGTCTTTTTCCCCTTTCTGCTCTCTGCCTGCAGCCTCCTGGGGTCGCAGCAGGTCCTTGCCCTGAGCCCTCATTTGGGTTCGCAAGCACAGAGGAGACCCAGCCCTTTTCCCTGGGTTACTTTATGGAAAGATGGAGATGAGGTTTGGGGCTGGAAGCTGTGCTCCAGTGGGCCCATCGAGGCTATGTTTCATATCAGTCGAAGCCTGAGAGGTGTGGAGCAGATTAGGAGGTGCTGAGGCTGTGGCACCCCAAAATCTCTCTGTCCTCCCCGCCGGCACAGCCCTCTGACAGAGGACAAGCCAGGGTTGTTCCTTCCAGCTGCTTTACAGAAAGTGTCACACAGGCATTTTACCTAAATCCTGGATAATTCAGTGTTATCAGCTCCCAGAGAGGGGGAGGGAAGAGAAAATGCCACGCAGGTCCTTAGAAAACCAAAAGCTGAACTTACAGAGCTAAAAATAACAGACTAATACAGAGAGTGTGAGGATTTCTTTTAAAGAAGTGTATTACAAGCATGCTCTGAAGTAGGTGTGTTCCAATATCAGGTTTTGAGGTAGCATTTGGCACAGTTACATATATATATACATGCATGTATATGCAGACACACACACAAATATCCCCCTGAAATCTTCTCACAGACTTTCTGAGCCCACAAACCCCAGCGCTGTCTTCAGTCCTGATGGCTCCTGCTCGGCCCTTGGGAGGTGGTGGCACATGGGACCAAACCACACCAAAGCCTTCATCAGTATGACCAGAGATAGCTCCAAGCAGGCAGCAGCCATACTCTGGGTGTTTTTGAGGCCTTTCATTGAATGTGTGCCTCTCTCTATGTGTGCAGAAATGACCAAAAATCTGTGGCTTCTTCTTGTTTTCCTAGGAAAAACAAAAAGTCGGATGTGAAGAGAGCGTGTAATTTCCAGCACAGCTTCCACCCACGCAGCCCAGGAATCGGTGCCTGCCTTTGCTCAGTGTGGGAAGCTGTGCGACGAACGGGATCTTTGATGAGTGGGCTGGAATTCCCATGTACCGCAAGAAAAATAATAAAAATAGCTGACTGTCCTGACTAACACTCCCAAAGCCATTAATCCAGCACCAATGCTGGTAAAGAGCCTATTATACACACGACAATGGGAGCAGCTGGGCTTGCACCCCTCTGTAAAAGCAGCGTGCTGCAGACAGTTCCTGTCCCTTGCAATAACAACCCGGGCACAAGGGTGAGGAGACACAGCCAAGTGAGGGGCATCACAAGGCAGTGGTAATGGCTGTGCTATTTTCCTGTTGTTTTTCTTATTCTGGGAAGGTGGAGGCTAGACGAGATGTGCAATATGGAAAGGATGGAGATAACTTAGAGCAAGTTGGAGGGCTGGGGATGAAGTAGAGCTGAAATGAAGAGGTGCTGAGAGAATGATGGAGCAAACAGCCAGCTAATGTGGCACACAAAATCCAGTTAGGGCTGAAGCAAATTGTGCATGTGTGCCCATTTTGGCTGCTGCTCCCTCCAGCAACCCTGCTCTGTGCCGTGGTGGGGCAGAGGCCCTGGTGACTGCTTGCTGTGGGTATAGGTTTGCCTTTCCTACAGCAAACATTGCACTACCCAAGGTGTGCTGATGCAGGGAGGGGACACAAAGCAGCTTGGTACCCAAGTGAACAGAATAGCAGCTACATACATATCTGATTAATGATATGTATTACCTTTGAAGCTTGTGCATTGCAAAGCTGGTAGCCACTCCTATGAAAAGGAAATTTCTGATGGGGAAAATCAGGGCATGTCCCAGTGCTGGTGCTGGGAAACATGCCCCAACTGTTGCATTTTAGCTCAGAGATGATTGAGGGCAGAGGGGTTTCTTCATGCTGTGTTACTTGGCTTTCATCTGCTGGTTTCTGAATGACTGTGTGAGGACTGTCAGGGGCACCAGTAATGTTTGGAAATGCAGTAAAGGTACAAAACCACTTCTGACTTCTTGCTGTGAGTTTAGCCTTGGCAGAGGTTCTTGAAAGCCTTTAGCTGCCTGCTTCCACTTAGCTTCTAACTTGAGATACACTAAGGTCAAAGATATTCTCAGCAGCTTTTCCAAAGCTGACAGTAGCACAAAGATAGTGCCAATGTGCCTAAACATGGGCATAAGCAGTGGGCCCTCACCAGGGTGGATGCAGCCTTTGCAACAGCTCACGATGCACGCCCATGTTACAGGGATGCCCAGCAGCACCGCTAGCAGTTGTGTCAGCAGTTCCTTTATAAACTTCTTATTTTTGTTGCTTGACTGCCAAAGTGTCAAATGCTTGTCCTGTCACATCTAAGCTGAACAGAAAGATGTGAAGAACAGCATTTTTCTGTTCCTACTAACAAAACAGAAGCATTGGTTGTGTTCCAAGTTTGCAAGTCAGATGCTGAAATGCATGTCACTGGAGGTTTTTTGGAGTGTCTGACCTTGGATTCAACCCCTTTTCTCCATACATTTATAGCCTTGCTGTGCTTGTCGTACAGTCCTCAGTCACTTCTTACTTCTCTGGGACAAATGTCCCTTCCCAGGTAAGTAGCAACACGGGAAAGCCTTGCAAGTTGGCTCATTGCTACTGTGCAGTGTTCAAAATAAACTACGACATAGTTAAAGGTACTCAGAGCTGAAGGCCGGAGCCTAAACATTTCATCTCCTGGAAATGAGTTTGGGGGTGATCAGACCCAGGGGCATGAGCTGGGCAATGCTGACAATGCAGGCCAGCCAGCAGTGCTAGCCAAAGTTGCACTGATTCCAAAGTTTTGATGCTTTTGGGTCTGGGGACTGATTCTTCATTGCACTAATATAATTTCATGCCTCTTCAGTCGTGTGAAGAGGCACCCATGAAGGCAGAACCTGCTCCTCTTCCTCCTGCTCTTCACTGTTGTCCTTCCAAATATCCCAGGCACGCAATAGCCTGAAACAAGTCGTCCCCCAGCTCCCAGCATGGAAAGCACTGCAGCTGTTTTTCCCTTACTGCTGAGTGGAATGGGCTGGGCCAGGGTGCAGGGACAGAAAACATGTTTGGTGATCCCCAGGATGAGGATCTCGCCCCATCCCATCCTACAGCATTCCCTGACCGGGTATCAGGCCCTGGGCTTCATCTCCTCTTGGCATCAGCCTTTTGACTGTGTCTCACTCAGCAGAGTAAATGTCACAACCCTGGCGTGGTGTCCTCCTTCATGGACTTCATGGAGATTTGGAGTTTCCGTCCAGTCTCCATTTCCCATCCCATTTGACCAGGAGTGTTTTTTGTTTCTGCCGAATGTAGTTACCGTGTAACGTAACAGCCAGCAGCTGGGTGTGATGTTGGGTGGAAAGGAGTTTGTTGCAACAGCTTTAACCGTGATAAAAAACATATGCTTAACGTTATTTTTAGCCTGGTGTATGTTGAGAGGTCATAAAACTTTAATCTAAATACAGCCTTGTATAAACACACAGCTCTCAGGCACCTTCATGCTGAGATCAGTACGTCTCCCTAGGTTCAAGCTTGCTTACACAGTGGAAAAATCAGACTTAAATACAGAAATGAAGAAGTCCTTTCTCCACGTAACACCTTTTTTGAAGGAGAATCGTCGCAGTGACGGATGGGTCTCGTGGGCCAGGAGCTGTGCTGCTGGGGTTGGGCACTGCTGTAGCTCCTGCTGAGCCTCGCAGCTGGCCTCATCCATCCAGGGGCTGCTGCTCCTATTCCACTTCTGAGAAATCCCGTTTAATTTTATCTCCCTGCTTCGTCCCTCACAAGGAAGACAATGGGTAGCCCACGCCCCTGCCTAGAGCCTTTGCATCTATCTCCCCATTTCACGTGTGGATATGTGTGCAAGCACACACGTGCACGCCAGCCCTTCCACATGTGCAGGTTCTCGTGAAGGAATTGCCCTTAGCAGTCGCACTCCTCCGAGTTAAGCAGCACCCCCCTGCTTTTTTGGCTCCCAGCAATCCGCTTGACCTTTCCCGAAGCTTCAGGCCCAGGCTCAGGTTTCGTTGGTCTCAGCGAAGCTCCTGAGCAGCACTTCACACTCGGGTTCCAGAGATCGGGAGCTGGCAGGTGTGTGAGGACACGGAGCCAGCCTGGAGAGGAGGTTTGGCCTGGGAGGTGGCCCCAGCAGCCTCCTCCTCGTCCCTCTGCCCTTTCGCAGGGATGAAGCCTCCAAGAGTGACCTTGGAGGAATGAAGGCGTCATCTTGGTTTATTTTAAAGAAGCGACTTGTTACTCATTAGCCTCTACGCAGTGATATCGTTAATGCCCAAACAGCCGTGAAGGGAGATACTTTCTGGTTTGGAGCCGTGCTGATTTCTAGCTGACTTCCTTGCAAATCTGCTGTTTTCCAGGGCCACTCTGCCCTCCTCTGTGAGTACAAAAAGCAGCTGCTCCTATTGTTGCTTGCCTTTTGTCACTCACCCAGGGAAATTTCCCAGTAATCCTGTTGGAGGCAGCAAACAACAAAGAAATTGCTAAAATGCAGTTACGGCGTATCCCAAAGGAAAGCCAGAGCACGTCACTCACCACAAAGCTGCTTGTACAGGGCATGCAAAGGCTCAAGGGCATGCCTCAAGGTCTGTGGCAGCAGGAAGGTGAAGTGGCATGGAGCAGTGCAAAGGCTTTAAACCATGAGGTATCTGTCCATGCTGCGTGTACTGCCCGCAGCACACCTCCTGAAATACAGCTCTTATCACCCTCCCTGCTGTATCTGCCTCAGTGAGTCCGTGGGGTCTTTCCTTCAATTCAATCATCCCCGTTGCTTCTGAAGGAGCTGGGCTTTTCGTAGTATCCCATGCTGTTGGCATAGGCCTGGGGGTGAGTGTTTCAACCTGTCACTCACCGTGAAAGCAAAAAGTGCAAAAAATTTCTCCTCAGGGGCTGGATGGAGGCCCCATCACCAGGGCGGCCCTTATCACACAGCCACACGGTGAAACCCCAGAGCTGCTGGGGATGACTCCATCTCGTCTTTCCTCTGAGCACTGCCAGGACACTTCAGGTGATGCCCAGTGATAATTTTCAGACCAAGAGACCAAATTCAGCTTTTATTACATCACTGCAACCTGGAGGTGATCCACTGGGTTTAAGTTTAGAGGAGGAGCAGTCCTCTAATCCCATTGAAGCCTCTTTTTGTGCAAACAGCCGCAGGATAAGAAGTGACCGAAGGCAGGATGTGAGCCATTGCTGATCTCCTTCCTTTTCCTGGCTGCTGGGAGGGAAATCTGTCTGTCTTTATTTCCTTCTCTTCCCTTGGCTGTGGTTGTTCACTGGGGATGGGTTTTGACGGCTGTCTGTTCGCTGACAACTCCTCTTGTCCTGGAGAGCTGAGCACCCGCTGCTGCTGGCACCAGCACACGCAGGGCTAAGTGAAAAGGAGCTGCAGTCAGGTTTCCTTTAAGGCTCTCTCTATATAATAATTTATTTCAGACCCATCTTTAAGTACACTAATCCAAACAGACTCCATCCCAGGGGAACAGGTCCTGGATGTGGTGTCCTTAACATCTGTACTTGAGTCACCAAAACTGGATGGAGATGTCCTCAGCAACCCAGTCTCAGCTGTCCTCCCTCTGAAAAGGGGCTGGGACCTGACAGCCTTTGTGGGGTCACTTCCAGTCTGAATTTTCCTGTGTGGTTGTGATCAGCCCTGACTCAGTCAGTCCAAGTAGAACCAGCAAACCTGCACAGACCCAGTGCTAGGATTTGCAAACAGCAGTAGAAGGCTCAGGAGGTGACCTCAAAATTGCATTAGGAAATTGTAATTAATGATGTACTGGCAGATTCTGAGATATTTGATTAAACTCTGGAATGGGCTGCCCACCCAAGGAAGGGGTTAAGTCTCCATCCCCGGAGGTATTTAAGAGACATAGACATGGCATTAAAGGACATGGTTTGCTGATGAGACTTGGTGGATCAGTTTAATGGTTGGACTTGATGATCTTGAAGGTCTTTTGGTCCTATGATTCTCTGATTCAATATGATCCATGTTTTGTGCAGACATAAGGGTCTGCCACAGGCCTTTGTGACCAGAATTGCTTCAACTCTAAAGCTAAAGCCCCAGGATGCTTCTCTGACTGCTGTTTCTTCCTTCTGTTTTTTTCTAACAAAATTATCCAGGAAGGATTATAATTTCCATTAACAGCACAGGTTTCTTCTATTCTTAGTCCCTTTTAATTAGACAAACTTAATTTCGAGTTCAGCATGATCAGCTGATTGTACAGCATGGATCCTGACGGTCCTGGCCCGGCAGGTACCAGTTTGGTTCCCCGATGACTAAATGCCGCTTCGTATCGGTCTGTGCAGAGACAGCAGGGCAGCACGCTTAGAGAATTGTCCTGGCTCAACACCCTGGCAGGCAGAGCCAGGAATAAGGACAAATCTGCTGATTCAGGGTGCTACAAACATAGCTGATCTCATTGCAGTGAAAATAGGTCACTAATCACACATGGCTGGAATCCAAAAACAAGCCAGGAAAATTGAATATCTGCTGGCTGAAAACGCTGTTTTACTAGAACGCGCAGAAAGAAAGCAGTCTGCTCTAATTTGTTTAAAACAACCACCGGATTATGTGACCGGGAGACGAAGACAGTGAACTCCCTCCCGTGTTATTTTTTAAGCAAGCAGCTCGTTTATTGTTCCAGCCCATCCCTCACTTCCGTTCTCACATTTTAAAATAACTTGTAGTTCACACGTCTCTTTTTACCTCAGTTACAGCAAGCAGGTCTGATTTCTGGAGAAAAAAAATAGCATTAGCCTATATGTTAATGACACTGATTTCTTTTATAGGTGTCTGTCGAATTAAAGGACTGAGCTTGCATAGTCAGAATTAGATCTTTCTAAATAAAAATAACATCAAGGCTTTTTTTTTTTCTTTTTTTTTAACTTTTTTTACTTTTTTCTATAAGACAAAACTATTCATTTCTTTTTAGATCGTTCTGATTTTTTATTTATTTTTTAAGCTCATTGCCCATCCTGATGTCCTGAATAATTAAATGGGAAAGAGCACTTAGACTGTGGCAGGGCTGTGAGTTACTGGTGTGGAATAAGTGTACCCTGACGTTACACGATGTGTATGTCGGGAGGGAAAGGCCAATCAATGTAAATGAATCCCTTTTTCCATTGAGTAAATGCTTTCTCTCTCAGTCAGTGACTGCAGAGAATATGAAAGCTTTAGAGAAATAAATTAGGATCTGCTCAGGTTTTAAGTTTGTTTCTGTCTAACTGAGATCAGCTCAGGAAAAATTTCTCTGCTGAGCATCATCATATAGTAAATAGAAATGTTCTTCACTTTCACTTGTGGACCAAGTGGAGACATGCCCAAGTGGAAAGGCTTATAGAAATGCAAATAATTGTTGTTCGCATGGTCTGAGGAGTTGGTCAGAAATGATTACTTGTGCACTCGAACAGAAGGTGCAAAACAGGCTGCTTAAATATAATTGCATATGCAAGTTTGTAGAAAATGGTTTAGTACATGTGCTCTTGAATACTCTTATCTGTGTTAAAAGAGTTCAGACTCTCTTGAGCTATGTTAAAAGGCAATTACTCAATAGCTGGGAATGCAAGAGTTGAGACTAGCTCTCAGCAGCCCTTGAATTGCCCCTGCGTGACGCTATAGGCATTGGCTGCAGGATGATGTCTTGTTTTCCATTGGGTTCTTGTGCACATGCCCGTCCCTCCTTCCCCATCGCCCTCATCCCTGCTGCCTGCCCATCTCCCAGGTGCTGCAGCCGCACGAGCACCAATCTCACCGGGGTGTTTGCCACCCTCTGCCCCACCGTGCTGCATGACAAAATGGCTCACAGCAACCCCTGCCAGGGAAAAGAGGGAGAAGAGAAACAACTTTCATCCTGAAGTTTTGCTCTCATTCCTCTCCCACTCTGCGGGCAGCGATCTCTTGTTGTGAGGAACAGGAAAGGCTTTGTGCAGCACATATGGCCACATCAGATTGTGCGACGTGGTCCCTTTGACCTGAGGGAATTTCTAGCAAGTGATGTGGTAAGGCCAGCCCTGGCCATGCTGTCTCCATCGGGAAAGCCACAAAATTACTGTTGTGCATCAAGGACTTTTCTTTGCAGCGCTCGTACTGTGGCTAAAGCATGCACAGACCGTATCATCACCAGACAGCGTGAGCTTTTATTTACAAAGGTTTTGTGACTCTGGGAGTCTCTCAGTTGGTAGAGGGTCCCTCCAGTCCCTCAAGGCTGATATCACTGATTCAGCCAGCAGAGATCAAAGACATTTTTTGATGGATGTTGTATTCCTGGCTGCCTCTTACTGGAACCTCATGCTAAGTGAGAACAACTGATGCCTTACATGCTACACAGCTGTAAATGGAACTTTATGAGAAACATGCATCAAACATGTATTACAAGCAGATATTGAACTCATTGATTTAATAACAAGCTGAAGATGGAAATCATAAAATAATGCACTGTGAAACAAAGGAGAATTCAGATGGAGAACTAAAATCAGATCTGAGACTGGTTTCAAACGCCCAGTCCATTGGGTTATATTGTGGAGGTAGATCCTTAGCTGGCACAAATCAAACCCATCCCCTGCCCCTCTGTGGCGTGCTAGCACAGGTAGCCCTGTGGAGATGGAGAGCTTGGCATGAACATGTCTTAAACACATAGAAACCCTTCAGGAACTATGCAAAATAGATTTATTTTTTTTTTAATTATTATTATTTTCTATTTTTTTCACAAACTTCTGCCCCTCTTCCTCCATTTTTCCCCTGTAGGTCTTTAGGTATTCAGCAGTTGCCAGGACAGTGTACAGTTTGATGCTGATAGCCCCAAGCTTTGCAGAACTGACAGCATGTTTCAGGGTGCCTGTTGCTAAGATGGAGTTACACGTTTCACTGGAAAAGGTTTTGGTCCCCTGGGCATGATTTGCACCAGGTTATGTTAAGGCTAAAGTGGTGAGGGCATTGTTTTAAGGAGAACCCAGTGGGGACTCCTTACCTGAGTTCTCTTCATCCAAAGTTTCCATCTCTAAGGACACAAACCAGGTTTCTGTAGGGTTTGTGCTATGCCTGCATGGCAGAAGCTCCTTGTGGACATGCCTGGCCTCCTAGCAGTCCTGGACATCCCTACGGACCCTGGTCCCATTGCCTCTCCTCCCAGAGGTGAGCACATTGCAGAAACCGAGGGACATTTGGGAAAGAGAAGCGCACTCAGGAGGGTCTGCAGTGAGGTGACCTTGGGCGAACGACTGTGCCTTTGCTATGCATATTCATAACATTATCATTATTTGCTTAGTCAGGCAAGATTGAAGACAGAGCAGAGAAGGGAAGAACACCAGAGATGTTGGATCCTGGTGTAAGAAGTTGCCTGTAGGAAATCTCTCTTCCCTGAGCACCTGAAGAAAGTTAAAGGCAGCTGGGGAGAGCAAGACCCAGGCAAAATAACCCTAGTGGGTATTCTGCAGGGCGTATTAAACAAACCTCAAATGGCAGCTTGCAAACAAGGCTGTCAGGACCTTTTCATGGACTCACATAGCACAGTTTCCATGAAGTTTACCTTTTCTGCCCCCTTTTAACCCCAAACAAAGTTATTGCACAAGAGTATGAATCTGTTCCAATGTACCTTGCATGCTGCATTGTCATCCAGATGCTGGCAGCTCCCACTAAATGTTCTTTTTCTGGCCAGTATGCTCATATTTCTGCACACACACACATCCAAAAGCATTTCCAATTCCAGCTTAAACCCACAAATCCAAGGAAATTGTGAGATAAGCTCGTAACCCATAACAGTTGTCTTATCTCATCCACTGGTTAAAGTGATCTGTCTTTTTATGATCCTTTGATGGAAGACTTTTGTTAGGAGAGAAATGTGCATTTCATGCTTTCACAGCATCTCAGCTGAGTTCTTAATGTCACCATAAGACAGAGAAACTTGTTTTCTTTTCCTCAAAAAATAAATGTTCTGCCTGATGCTGGATCAGCATGTAGTTCTCTAATTCCTATTCTCCAAGGACTTTGAAAGGCTTAATAAATCCTGTTTTAACTCCGCTGTCATGCCTGTGAGGTAAGCAGATGTTATTATTCACATGTTAGAATGGGGAAAGGCCATTCCTGTTCAAAATCATAAGCGATGACTCAGTGTGCAGGGAACGGGGCTGGGCTCCTCCTCTGCTCGCAGGGTTAGTGGGAGTTCAGATATGTCGTTTGGTAAACTGGCAGTGGAAACGTTGCTCTTTATCTTGTGGTAGGTATTTGGAGGACTTCAAGAAGTATTGGGGAGGATGGAGTCTGGTACTGGACTGCATCTAGGGGAGTTTCCTACGTTTTCTTTGGTAGCCTTGAACTGGGTAGTTCTCCATCTAAAAAGCATCAGTAAATATAAGTGTGTCTTGAAACATGAGTAACATATTCAAGTTGAATGGACCCCAATTCAACATATCCTGAAATGATTTCCTCCAGTGTAACAGGATGTCAGCTTGACTGGCAAGGGTAAATTCATCAGCAGTCCCCATGTGCCGAGAGCCGTGGTGCTGGGATACATATTTATGCAAAGAGAGGAAAACACCTAGCTTATTATTCATTTTTATATGTCTATTCTCTCAGTGTTCAGACAGACAGTGGTCTGTGGTACGGTCTTCTGCGTCAGCCTGACAAAAATGCCCTTCAGCTGAGAGCCTGCAATTTTGCATAGATCATCGTTGCCTCTGGAAGGGACAAAGGACGTGACCAAACTTATCAACCTGCTTTGTCTACACACAGATGCTGCTTTCCATTACAGGGGAACTGACCTAAGGTACTGACTGGAAAAGTTATCTTAATGACTACACGCTGAGCAGGAGCTGCAAATGGTTTTACTGGAAAGCTGGCCCTTTGGACTCATTTGAATATGGTCATTGGTCGTTGTTATTTTGGGCATTCAGGGAAAATCAGTTTTAAAGGTATATATATATATTTTTTTTCAAATTAAAAAATGGGGAAAAAAACGCAAGCAAACCCACGACACAGGTGCTTTGAGCATCACCCCTATGTTGAAGCTCTGCCTTTTGGGGTATTTATTCACATTAATATTGCCAGGATTATAGGGATGCCATTGCTGCTGCTGATCTCTAGCCTGTGGGCAATGACTGACACGTCTGAAGGCAAGCAGGCAGGTTTCTCCCCTGTTCCTCCCCCCTAGAAGCTAACATTGCTAGAAAGAAATGCCAAAGCAGCTGAGGCCACAGTGGTGACCGGCACACCTGGGTACACAGTGTCACACCTCCTGGAACCATGGGGCAGCGGTGTGAGTGCAGCGCCCAGGGCTCTGCCTCTCTGTCTGCAGGGAAATTGTCTGGCCGGCCACGAACAGCGATGCCCAAGCTGCTCCTCTTTTAACCGAGGCTGCCGTGCTTTGATAACTGCTCATTAAAGTTTATTTTTACAAAGGGAGTTATGATTGTGGTTGGTCTAGGGGCAGGAGGGCAGATGTGGAGGGACTCGAAATGACACGGGAGATGGATGGTGCTGGCAGTCACTGAGGGAGTATCAGCTGCAGAGCACTAGGCAATTTCTGCCTCTGCACGTTTCATGCTCCCCTGCCTTTGCTGTGTTCTGGGCTCTCCAGCTTTTCTGTCTTCATTGACCAAGCAATCTGGCTGAAATGGCTGTGTGATGGCTTCATACATTCCTGGGAGCACCATGAGTCCTGGAGTCCTTCCCCTATGTGTTGGTGGAGGCAGAGCTGGATCTGGGAGCCCTTGTTGGCAGTGGGAGCCAAGTGCAGAGGTTTTGCACTAAACCTAAGAGAGGCAGGTCTGAGAAAGAAAGGATAGTGATGCCCCTGGGCACCTCTTACAGGTAGTTGAGACCAGAGAGGGACCAGTCCTACAAGCACGGGAAATAATCTACGGGAATAATTCAAGTAAGAGAAAGAGCTCATTTTCTTCTGAACGTTTCAAGCTTCACTCTTCACTATCTTTGGTAAACCATACAATTGTAATGAAATAACAGTAAGCAACATTAGGATCTGCAGAATGGTCCTTCCTGGCTTCCACAGAGGTGGTGGCTGTTTCAGCACTGGCTGTTGAAATGGTGCTCAGCTGGCCATTGGCAACAGCAGAGCAGTTTCATGGTGAATTTACAGGGAGAAATATATTACATTAATTAATTATTATTTTTACTTCGTGCTGGAGGGCAAAGAGAAGCTGACTGTGATGGCAGAAGTAGCCAAAAAAGTCAGTGTCTGTTGGAGAGGAGTGGTGGAGGTCTCCCCCATTCCAAAATACACAGACAGTTTATTAATGCACACTTCTAGCTAGGACGTCAAAGACTTTGTTCTGTCCTAGCTGAGGGGATTAAACATCTAGCTGTACAGTCTTTTTGTTATGCTAACAGCTTAATATGTAATTATTTCTTTTATGTGCAGTGAAGCAACTATCATGGAAATTTTATCTGTCATAAAAGGCTATATGGTCCAGTGACTGGAGTGCTTACCAGAGAAATATGGATTAAAATCGCTGCTTCAGACCAGGAAAAGTGTGAGATTTGAACCTGGGCCAACCATTTCTTTCATATTGTCATCGTTGCTACTGGGTGTGATGTACGTGTATATTCTTATCTCTTTATCTCCTGCTCTGGAACTTCAGTCTAAGAGAGGGTTCATGACTAAAAATAATTAACAATGTACAGCACCTCATTGCCTAGGAGAAGCACGGCATCTCATACCATTTGTTTTAGGGTGGCCAACTTCCCAAGTCTCCCCAGGGGCTGCAAGGAGACACGGGCACTTTATGAAGAATGTGCCACCAGTGAAGATGGAAATGGGAGTGTCCATCCTCCTCATGGGGACCTAACTGCAAAGCCACCTCTGAAGCCTTTGCTTAGGAACTGTCTGAAATGAATGCCAGGATGTGTCTGCGCTTCAGCAGGAGAGATGGCCTGTGTGTCCTGATACAGCCTTTACAGAAGCCTTGGCTAACAGGGCCCTGAGGGTTAAAATCTGTTGCCAATGCTTGATAAAGAAGCAACGAGGAGGCCTCTGGAGAGATGCTCTTTGCATCTGGAGAGCTTTGCTAGCAAAACTGCTTTTGCAGCAATGCTCCAGATCAATACAAATACGCTGATCACATTTGCCAAGTGCAGAGGAAGGCAGAGGGATTGTGGTGCTCAGCACTTGCATGGAAGAAGGAAAGAGTTTAGCTCAGGGTTTGGACAGGGAGGGACACCTCTTGGCTTGGACATTGCTTTGATGCCTGGCCACAAAGCCCACCCCAAAGCTGAAGCCCAGGTGCCCATCAGGTCAGGAGTGTGCACACAGGTGACAAGGGGAGAGTGGAAGGGGGGACCCCACATTGCCATCACGGGCAACCATGGCCCCATGAGATAAAGGGGACCACAGCAGGATTTTGTCCATGACTTTGCTCCTGGAAACCCTTATTCAGTTCTCACACTTAAACAGCTGCCTTGTGAAAGCCTCTGGGTGGACACACAAGCTTTGTAAATGTCTGCGTTCTGCCTGCTTTAGTGTGACTGAGGCACACAGGGGAAATTACTGAGAAAATAACAGGTTAGCGCGGGACAAGAAAACTGTGCTTAAACAAAAAGGCAAAACTGATCAGTTGTGACCCAAAATGTCATGGTGAATGTGCAGCAAAGGCAGAGGAATTGGACCAACAGTATGGTTTTGATAAATCCCTTTTTTACTTTGTAATTTTGCTTTAAATATAAGTAGGCAGGTTGAAATACCACCAGTTTTTCTTCTTCTTTTTTTGAAGACTTTCTTACTGTTTATGATCTACAAATAGATGTGACAGCAGGTTTTAAAATTATAATTTCACAGTAAAAACTTGATCTGGGCACTTGCCTACTTGCTGAAACATCTGCAGGCAGCTATTTTTTTTTTTGCTGTCTGCAGCCACTAGAGTACAAGCTGATAAACTGGATAGCCTGTATTCTGGCACCCTAAGTTTGCATGGCATTTCTGTCTGCAACCTGAATTCTCCCAGGCTTGCTTTGTGACTAACAGTAAGCACTAAGTTCCCTTTAAAGACTGAATAACATCCTTTCAACTAATTTTTTTTCATTGTGGGATGAAGGCTGGAAGAAACATCCACTCTCCCTCCAGCCAGACCATCTCTGCCTTTCCTTTCACCTCTCCTCCTTTCTGAGCAGCAGTCTGGGGGCAGGATGGGAAATGCCACAGAAATACCAGATTTTTTAAATTCTCTTCCATACCAGGACTCACAGGAAATATGCATCCCATGGAACAGCCTCCCTTTGGTGACCTTGTCACATGCAGCCTTCCTCAAATTTCAGCATTCATTGCATGACTGCATCAGTTTTGGCCAGAAATCTATTAACATGCAAGTTATGGTATCACAGTTCATTTTTTTTGGAGTGCGTTTGATAATCTTTTCCCACTTACTCATGTTATCAAATTTCTTCTTTCTCCAGGCACTGGAAAACAAAGGCGAATTCTGTGAGGAGGAGGTAATTTGGAGATGATTTGTCACTGCCATACTTCAGATGTGTTGTCACCCTGTCCCTTTACCTTGGATGTCCTTTTTTACTCACTCAGTAATCTAAAGAAATACACTGAGGACAAAAAACAAACTGTTCTGAAGAAAAATCATGTTTTTCACTTTATGCCTCCATTTAGAGTTACCTGTAAGTTTTCTCTTAAATAACTGCAATTTGAATTTATTTTTTCAGCATGGAAAATAGGAATCCTCTGCATGCAAGAGGAAAACAGATGAAAAAAAGCAATAAAAGAGAAATACATTTATATATATATATATATATATATATATTTATACAAATGCAAAGAGGTTACTGCCTGGCCATTTTTAGAGCTGTTTCCCAAGATTTTCAGGTTTAAAAGAAAATTCAAAACCATAATAAGACAAATAATTCTGGAGTTTCTGGTAACACTAACGTTGGTGTTATTTGTTCTGGATTGTACAACATCATCTGAAATCTAACTTTTCCCTCATAGCTCTCATTTTTCTGTTTTGTATTCCCACTTTCAAAGTATTTGAAAATGTCAGATTCCATTTCAAAATGTTCCAGCCTGATATGTTTCCACAGTGATCTTAGAGCAATGCCTCGTTTCTATTTGCTTTTCAGAAGAAATTTATTCAGAATCGGCGACTTCAGACATTGCGGTTATGACTAAGTGATATTTCCAGATATGAAAACATTGTCAGAAAGTACTCGACCAGCTTTTTCCCACTTCTTTGAGCAACCCAGCTGTGACTGCCGGAGCTGACATGGGCAAGCCTTACAGGCAGGTGCTGCCCTGTACCGGGCTCTTATCGCTCGTGGCTTTCCAGGCTCCCAGCTGGTTTACAGCAGCGCGAGGAGGGCACAGAAAGTCAAGGCCGTCAGTGTCATTAAAAGCAACATGAAAGTCATGGTATCACTGATCCACCTATCTTAACTGCTACCTGGTGATTTAGAGCTTGCTTTCTTATCAGAGGCCAGGAGACACCGGGGTTGTTCTCCGGCAAGCAGGGAGAAGAGAGCAATTCAGCACAGCTCCCCTATTTCCATAACATGAGGAAACTTGCTTATTTGAACTTTGGAGATAAATTTATCTTGAAAAGAAAAGATAAAAAAAAAAAAAGGCAGAATCGATCTTGATGTCTAATTTTTTTTGTTATTATTAATTTTATTTATTCTTTTTCTTCCTCTATTGACCAAATAAATAGATGGATGAAGGTTCAAGGCCATGTTTGTGAGGCAATAAGTGAAATTTGGCCGGAATCACTTCCCAGGAAAAAAGAAAAAAAAGTCCTGTCAGGTTTATTTTAGTGGTCAGTCACTCTTGCAGAGTGAGTATAAAGTGTGAGAAGTGAGCACAGCAGGCGAGGCTTAGCCTGAATACCTGCAGCTCTCAGAAAGTGGAGCGAGGCTGGAAAGCTGCCAGGGGAGCATGTTGTCTGGCAGCTGTACAAAGGGAAACCAGGGCTGGTACAGACAGCCCTATTTCCAGGGCAAAACTATTGCAAATATATCATTAAGTGATGACAATCCATGATGCTGTTGTAAACTGATTGCTGGAAAGTGCTCTGGAAAAGGAGCCCCTCAGTGCAAAAGCTTCTTTGGAATTCAAGTCATTTCACCAAAACCTGCTACATCTGCATGTGAGTTACACGAAGGATGAAGCCAGAGCTCAGCCCATTTCCCATAGCAGGGCATGTACCCAGGGCAAGACCAGCGATGCTGCAATTGTGTGAACTGCCAGAGCTCTGCTGGATGGAGCAAGAACGTAGATGATTTCAGATCAAACTGTGCTTCCTTCATTTGATTTTTCTTGAGCAAAGAAGAAAAGAGACCACAAATGTACAACATTATGTCAGTTTGGTTTCTGGGAGGAGAACAGCAGACTTTCCAGGAAATTTTCACATTGCTATTTACCATCCTGGATGTCCAATACTGCTTTTTTTTCATGTGCACAGTCAAGTAAGCAACAAAAATTAGATATATGATTTTTTTTTAATTGCTTACTTGTGTACCTTTAACAGCTCAAATTGTCATATACAAGACAATATTCTTATTTCCTGTTAAAGTGGTGTAGCTCCACCACTGTGAAGGGAGAATAGCCAAACTATGGGGAGATCTGGCTCAGCACATCACAGAGCAGGGAAGGTGACATCCCTGTGCAGTGCATGATGCCAGGAGCCCACGTTTTCAAACTGAGCCCTCTCTAGGGCTCGGGCCAAAGTGGTGCAGATTTCTCTGACCCTGATCTGGTGGATTAGCATTTGCTGGATTAAATCTCTAACATCTAGTGTCTGATATCCTCCACTGAACAAACAAATTGAAATTAATAGAGGTAAATTCTACAGACACCATGCTTGGGAAAAACGTGTCCTAAAATTTCACCATGGATGATAGCGAGATAGCTCAAGGAAAAAAGTAAAAGAAGAGATCAATGCAGTTCCAGAGCTAATGACTAATGTGCACATACAGTTGTGTGGCCTTGTAAGAAATCTGCCTTTAGTTAGTCTAAGATCTAGCAGTAGGTGAAAGGCAAAGTACTGAATCAGTAGAAAACAGCCATAATGTGAGGAAAATCTGTTTTCTGAGCACTAACAGGCCTGCAAATGATAACAAACTCTTTGCTTATGTCTTATATCTCTGCTGAGGCACATCCAATATTAGCAATAGTCCCCTCTTTCCTTTGGGCCACATCACCCAGTTTCATGTTTCCTATTCTTTTGGCAGATGCATTTAGCTGAAGGCTTCAGAATTTTTCATACAGGAATTTATTTTTTTCCTTTTATTCTTTTAGATACTCTCACTGTGTGTTACAACCTTCTTCCAAGAACTCTTGTTTTATAGCAGTCTGTCCTGAACAGCATTTCACCATCAGCTGAGGCACATAAGCAATAAGTAAATTGATACTTCATCTATCCTCCTTTCTAAACTTGGCAGCTTATACTTTCAACATCATCATCCAAGCCTGCTGCTATTAAAAAGACCCCCACAGTGAACCCTCCGGTGCTTCACTAATATTTTCCTTCTAATCTGGAAAGGCTAATCTTGTTTCTTGTGCTGGGTCAAAGACAGCTTCTGTTCTCAAATGTCAAAAAGCCAGCTTAGCACACCTTCAGCTTTGAACTGCTGGGCTGGAAATGGATCCCTGTCCTTCTGAATTTATGGGAATAGAAAGCCCCGACAAATCATTGTCTACTTTTGGATCAGATGTATCACTAGGATTTTGAAGTAGTTTGTCGTATGTATATCTTCCCCTGCTATCCTAAGCTCAGTATTTACCAAATGGTCATGAAATGTTTGCTCCACCAGGCATGATTATTCATTTTTTGTACTAGGGAAGAACTACATGAGCAATGTGGGCTTTGCACTACAGTAGACACAAACACCTTTCTGTAATTTTCTTGCTTTAGGAATTAACATTATGGGTTAGTGATCTCAAAAATATCACATGGATTTGGGCACTGAGTCCTTGATGCCTTTTTCAAACTCCTAGTCAAGTTGTGGTCCATATGGCCCTCACATTCTGTCAGTATCTCAGATCTTCTGTCAAAGATCTGCTTTGCTCAGCCCCACATGAAAAGGGAACAAAAAGTAGGAGTCTGCCCCAGGTAGCCCGTGGTTAATTCTAGGATAAATCTGTTTCCAGACTTTGTGAGACACCTCCGACATGTTTTTTATTGAAAATGTGCTCCTTTTTCATTCAGACCAGCACTTTGAAAACAAGCACTTTTCTAGCCATTTCTCACTGCACATAAATGGTAGGATATATTTAATAAGTAGCATGCTTTAGCAATGCAGGGGAAATAACTTGCTGCTTTAGACACCTTAGCAATGGCATGAGCAGAATTTACTAATCCTTTCTTTTTTCAGATATTCCATTTATTCCAAAATCCCACATTCAGCTCGATTTCAGTTCACAGCTCTCCTGTGTATTAATCTCTTTCATCAGAATGGGATTTTGCCCATATGCTGGTGGGTATTTCAGAAACTGTGACAGTGGGATATGGACAAATGAAAGAGGATGCATTTGTAAGGACAGGTAGGGTGCTTTCTGTTGTGTGAGTGACTGACCAGCCCCATCAGCTGTGGTGAAAAGGAAGCTGATGCAAACCAGAGAAATGTGAATATGGGTTTTGAACATGACGTGTCTCCTCTCCAGACCTCTTCCTGCTGGCCTTTGAGCTCAGCTGGAGTCCAGGACAGGGGCCTCCATGTCTGGCCCACGTTCTCTCAGCCCCTGCGTCCTTCCCAGCACTGCCAGGCCTCAGCTGCAGGAAACCAGCTGGTCTCTGCTGTCTGAGTTTATAGACCATCTCCTACGTCTTGCAGGCCAACTTTGAAGTATTTCCAGGGCTGCAATCAAGCCTTCAACTCCTCCTTCATGGCCAGGACTGCACCTGATGTCCCCATGGTGGGAATAGCAACTGCTATTTCGGTGTTTTCAAGTTCTTCAGCACCTGCTCTGTTATAATTCCCTCCATTCTACTACATGTTCAACAGGCCCCAGTTTCTTGGACCACGATATTTTCTTTCCTTTGGCTTCCCTCTTGGTGACCTAGCTCAATGGCAACTCCTGTGAGGAAAGTCCTCACCTTGGGACCAAAAGAGGCCACTAAGAAGAATGGAGACATGTCTGAGGCAGACAGTGCCTGCCTAACATTTATCTCAAAGCACTGTTTCCTGTGCTGGCTTTCAGAACAACAGATCTTGTCCTACAATTTCACTTTTCCTCCCACTACATGTTTTTGGGGATTTGATCACTCTCTCTCATAGCTGTTTCCTAGGTAGCTCACATATTTTACTCCAGTCTGTACTTCCCATCACGTTACACAGGTCCACCCAGAGAGCTTTACAGGCCCTGGCCACTCATGAAGTACCACCACCTCTGGACAGAGTGGAAAACAAAATCAGCAACGAGCACACAAAGGGAAGCAGCAACTGAGGCTTATTTTTAGAACAGAGATGTCAGAGGGTTTGCACATCGCAGCAGGATGCACCAAAATCTGGTATCCTAAGACACAGCCAAAACAAACATACACATGCTATAATGGAAGGCAACAGCTTAACCACGCCTGAGGGAGACCTACATGTGGGTTTGATTTACAAAGTAAGGTGGACAAGCTTGTGCTAGGCCTCTCCTTTTCCTGAGAACAGAGAGGTGGTCTCAGGCTCTCCAATGCCAAGACTTTTGTGTAGTCACCCTAAACAAAAATCCCAGTAGTTACACATCTTGTGATACTTGTGTAGTCCTGCGTTTCTCTGATGTTGCCTGAAGGCCAACCCTGAGCACTTCAGGCCTGGTGCAGGAGCACAGGGCTTCGGCAGGGGCTGTCCCTGCCCTCTTGATGAGCACCACAGGGGTTTCCCCATCAGGCCAGCCGCTGTCGCTGGCACCACCCAGCACACGTCCTGGGACAGCTGCTCCGAGGCCTCTGGGCTCCCTCTGCCGAAGCAGTGCTCATTATCCTGCCTGCGTTATGCGACACAGCATTACGCACCGAGTACTGATTACACTTGAGGGATGACTACGGGAGCCACCTCAGATACCCACCTACCCACGGGCATATCTGCCTGCTGCTGCTGTGTATACCTGTGGTGCATTTACGACACTGCAATCAGCTGGTCATGGTGTGTGGGAGCCTCCCAAGGCTGCTGTCAGCAAGCAGAGGCCAAACAGAGCCCTGCCTTCTCCCATGGGGACACCTCTGCTTTATTCATCTAAGTGGCCTCATGGCTGTGTCTGAAACACTCAGGTTCCCAGCCCGTTGGTAGGTGCAAGTCTTGCCGTGAGTGAGGTCCCACCAAAGGGGCAGATGCTTCTTACAGTGATGTGGAACCAAAAAGAGAGGTACCAGCAGCATCACACCACGGGGCGTCCCCACCCTCTGCTCTGCTTGCCCCCCAAGGAAAGCTAGCAGGCTGCCAGGCTGCCTGAGAAAGCTCTTGCTTTGCTCAGCTCTGCCCTTCAGAGCAGAATTTCTCAGCACTCTCCCCACCGCCCCCAACCCATAAAAGGGAAGGCCATAAATGCAAAAAGGTTTATTTTGCAAGCATCTCATTATTCTCAAGCATTTGATTGAAGCAACGTTAAAAAATATATCCCCAGTGCCTGGATTTCTTTGCTCTCTGTTGTCAACAACGTATTTTTAAAAGAAACATTCCAGGGGTTTTTCCTTGGTGTGATCGCCCTGTTTTAGAGTTACTTAAGTAGGAAAATATTTCCCTTGGACCTGATCCAAGCCCACAGAAGTCAGGCAGAGTCTCTCTATTGACTTTAAATGCACTACGGGCTAGGCTGCTGTAAACCACTAAAGCGAGTACGTTGGTGAAGACCAAGGCACAGAGGGGTTTAGTGAGACAAAAACGCAGGACCTGTGATGGTGAGCAAGGCTGACGTTGGTTACATTAGTGGCGTGGAAGGAAAGCTCCCTGGACTGTGGGTATTTACGTAGTTAATGGAGGGCTGGATTGCCCAGCAATGATCTTCTTAATGCTCCAGGTGCCAGGCAGATAGGTTTTCCTGTGGGTGTGGGAGAGGGGATGAAGTGGAAGCAGTGCTGATAGTGGTGGAGGGGATGTAAGATGATGTTTCCCCTCGCTGATATCTTTGTTCTCCCTCTCCCCACCTTTACTCCACCAAATATTTCCACAGAAAGCCACTGCTGTGGTCGCATGACTGTCCATGCTGCATGTCCCGTCCCCTTCAGCCTTTCTCCATGCGACCCCACACACAGGTGCATTGTGCGGCTGGGGGGGGATTCGGCCCCCCGGCTCTTACGCACACAATTTGGAGCCTCATATTGTCTGATCGCTGGTGCTAATTAGAAAAGCAACTCTAGCACTGCTTGCACTTTTAATGCAAAGGACGGCTTGTAAAACATAGCTAACATTCAGCAAGCATTTTGGTGGTTGCATTTTCTCATAATGCTCTGTCACACTGAAGTAATAGAAAAGCCAGACGGCTACTCTGAAGCAAGAACTCTGACAAATGCTGCTGATTAAGACTGGCTTTGATCTGGTGCTGGAAACCCATCACAGTTAAGATCTCTCCTTAAAAAAAAGAGCTTATTTCATGCTTACATAAAAATGCCACATAAAAATAAATAAATTGAATCTAGCCCCTGGAATCACATCCAGCATATCTGCTTTGGAGTATACGTTTACCTCCTGAGACTTCATACAGTAATTAGATGAATGTGCCTAATTAATCACATTTCCTGTGCTGAAGAGGTTTGATGGAAAACATTTGCTTCCCTCGCTTTATTAAAGCATTATTGAGTGTTGTGCTTGTTGTGTGTTCATCACCAGCCTTTTTGCCAATTAATCCTGACAAAATGAAGTTTATCAACAGCAAAGTAAGGCAGTGCTCACATAGTCGCTTTGCTGTGGCTCCGCATACATGCCTTCATGCCTCTAGGTAATTACTGGGTAATTGAGAGCAGAGTCTGTTTAACCTAAAATGAGATGTGCTAAATATAAACTATTTGCACTGTCTGATTGATACTGTTTTAATAGCCTCGGTATCATCTAGTGCTACGGACATGCAATAAATAAAGCTAATCATGCATTACATGTGTTTACTATCAATTTTAAAGGCAAAATATGATTTGCCAGCATGGTTATTATACTTATGAAGAAATCATTGCTTATTTAGTATCATTTCCAACACACCATGCCTGATTGAAAGCATAGGCATCCAATACCAGAGGCCTGAAGATCTTAAACCTTTTCATAGGCAGTACCTGGCCTTGAACTGCAGCTCCTGAGGCTCAGCAGAGGACACGGTAGAGACCTTCCCACTGCAGAGCAGAAATGGGAAGCAAGGAGACAGGAGCGCCTTGAAATGTCATCGCCACTGCTGGTGACTTGAGCCTCCTCTGGGAATGGGAGAGCTGAGGTCTGGTCCCTGCCTGTCCCTTTTCTTTCCCTGAGGCCACCAAAAGCAGCTGGGACATTCCAGCTCCTGCAGAACAGTGGCCAAGTAGGATGGGGCTGCCCTCTGCCAGAACTGGGAGCTATCACCAGGACACCCGAGGCAGAGCTAAGGCCAGCGAGGAGCCACTAATGCTGAGACACCAAGAATAAACCAGCTCCCATTGATTGCTTCTTAACAAGTCTGTTACTGCTGGGACACTGAGGCCATCTCTCTCAAGGTTCTTCCCTTCTGACCATCTAAAACATCAGGTCTGCACACAGACAAGTCTTAATGCATGCTAAGTGGTTTTCCTGTTCTACCGACTGTCCACTCCTGAGAAGCCCCTTATTGTAGAAGTAAGCTAGCTGTTCTCAGCACTTCTGCACACATAGTGATTAGGAATGGAAATGCTTATTTCCAAACAAAAATAAAATGCTTACTTACCGGTAGGCAATCAGATTTTGCTCCTCTGCCTTGCTGCAAGAAATTTGTGTTACAATTCAGGCATTTTTATTGCTGACACCTTCACAAAGTGACAGTATTGTGCAAAGCCAGATATCCTTCACCTATAAGTTTGCTTTTCCAGCAGTTACATAGAGCTACCACAGTGATAATTTATAGCCATGAGAACATTTCTCTCAATATTTATTTATTTATTTAGGTCAGAAACGAAACCTGGATTTGGCTGGAAAATATTTGGCAACCGCTTGACGTTTTTGATAGAATGCTTCTGTGTGCACGATGCTGCTTCTTCCAAAAGCCGAGGTTGCTGTTGGAAGGCAACCTGGACTAGGAGTCTGTAGCCAGCTCCAGCAATGACTCCCTTATACGTGCCCTGCTTTCTTTTCCTCCCCACCTTTCACAGTCTTATTCCCCAGCTTTAAAAACCCTTTCATAAAGGGAACCACTTTTCATAGTCCAAAGAGTGGTTGAGTCTCTGCAAAAATGGAGAAAGAACTGAAGAGGGAAGACTACAGCCTTGCCATGGAGCATTCCCATCCCTCCTGTTGCATTGCTGGGGGTAGGGCTAAAAACCTGCTAAGTCAGTTTAGATAATCATATAGCTGGGCATGCTCTGAACCTTGCAGAGACCAAGAAACAAACAAACAAACAGAAAGTCAGCCACCCTGGATAAGTTTCAGATAAGCCTCCTTTAGGATTTGGGTTTGGAGGGCTATCTGGTGGTACAGTGCTTGTGGCAACTACTGCTAAGCCAAATGAAAACTCACCTTGAATGAAAAATGAAAATGAAAATACCTTGAATAGACAAATTATGTAAGAAATTGTAAGAACTGGCTACTAATGAGAATGGGAACATCATGAATGTCTGAGGTAAGACCTCAGCCCAGAGCCTTACAACCAGAGGGCCTTCTGGCTAAAACCTGGGCCTCTGGGTGATACAAGTAATGTGAGACCAAAGTACAAGCCATACCAGCCCTTTCAGCTCAGTTAGCTATTGATTGAAAAATAAAAAAGATAAATAAAATCAGAAATCTCACAATTTTATTCATTTATTTTCTAAAATCCCCCGGCTTCTTCATTAAATGACCATGCTAGATGTCGGGTTGGGACCATCTGCCATTTGGTACAGAAAAGGTGCAGAGAAGGGGTTGTTGGTTTGATCTCTGGCCAAGCGAAGAACATAGGTGATCCCAAATGAAGATTGACTCAAGAAACAGCAATAACGTTACCTCCACGTGAAAAATTCTAACTCCCTGAGGGACAAGAGAAGCACATGCAGTAGCAAACAGCAAGAGAGAAGGGGAGGGTCACAGGAAGTAAATGTGGAAAATACCAGTGCAAAGGTTAGGATGAGAAAACCCTGTGATCATCTGGGATGTTATTAGTAGATGAGATAAAGAGGAACTCGCCCACTCCTTCAGGCCCCCTTGGAAGAAAGCACTGGATCATATGCCCAGAGCTATTCAGGTATCTACATGCTTGCTGTACCAAAGGAGTAGGTGTCCCTGAGCATTACAAAGTTCCTAACTGCATTCAGATTCTTGGCACCATTCCCCCATCTGATACCAGCATGGTTGTGCATGCACTTGTTCCCTCCATATCTGAAAAAATTCCTTTGCAGAAGTCCCGAGAGGTGCAAGGGGGCTGGGACG
Source organism: Anas acuta (assembly GCF_963932015.1). Taxonomy (NCBI): domain Eukaryota; kingdom Metazoa; phylum Chordata; class Aves; order Anseriformes; family Anatidae; genus Anas; species Anas acuta. Next base: position 168,211,601 of record NC_088979.1, on the reverse strand, counting down.
CTGCCCCCCACTCCGTCGGCACCCTGTAGAGCTGTGGGACCGGGTCTGTCCCCATGGCCACCAGACCCCATCCCCTCTGTGCAGAGCTGCCAGCAAGGGTGCCAATTAGTGCCAAGTGGAGCTTATTGAGTGCTGAGGCAGGCTTGCTGTTGTGCAATTGCTGGGAAATGAATACAGCCTGTACCTGCAGTGATTTCTCTCTCTCTTTTATATTTTTATTATTTTTATTTTTATTTATTTTTATTTATTTTTATTTTTATTTTTAATGTATAGTACAGTGATGACAATTAAATCTTTCTTGGCACTGCATTTCATTTGAAAGCTCTTTCCTTATATGCCTGCTCTGCAACCCTGTGTGAACTTCTTGATATTTCATTAGACAAATAGGCTTCATTTGCAGAAATGATGCCCTGCTGGGAAAAATCAAATGCTTGAATTACAGGTATTCTGCAGGGGGGAATCTGTCCTCAGAAAGTCAGATCAGGGTTGAGTCCTGCCTGCAGCTGTTGGACTGCACTGCAAGAAGGATTTATTTTTAAAAGTATATTAAAAGAAAAGGCTTTGGGCTCTATCTGGGGAATTAATCCTTTTTCAAGAAGTGCCTGAGCCATAGAAATCCTGGGAAGACCACAGCAGTGAGCAGCAGCGGCTGGAGTAAGCATGAGTTCATCTGTGAGCACCTCCCCAGGTTCATGCCCCAGCCTTATTGCCTTCGTTTAAACCTCATGAGTGAGAAGGCTGAGGGGATATGGGGCTCACAAAAACCCAGGCAGTGACTTCATGGCATCTCCTGGTCTGTGTGCAGAGGACAACTCCTCTCCAGGGCACTGCAGGCTTTTTGTGTTTGACTCAAGCAGAGCCAGGCAAACCAATAACAGAAGAGCTTGAAGGAGTGCTACCAAACCTCACCCTGCTTCCTACCTTCCTTTCCTCCCCTGATTTTGTGCTATCAGGACTCAAATTATCTTTCCACCTGGGGTGGGGTGCACCTAGCCAAAGTCAGACATTTCCAGTGGGCTCTGTCTCTCAGGTACTTACCTAAAAGGTCTCTTCAGTTAGAGGAGGCACACAGACACGTGGGATTCACGTTATCCCAAAACAGGTCTAATACAGATGAATTGTGCCCTAAGTGTTCCTGGAATTGATGGTTTGGACACTGTCAGCCATGCTTAAGCTTGAGTGAGAGGAACCCACAGTGAAATCCTTAGCCTTTGAATCTTATCAAAGTGTCTGCACTTGCTGCTGTTGTAATACCTGTAATACATATTTATGCCTGCTCCATGGTCATCCTTGGGATGTTGTGATTCTCAGGTAGCAGTGACATTATGTATGAAGGTCACAGCTTTGTTTCCTGATTAAAAATAGGAGATAAAACAAGTTAAACTGTAGTCTTCTAATATTAAGCCCCATCAAGTCCACAATCCCCCTTTTCCAATAGTAATGCAACATATTGCCATTGATGCTTACTGCAAAGAAATCCAGCCCATCCGACCAAAGAGGCTAGTTGTGCTGACAGGCAGAGGGGTTGGGGAGCATGAATATTCAGACCCGCAGCCTGCTGTGCTCACTGGCCCTTTTGCAAACACAGAAACCATCAGGTCAATCCTGTCCCAGTCAGCTGAGACTGCAAACCGTTTCCAGGGTTCGGGTGCTTGATGAGCAGCCTGTTCACAACATCTTTGCTAATTTTTATTTTTATTATTTATTTATTTATTTATTTATTTATTTGCTCCTCCTTCCACACACCAACACGCTGCTGCTTGTAAGGTCCAGCTGCCTCTCCAGTCCTGAGCTAGTGGAGAGCTCTGCCTGGCCACCGAGCCACTGTCACAGCCGTGTCACGGTGGCTGCTGTGTCTCTCGTCCTGTGCTGGACTCTGTGCTGGAGCCATCTGTGTCCGGCTGCCTGTGTGTGTACCTGGGGCACGTGGGGGGGTCCAGCTCTGCTCCATGATAATGAAGCCCCAGGGCATCCAGCCAGCACTCAGCACAGGCAGAGCCTACAGGCACAGCCTCTCCTGGAAGTGCTGCCTGGTTAATTATGATTTCAGCCTGGTTTCCTAGAGAAATCAGTCTTCTGTGCAGACCCTGGCTGTGTGGCTTTTCACCAGTGTGCTTCAGTCCCAACCCACCGTAAATCTTTAGCCTTCCCACTGGTTTAAACTGAATCTGAGAGAGGACTGAGGGATGGCCTGGATTACAACCCATCACTGTCTCTGTCCTTCTGGCACCCATCCGTCAGCTCCCTTTTTTACAGACCCAGGCGCAAAGATCTCCAGGACTGAATTTTCCAACCATTCATCAGCTTGAGAAACCAGAGCAGCCAAAGCTCGCCCCTATCAAAGACCAAAAAGGAAGCATCCCCACCATAATCCTCGCAGCGATGCCAAAAAAAACAAAATGCTGTTCCATCACGTTGTGGTTTTGTCCCCCTGTAAGTGTGTGATGTGTGCAACATCTGTGTATCAGTATTTTAGGTGTACAGAGATGAGAAATTAACATATTTGCTAGGCCCTGTTAGCATATTACATGTATAATCTATATGATTTAAAGATTAGGCTGACTTCTGGTGGATTTTTTGTTTGTTTGTCTTTGTTTTTAAACCACCAACATGTTGTGATTTAATTTAATTTGCTTTTCCTTTGCATAATATAATAAAAGCCCTTCGTTCAATTTTAATCTTTTCCAAATTCCCTTGTCACCAGCCAAACCAGATGATATCAGAACACTTCAATAATTTTCTAAATCCTTAAAGTCAATAAATAAGTCAAACTTGAAAACACACCTCCACATCAAGCAGTTCCCTTGGAACAAGGCCACAACAGGCTCCTCACAAATTTGATGGGTGTCTTTCAATTGCACTTGCAAATTAAGGTGAAAGTCCAAGCAGGCAGCTGTGCAGACAGGAAAAGTAGGGTTAATGGAATGGGAATTAAGGATAAAACTTCTATATTCACCTTTTTTGTCATTCTTGTTATCCTGCCACCTTACTGTATCCTCCATCCCTGTCTATGAGGGTGGTGGCTGTTCTTGGACAAAGCATGCACAAGGTCTCGCGGTGGGCATGTGGGAATGTCCTGCAGATGAACCAGCAGAAGGAAAAACCCATCCTGCAAGCTATGAATATAAAGAAAAAGCTGCAGCACCGTAACGTCTGCCTGGGCATGTGATGGAAATGGCAGAGGACAAAATGAGCTAATTAGATGATGTGTAAATGAACCAATACTTCATCTGCTCTTGTGTCTTGTCTGTTTGTTTAATAACCATGTTCTTGCTCTTTCTTGCTGCATCCGTGAGCCAAGAAGCTTATTTTAGGATAAAATAAGCCTTTAAAGGGGGCTCAGGGAAGGAGCTGGGGACCAGATGGCTGTGGGGAGGATGTCACCCAGGGCCCGGGGGGAGGGCAGGGCTCTGTCCTCCCGCACCGAGGTGAAGCGGTCAGCACGAGCAGATCAGGAATTGCCTTGCAAATAAGCAAGTCCCATTAGGAGGCTAAAACTTTCATCACAGAGAGCTTCAATTACTTAGATCAAGCAGGATAAATATTTTCTTACGATCCAGTCAGGAGAAGCCACTTCTAGCTGCTGGGCTGGGCTGCTTCAGCGCACTGTTTGTTGAACTGTCAATCGTTATCTAAACCTAATCCTAAGAAATAAGCCATGTATTATGAATAAAGCTGGAATTAGCAGAGCATATGGGACCTAATAAACACAATATTCACAGGATTAGATATGGAATATTAAGGTCTGATCTAGCTAGCCTTCCCCATATCATCTACCTCACTAATATTTCTTTTGTTCACATGCAAAGGCCTGTTTTAGAGAAGGATAATAGCTGTGGGGATAAATTGAAGGTAAAGCAGCATGGAAGTGATCAAGTCTTTAAAAGATGAGACTTTAAATGTCTGGATTGGGGTTCTGTATCCTAACTTCCCATAAAAATAAATAAATAAATAGATTCAAGACATCCCCAGTTATGACTGGAAAATTTTCCTCTGCTCTTTGGGGAACAAACCTTGAAGTCTGCAATAGAGGACACAGACTGTAATACCACATCATCTTCTACAAAGATCTCTACCACATCATTTGCACAAAGGTGTCAGTGCTGAAGGAGAAAAAGAAAATTAAACATTTAGCTTAAACAATATTTAAATTAACACAACATTAAATAACACGAAACCCAGAATATGGCAGCACCGAGCTCTGGCATTACTGGTGTTTAGATACCTGTGATAATGTGAAAAGTCCTGAGATATCTGGAGCCATGACTGAAGGTTGAACATCTCAGGAATTGAAATGGATGTACCTTGGTCAGGAAATAGGTGTGTGTAAGTTGCTAACACTATTGGTGAGGTGAGGCAGGAGACATAAACGTCATTCTGTCGGTCCTGACCTTCTGTAGCAAATGGAGTAAAAGCATTTATCCCAGCGCCAGCCCACCCAGACAGGTGGGTGAGAAGTTCAAAGCGTGTTTGTGCTTACCTCGCCTGCCTCGGTGCTCCACACGTGTGCTCCATTGTGCATGTCAGGGCAGAAGCACCAAGATTAGGCCTCTGCCACTGAACCGGCGATCAAGACCATTAACTCGATCTGTCATCGCTGGATGCCTTCTCCCAGCTGATCCGATTGATTTCCCGTGGATTAGTGGGATGCGTCAGATGCTGGAATAAATAACCCAGTAACCTCTCACCGGGAACGGTGGGGAGGGGACACGTTACGTGCAGCCCTCCGTGCCTCGCTCTTGTTCCTCATACAACACGGAGCCGTGGCAGGTGCATATTGGTCCCATCCATGGTAACAGCTGCTGTCCAGACACACCGATCCATTGTCTGCATCGTTGATGGCCAGCTAAGAACAATAATCGTGCTTGCTGCACTGGGAAAATAACAGCCTTCAGGTCAGACCTTTGCTCTCAGGACCCCGTGGTGTTTTAGATGTCTTTAACAGACCATAGCTCTGGCTTAATGTAGGATTTCTGGGCAGTATGAACTCCCCAGAGCTGCCCTCAGAGCACCTGCTATAGGGTACCAGCAGGATTTTACCTCGTATAGCCAGGCATCCTCGTGCTTTGCTAGCTGGAGTGGCAAGGAAGCTGAGCATCAGCCAGAGCAGTGCAAAGCTGCCTTAACCCTGCAAATAGCCTGACCTGGCAGTATGCTTTCAGCCCCCTAAGAGATGAGATCTTTTTATTTATATATCAGCAGCCTCTTCAGCTGCAGCGGGAGGCGTGTGTCTGTACCTGCCATCTCTCCCTGGCAGGAGCCAGCTCACAGCACTGCCTCTCTCCTCCCTGCTGCTCTGGAGAGAGCACGTCTGGGCTCACATGCAAGCACACAGCCCGGCGTAAGAGCAGCTAATTACTGCTGGGGACGAGCCATGGCCACGTGGGAGTGCTGGGTTTGCTCTTGCTGCTCGTGTGCCTTCCCCATGTACCAGCCCAGCCTGCACCCCCCGCTGCCCCAGGTGCTGCTCTGGAGGCCCTGTGGGACCTGTGGTGACCCTGAGGGGCAGAAGGAGCGTGCCAGGCACTTGGGTATGCTGGGGACTGCCAGCGTGTGCTGATATCCCCAGAGGTACTAAATACAGGAGACAACCGCGGCGCCTTGGCCAGCCTTGGGCTCCAGTTGTATGTATTTTGCTTGCACGGTTGTTGTAAACCTGAAAGTGCATGGGCAAGCCAGAAAGCCTGTGCAATGCCACAAAACAAGCTCCCAAGAAGGGAGTAACTCATAATGTGCAAGTTCAGCCACATAAAAGCCTTCTGAGTGCAGTAAGTACAGCACAAGCACTTTCCTGAGGATGCTGTGGTCCCAACACCACCACCATGGGGCACAGTCTAACGCCTACACTCACGGATGCCTTGCTGTAAGTGCCAGTAACCTTTCAGTTCACAAAAGAAAAACATTTGTGCAGGTGCCCTGTGTCACTCTGCTTGTCCAGCATGGCAGGGAGTTATTGCCCAGACACTTGTCACCCTGCAGGATTCCTCATGTTCTGCTGTGTTGGTACAGGGAGAAGATGGGACCTGCTGGAGGGGTTCTGGAGCCCATGGAAAAGCTTCTGTTAACATCCATGGACTTGAACCACTTTAATCCGAGCCCTGCTTGCCTTCAGCTGTAATGCTAACCACATAGCTCTCCCCATCACTAAGATTTATCATGCAATTTTTCACCAAGGCCTTTGTGATTTAAAGCCCGAGTGTTCAGCCAATGTTCTGTTTGACACTGAAGTGACATATCTTCTTGTTATTAACTCCACACACAGGGCTACTCCGTGCCTGGCAGTGCAGTGCTGGACAGTATTCGGCAAGCCCCAGGCCTAAGCAGGAGCTGCCTTTGAGCAGCTTTGCTGCAGCTCGGCGTATCGCAGTGATTCAGGTGGAAGCACCAACTATTCATCTTTCACAGACCATGCATAAAGCCAGATGTATAGAAAGGGGAAATGCTAATAAGCCCCAGAAGCTCTGCTCCTGAAGAGAAACCCACTTCCTAACTGCAGCGAGCTATTGATGGATGGTTTGGGTTCATCTCCAGAGGGTGCTCCAGGAGAATACTGATCTCCAGGGTTTTCAGTAAGAAATGCAGTACAGCTGGGCCAATTTTCTTGTAAAGGTGCGGGAGAGTACCAGGACTGCAGCACATGAAGGATAGCAGAATAGCTTCTGCAGAATTCACTGAGCATAAAATAAAGCAGCTACAATGACTCTTAAGAAGAAAGAGAAAATATTTTGCCATGCATTTTTAATGCAATTCATCGTGGGAAAGAGATACACTGGAAGATTAAGATTATTCATGATACTTTCATTTGCCATACAGAAAGACCCACTGCCAAAAAAATGATCCACTTAAGGATCTGCCTATCAGATCATGTTCCTAGGTGTGAAGATAACAGGATGTATTTTTCCTGGTTACCTTCCCGTTATAAACGTGATCAATGAAATGCTACAGACTCTGAAAGGTATTTAATATGGTTTTGCCCACAGATGTAGCAGCAGATCTTTGGCAGGAGAACCACTGACAGATTTAATTAGAGCTCCAATTCAAGGAAACAAATGGAATCATCTACCACAAAGTGCTGCTTGCACCCACAGGCATTACTGCAGTACTTGTGCTCAGGACTGAATAGCTTACTGATGCTGAAAAATGCCTGTGGCAGATTTCTCTCGTCCATTCTCGTTCGTTACCTTGTCGATAAATTACATGGACTGGTGATATCGGAGCCTACTCCCAGATGCCTGTGTCTGGTTTAGATGCACGACTGCACTCTCCCCTCACCTGTGCAATCCATCCTGTGTCCCCTGCCATGATGGATCCTGGTTCTTCTCAGGCAAACACTGAAGGAAAAAAAGAAAAAAAAAAAAAAAAAAGAAGAAGCCAAGTAATTACTTCCTCTCAGAGTGACTTTAACTGGAAAATTAAAACTTCTTCAGAGCTACTGTCTGGGCACATACTGTCTGGGTGTAAGTGGCCTGTCTCCTCAAAAACCCTCTTATCTTCTGCAATAAGCGCACCAGCATGGTTGATTCTCACAGGCTGTACCATTTTTAGTACTTTTTTTTTTTTTTTTTTTAATCCCTTTTGTGCACATTTCAACTCCAGCTTTGGACTAGCTGCACTGTAGCCTGTGGCTAACAGGGTCTGTCAGTCAGATCCAGGGGCTACTAATTTTGAATACTGTGGATCTCAGCATCAAATGACCAACATGTAGGGTCAAATGTAGATTCAAATCTCCAGACCTCATTTTGGTCAGCTATGGCAAAAGGGTGGGGGCTGCCTGGTTTTTCACGCTGACACATGATGCCCTTGCTTCCAAATGTTTCGGTGGAAGTTGTGCCCAGGCAAGGAATGAATTTATGGTGGATGTTGCAAGTACAGAGTGCTTCCAGTTCTGGCTGTCCTCCCCAGCTAGCTGCTGGGCAGCCCTGGTAAGACCTAAAGAAATGCCATGAGCCAGATTCCCCTGAGTGCAGTTCTGGCTTTATGGCTGACACTTGAGTTTCAACGTCATAATTGCAAAGACCCCCCCCAAGAACAAGGTCCTACAAATCTATATATACACTGCACAGCCTAGACTGGTGTAAACACTTTTTAATGGTTTGATTTCTCATCTAAGAAACAGTAAAAAAAATGTTACAATGGAAATTGCCACTGTTGATTATCTTCCTAGTAATATGTGAATGCGTGGCCATGCTATTATATACTATATACATATAGTGCATATGTAATATAGCATACTACATATGCTATGTATAATCCCCTTATTCAGAGCTAACAGTGTGCACAACAGTGTACAAAATGCATCTCGTAGCCATTAGGTTCAGTTTTGCTTGACATTGTAGGCATGTGGCATGATTGTCAGGGCTCCCTTTATAGTCAGTGAAGAGACTTTTCTGGGGTCCCTTTCATCTTGCCCTAAAGAAGACCACAAAAGTAGGCCAAGCAGACTGCACCCTAGAAAGTGCCTCTCTCTTCTTGGACTGTAAAGGGAACCCAGGGTGACTGCAGTAAAGAGGTCAAAGTCTGAGTTACAGGATTAAAAATAGAGGAGCTAAATTCCACCCATGCGGTTCAGATAAGGGAGGCAAAGTGAAGCAAGTCAGAAGATATTTGATGAGTTCAGTCTGGTCAGTTATTTTCTAAAATCTCTGTGATTTCACAGTGCTGTCTGTTAGTAACAAGATACCTAGGGTCCTAAATATGGGGAAAACAAAACAAAACAAAAACAAACAAACAAACAAAACCAAACCACTTTAATTAGCCATTGATACAGCAGAACTTAGATCTGTGGAGATCAGAGCCCCTTTGTGCCAGACACTACACTGGGAGACAACACCATCCTGGTAAGTGTGTAGGCTCAAGAACTGGAGATGGGAAGAAACAGAGAGGGAAGTCACTCACTCATTAATTTTTCCATGAGAAGTTGGTGCAAAATTGCACTAGTTGGTGCAGTAAAACTGGGTGGAGGTGTGCAAGAAACATGTATTAAAATTTTTCTGACTGCCCTAACCTGCACCTGGTAAGTCACAGGAAGGATTTGTCCTCTAGGAAGTGAAATTCTCAAGGCTTCCTGAGGCAGGAACAAAACAAGTCTCTGTAACTGTGCCATGAGACTGCACTGGAGGCAATGTGGCCACTTGTGGCAGAAAGGCATGAGACTGATGTGAGCAGGAGCTGTGGCAGGAGAAAAGCCTGGTCAGCAGCATGGAAGAAAACCCCAAGGGCAGTGAGGGGCAGGGTTCTGGGACCGCGCTCATGCTTTAAGGATGGGGTAGGCACAACAGCAGGGTGTAAATAGCCCTGAGGTTGGCTGAAAACAAGTAGGCTCGATGAACCTGATGCAGATGCCTCTGGGAGCCTGAAGGGATTTACAGGTGTGATGTGGTCAGACCAATTTGAAGCTGAAGCAATTTTGGTAGTAGCGCTTTGGGCTGGAGAAGAGCAAAGGAATGAAGCTGCAAAAGGAGGAGTATGGCACAAGGATAAAACTGTGGCCCTCGGCAGGGAGAGGTGCTTGAAGGTGGACAGCAGGTTGAACATGAATTAGCCACGTGCCCTTGCCTCTAAGAAGGCTAATGTGTCCTGGGCTGCATTAGGCAGAGTATCACCACAGGTCAAGGGAGGTGATCCTTCTCCTATACACAGCACTGGTGAGGTCCCACCTGCAGTGCTGGGTCCAGTTCTGGGCTTCCCAGTACAGCAGAGACGTGTGCATACTGGTGAGAGTCCAACACGAGGACACCGAGATGGTGAGGGCCTGGAGCACCTCTCCTGTGAGGGGAGGCAGAGGGCTGGGCCTGGTCAGCCTGGAGAAGAGGAGGCTAAGGGGGGATCTTAAAAATACTTCTAAGAGACTACAAATACTTGAAGGGAGGGTGCAAAGACAGAGCTGGGCTCATTTCAGCAGTGCCCAGTGCCAGGACAAGAGGCAAAGGACATAACAGGAACACAGGAGGTTTTGTCTGCATATCAGGAAGCACCGCTTCGTTGTGGGGGTGACAGCACAGGAACAGGCTGCCCAGAGAGGTTGTGGAGATCTTCAAAAGCTCCCTGGACATGGTCCTGGGCAGCCTGCTCTGGGTGGCCCTGCTTGAGCAGGGAATTGGACCAGATGGGCTGCAGAGGGCCCTGGCAGCCTCAGCCCTTCTGTGCTTCTGTGGTGGGCTGTGGTGCCACATGGCTGCAGGCTCCATCCTGCTCAGAGCTGTGGCATGACCCTGGCACCGCTGATATATATGTACCTGCTGCCACCAGGATGGACCAGCACCCAGCCTCGATGCCCTGGGACTGCCCTCCCAGTGAGCCTGCTGGGTGCAGTCTGCACTTGAGCAACTGCTTAGAAATACAAATAAACAGAGCAATGTTGGTGGGGCAAGCTCCAGGACACCCCCACGGTAAGAGCCCTGCCTAGAAAAAGCACACTGATAGACCCTTATGTAGCTATGGAAATTCAGTGGTGGTATCTCACATCCTGAGTGAACACTGTCATTGCTAATATTGCAATGATAGAGGGACATTAACAGTGTTTCTTAGCAGGACTGTGTATTTACATGGCTGAGAGTGAAATGAAATAAATGGGATCTGTTGTAAATACGTAAATATTTTTTAGTCTTGTTTCAGTGAGGAAAAAAGGTGAAAACCTAGAATTCAACCCAAGTTGTAATTTCTTATTTTCAATTTTGCTATTCAGTTGCAGAACAACAAAAAAAAAAATGTTATTTGCATGCACAACCCTAAATTCCACCCTCCGTATGTTGCAGAGAAAGTATAGCTTCAGAGCAGCTTGTCTGATCTCTCTTCAGTCCCCATCAGATGCTGGCTGCTTGGATTAGGGTCTCCTGCTATGTGGGAGGTGACTAATTGTCCTTCATTTATTTGGCAAGGACGCTTTTATTGTTATTTGGAGTTGCCATCTGTCCACCTTGGAGAAGAGTCCCAGAAGATTTTAATTCTCAGTGATATAGCTTCAGGTGTCTCTCTAAAGGGCAAAGATTGGCCTACTTTCATCTCAGTGCTATGCAGAGGCTTCTCCATCAGGCAAGTTCTGAGTGAAAGACTCACCCTGAATGGCTTGATCACGCTTCACCTCCTCTGCGAAGGGGCTGTGTGAAAGAGGGAATCAGTCAGTCAGATGGCCAAATTTAGAAATTCTGACAAATTTAGTTTTAGGTCAGCTGCTTCTTTTTTTTTTTCTTTTTTGATTTTTTTTTTTTCTTCAGCTTCTTATTCCTCCCCCCTTCAACTCTTTTTTTTTTTTTTTTTTAAACGACTGACTGATAATCACACCAAACTTTTTCTTTTGAAATGAGAACTTGACACTTCTTTTTGAAGATGTCTAAGTGAGGCATTCAGACTTACTGGAAATCTCTCTCTTTTTTTTTTTTTTTTTTTTTTTCCTCCAGTCAAGAACAAACAGGAAGCAAATCCATGAACAACACCAATTCCAACAGAAAAAGCATTTTCCAGCCAGCATTGCACCTACATATGCACACACAAAGTCAAGCGAATCCCGAAGCTGTTACTCTGTATGAGACATATTTTCCTTCTGTCACTTCTGCATGAATGATTGCGTGCATGATTTTTTTTTCTTTTGTACTCAGGGATAATAATTAGAAATAGCCTTCATTTGCATGCTTTGTGACCTTTGCAGTCAGGACTGCAGCGAGCAGGGATGTGGTTTAGAGTAACTGCTGCACACACCCAGTGTTTGTGATTTACAGGCATTTGTGCAGAGCGAAACCTGCAGGGCTGGTTAGCTCAGCCTGCCTGGCTCTCTCTGGTCGCTGTAACCAGCACCAGCACCACCTAGCCAAGCAGAATAAATTCCAAATTAAAAAAAATAAATCGATCCTAATCATCGATTTAGAGCTGGCCTGGGCTGGAAGTGGCCCAGAAGCTGCCACCGCCCGACAGCTGTCCCTGGCACAGCGAGCGGGGTGAGCAGTGCCAGCAGCGCAGATGGACCCGTGGTGGCCCTGCAGGGACACGGCCAGACCCCGACTCCTCACCCTGGCCTGTGCCCTCCGGAGCATCCCAGCAGGGCTGCACAGCTACGGCTGCACGTGGCCTGACCCATGAAGACACAATCAGTACATACCAGTGCAGGACTGAAAAGATCTGGGGTGTGGAAAAGGTTGACTGTATTTCCCGATAAAGCTTCAACTGGGGCAAACTGGGAAGAAGTGGAATCACTGGCAAAATCCTGGCTGACTTAAATCCATCTGTTCAACCACAACCTTTAAAAATGGATTTTGGATGAAGTCAGACAACCTCAGCAAACTGCCTGCCACAGAACGAAAGGTCTGGAAGCACCTCTGTGCTCCTACAACACAGACCCAGGGCAGCACAGCCTCATCATGCCAGCCCATCAAAGCCACCCCTGGGCACCAGCAGCACCCAGCTGCTGCCACGTGCAATAGCCTCTGAGGGCTACTCACAGGAGGATTTTGTATTTGCACAGTGTTGAGGAAAGTGTTATAAATGCTTTTCAATGAGCAGCTGGAATGGCATCCACTTGAGGTCTGCTTATTTTCTCTCTTGGTCTTTTGGAGAGTTATATGGGAATTTAATATTACCCATGACACCTGGCAGTGTTAAGCACATTCACATTTTATTCAGGGTCGATCACAGAGTTTGCAGGGGCCCAAGGAAGAGCTCCAGGCTGCCAGGAGTGAGAGAGTTCAGCCAGATCCTGGGTCAGAGCCAAAGAGAAAGCTCAAGCTCATGAAACGCCAAATCGGTGCAGAGCTTTGAGCTCCTTCCAGAGCATGAACCTTAATGCAATCACTTATTTTGCTTTCATTTCCAACCGCCCTGCCCGCTGTCATACAGATCAGTTGGAGGAACAGCATCTGAGAAGTGGCGTCCTAAATAAACTCAATAGCACGTCTTCCACCTTAACAGCACTGGGGGTGTTGTACTATTCCTTGTGCTTTAGCAACACTCTTATTATAAAGACATTTACTTGGTTCCCTGGAGAGAACATGATCAAGTTTTACTCTGAGATACTCAGTAAATGTGACAGTGCTAAATGGAAGGGTTTTCAGGCAAGAATAAAGCCAGCTTTAAGCACAGCAGAAGGAGAGAGAACAAATTTATTACTACAGCTGATCACATATGCTGTCTCAGGAGATGATATGAAAGACACGGAACATCATTTGCACTAATTAGAAGAACAGTGTCACCCCAATGTATAAATATTTTAGATTTCAACACATGTACTGTAGAGGTCATCAGCAGCAGGCCTGAAGAGAGGAGCATACCGCGAGCAGAAGCAGCTGTTTGCACTCTGGTATTCCCTATGGATAACATACACGACACTGACGGATCGAGCACCCTTCAGGGAGACCTTTTGAAAACAATTTGAAAGGCAGAAGGTGAGAAGAAGGGAATGAGCTCTAAAGCAGTGAATGAGCTCAGTGGAGAAAGCTCGCTGTTACCTGGGATCATGTAGGGGTCAGAAGGGGTTACTGAGGCAGTCCTATAGCAGGTACACTTCAAGCAATGGGAAATTAACGTGCTCCTTGGCATCTCCCACCTCTCATTATTCCTGCCCGTTGCTGCTTACAGCTGCCTGTTTCAGGTTTCCCCTTGGTGCAGCCTGTTCCGTATTTTCAATTTCCCTTCTATAAAGCGCTTCTATCCAGCTTGCTTAGCACCACTTCTCACCTAAACGCCAGTCACTAACCCCTCTTTCTGAATGATCTGTTTGGTAATTGATAGGGCTGCACCTGTAAAAAGAGCTTCTCCCTGCCTATGACAGAGACGGCTAATTCAGGACAATTGTCATCTGCTTAATGGAAATTTCACTAGGCTCTGCAGGAACCTGTGCTGGTCTCTGGGGATTACAGTTGCTACTATTATTTTCTGCTGGAAGACCAATCTGCAAAGACTAATTTTAAATGGATTACTCTTGTTTTACAATCTGATTTCCAGTTGAAACTAATAGGAAAGAACTTGCACGGCTCTCAGCTGGAATTTCCTGAGAGACGCTCGACTTCGTCAGCTCTAGAGACTGTTTCCAGCTAATCCTGTAGAGTGGATTTGATTTTACAGAGATTTGCTGAGCAAAATAGAGGGTAGATGCAAAAGGTCAAGTTTTGCCACACACATTTCCCTGTTACACCATTTCCCCAGAGGACAGCATCATCCCCTGCCTGAGCTCCTGCCTCCAGCTGAGCCTGGAGCTCCATAGAAAAGGATACACGAAACTCAGGGGGAGAGGAAGGTAGTTCATAATAGGATGGAAACATCAGTACCAGACTAAACAAATTGCTTGCTCAGTCTCTACAGCTGCCTTGGCTGTATTCTTTACGAGGCAGGTTGTTCATTAGCAGCGTTGGCTCAACAAAACTTCCTAAAGACGCTGGTGCTGAAGGTGCATGGTGAGAACATCGAGCTTCCAGCCCGCTGCCCTGTCCTGCCAGCAGCACTTGTACAGCAGGCAGGGAGAGTTTTCTAAAGCAACACTTGCTGAATGTGCATGGAGGCTACCGGTGCATCCAGAGAGCTCGGTGCTTATCTGGTAGTGAGCTGCGTCCCCCAGGCAGTACACTGCGCTGAATTCCTCTTCCTTCAGCCTTATTCATTACAGCACAGGCACCAGAGATCAGCCCCAACTACAGTGAGCTGTGGCTATTCTTATCTTTTTAATAGTACATGTGGAGATCAGGTTATTCCCTTTCTCTTTGCTGCAACTGATGGAAAATCTTCTGTTCTCTAAAGTAAAAGGAGCAGCAAAACAAAATAAAACAAAACCAGCTTTTCTCTGTGCCCCTTTTACCTCCTACAAATTGCAAGGAAAAAATATAACTATTAATACCTTTCCTTATAGGCATCCGTTTTCTTTGCAAACGGGGTGGCTCAAGCATATGCCACTCACCTCTGCTGACAGCAACTTGAGAAACAGCAGTAATCTGACCGCTTCTTGTAATGTGAAATTAGGTTGTTTGGGCTGGATGAGAGCAGATTTTTTTTCAAATCTCCCTCAGTTGTTACTGTTTTGTGTTCTTTGAGATGGCCACAAATGGTCTGATTGTTTATTTTTCCAGACTGGTGACTTGCTGTCTCTTGAGTAGGCAGCAGGCTTGCCCCCTTTCAGTGTCATGGAAGTTCACTGCTCAGCCACAGCTCTTTTATAATGAAAGAAAACAGCTTTAGTATCATCTCAGCCACATCCTTCAGCATGCTGGGTGGATTTCACCAGGTACAGCCAATCTGCACACACCTAGATTACCCAATTACTTTCTAACCTCCCATTTTCCTTTTCCAATGGGAGATTTTGTACTTTGTCACCGGTGTTAATTGAATCAGTCACTTTAACAAGTGATCTCTTATTTTTTCTTGCATTTTACCCTCCTCAGAATACTGCCAAAGCATCAACACTGTATTCCAGCAGTCTAACACGTAGCTCTCTAATCTGCACAGTGTCCCAGATTTCAGTACTTAGCTGAAATATAACGATATATCAGTGATTTGAACTAGGAGCCTTGGACATCTGTCTTGAAGCTAAAGTTAACACCTGAGGCTCCCTGCCTTCCTGCATGCCTTCAGGAGTCTGTGGAGTGCGGGACGGCTGGCCAGTGAGTTCACAAGAGGCCACACTGGCAGCTTCTATCTGAAGCAGCCTGCCAGGGTCCAACAATGAAACACATCTAAGACTTTCTATATTTAAGCCCTGAAGAAATCCAAATGTACATCATTTTCTTTGTCAGTGACAATCCATGTGCAGTTTTTCTGCTGACCTTCCCCATGGCAAGGGCTGCCTGCAGAGGACACACGGTGCTTTCCTGTGCGCAGTACAAGGAGTTCATCTCCTGGCCATAGACTATCTTTGAACCTTGAGTCCTCCATGCCATAAAGATCCCTGGAAAGACTGTTTAATTATTAGAGTTCTGTAATTTCCCCTCATGACTATACATTATTATCTTGCAATTGTCTGGTACCTTCAGATTGTTAATACTTGAAAAAAAAGCATCCAAAATATCATCCAGATATCACCACTGTGTTCCTTATTATCAGCAGTGGTGCTTTATCTGACTTACTTGCACTGTATGGCCATAAGCCTTGATCTTAACCTACTTCAGATTGCATATAAACAAACAAACAAAAACCAAACCCACCAGCACCAACAAAAAAAACTGAGCAGGTATCATTTTGCCCATACTGGGGCTTTGAAAAAATAGTGAAGAAGGAGAGTATGTGGCAAAGGTGGAGCAGACAGAGAAATGGCAAAGGATAACTGTTTGTATAAATTACTATAGGCACAAGGTGTGGCTCCTAATTATTTGAAAACCTTTAAAAGCATTGGTGAAAAGGTGATCTGAGCTATTGCTGATTTCTGTTAGTGGATTCTCCTTTAATTATTTACAGCAGTGAACTGGATATAATATGGGAGGCTAGTAGCCATCTGGGTTGGGCTCTTGGTGTGATAGCTGTAACAAAGCCACAGGGACCTTTGTAGGGACAGCCAGACAAAAGGGCCCTCATGACTGGCAGCTGATTTAGAATAGAGATGGCAGGTGCAGAAGGAAAACGGCTGAGGAACATGAGCAGGTAAGGAGAAAGGAGCAGAATAGTGGAGTATCTCAGTGGTATCTCAGTGGTATGATCAAGGTGCACCATTTGGTGCATGGGCTAGTTTGGAAGTCAGATATACAGTTGCTTATTACCATGGGCTCCTTGGTTATTGTGTTTTAAGAGGGCAGAACTACATCCCAGTAATCAAGCTGTAACAAAATGCACCCCTGTTGCAAAAAGGGAGTGTCTGTTCTGATGGCAGGGCTGCTTTGGAGGCAACAGGAATAAGGCAATTTATTCATTGTGGCTTTTTTGAAGATATGGGAATCATCAGTTATGAGGGGGTCGTATCTGCATGTTCTAGGTTAAGAGAGCTGATTTGGTTTTGAATAGATTTGCATTTCTTCTTCTGGCTTTTGTAGCTAAAGAGTTGTGGTATAAGCTCCTAATAAGTAATCTTGGGCAAGTTCTAGTCTGCCTTGGGATTTTGGCCAGTGAAATGTGATACTGATCATGATATCAATTGTTTCTTCACAAGGGATTTTGTACGGAAACCTTGATGCTCGTGAATTAAGATCCAGTGGAGACAAATCTCAAGACTGTGCAGCCAAGGGAAAAACACGAGCTGTTTCCCCAGTGCAGTCATCCCTTTAGAGATCGGCATTTTAACATTAAGTCATTTCTTGTTTCTGAAATAGCAGATACTTTTTGGGCAGCATTCCTGCAATCCAGGGAAAGGAAGAGGTTGTTGCCAGTATTCAGGCTGAATTAAAATGGGATTGGCACAAAAGTTAGGTTGAAATGACCTATGCAGATAACTCAACTTGGCAGAGACTAAGGCGCTGTTTATAGTCGCATTAAGAAGCGTGAGAATGCAGGGGTGGAGCTCCTCCGTGGGTTTGTGGAGATGTGGGAGAGAGAAAGAAAGAAACGCAAGAGAAGGAGACTTGCCTCTTGCCAGCCTCAGGCAAGGAGTCAAGCTTGTGAGCGAGCAGCCTAAAGGAGGACAGAGCTGCCGAGAAACACCCAGCCTCCTGCACAAAGAAATGCTCATCTGTGTTCCCCCTTCTTTCCCACAGCACAGCAACGCCTGTGAAAAATTACAGCACGTTGGCCAAGGCACAACAATTTTAAAGCTGCATTGAATACACTTGTAGTATATTCAGCTGGGCTCTTTTTCCACTGCATAGTGAGTGTTCCTAAAAGCCTGAGACCCCAGAAGCATCTGCATTATTTTTGCTTGAAGTCCATATTTTAAAGAATAATTTATTATTAAAATGTATCTTGCCTGCACCAGCAGGGTTTGGAACCTCCCTGGGCTGCCCACAGGTATGAAAAGCCAAACCTTGACTCAGTGTAAGAATTGAGAGAGATATGACGTGGAAGGCGTTTGGAAAAAACTGCTTCAGCCAAGTCTGTACAATGCAAACACACAGACTCACATGCAAAAGTGTAATTTTCCTCCAATAAAGATTTGACACAGGCAGATTAAACTGGTGTGTCCTGCCAATATCTCAAGCAAGCGTGCTAGCGTGTCCTATGGAAGCAAGCAAGAAAGAAGGGGGACTGCAGTGGTTTCCACGTGTGAGGGTATACGTGCACATGAGCACAGGAAAGTACAACACATGCATGTAAATACAGACATACACATCTATACATGATGGCAAAATCAAGGAGCTTTAACATACTGGAAAGAGAGGAGAGGGAAATCCCTAGCAGGCATCGTACTGAAGGATGACGGGGTTGGCAAGACGTGCAAGGAAGATGATATTAACACGCGTGGTTTGTATGAGTCAGACAAGGATAATAGAGGTATTACAGTACAGAAAAGCTGAGGCCACTGAACTCCTGCTAGTGAAGATTACAGTTCAGCTGCCCACCTTTCCCTCCTCCCTGATTTATTTTTGTTAAAAGAACCAGGCGAATCCTGTGGGGAGGAGTGGGGTAACGGGAAGCCTTGTCGTTTTCTCTCCAAAGCCACGGTGCAGCAGCAACATGGATGGCTGTGGTAAAAAAGGAGGAGGGCAAAAATGTAGAGAGGAACAGATGTGATGAGGGAAGAGGAGTGAAGAAGGTGTGAGAAAAGCAGAGGGAATGTGGAATGTCAATGTAAGAGAGAGAGGAGGACACTTACAGCTGTGAAGTCAGAGATTTCTGTGACTGGAGAACACAGTCTTTGAAAGACGAAAGGCAGAAATCCCCAAAACTGGAGTGGGAGCGGTACCTAAGGCAGTTAGGTGAGTATCACCCAACGGCCTGGGATGAAATGACAAGTCAAAGACCATAAGCACATGGTTAACAGGTAGTGGGGATGTCTTGGTGGATGCTGAAGCTTCCAAGGCCAGAGATTGTGATAGAAGTGACACCAGAGAAAGAAACAGGAGCTGGCATGATCCCGTAGAGTCAGTATTTTTGTAATTTATTTCTAGATGCACCTCGCCTATAATACTTCAAAAATAGAGTAAGTTTTAAACACTGAGAAGAAAAAAATCTCGAGTCTCAATCTAAAAGTGACATATCAGGGGCCTAAAATTCAAATCACTAGCTGATATCTCAAGGTCAGGCCAAACTGGTAATTCCAGGCATTCAGGGATGCAAAAAACAATGGCTCACATGAATATTATGCTTCATTTTGGTTACACCTGTACATTTAAAATATATTTTTTTACCTTTAAAACTACACTATTATGCTTTATACTTGTACATTTAAAACAACTATGCACGGAGCCATTCAAAACATTTTGCAGGTCTAGGATCTTAAACAAACATGCAACCCTGGAATAAGTAGATCTGGCGAATATTCAGAGTCTGCCTTGCTTCTCAGATGGCTACCAAGGAAAAGCGTCTGTAAAATCAGTGGAATTACACCAGTGTAAAATAGGTGTGAGTGAAAGGAGAGTCAGTTCTTGACGTCAGCAGAGGAGGGTTGTAAACAGGGTGTCAACACGTTTCCTCCCGATGCTGAGCCGAAGTCCTTGTTAACACAGTGTGATGACACTTGAATTGTCATGAAGCCGTGTTACTCATTTTCAGCAGAGGACAGATCCATCAGTATTGAAGACAGGATGAAAGTAGAACTGTATCTGCTTATAATCATGCATGACCAGCTGCTCTGAAGCAGTAACTGCTTTGTGCTTGGAGGCCATGCATAGAGGTGATGAATGTGTATAGCTGCCCACAACGGGAGCACATTTATGTATTGAGCACAGGCTAAGCAGCCTGGAGACCTGTTTGTTACAAAATTAAGATTATAACAGGGAAATGGCTGATACCTTTACGCTTATGTATACAGAACTGTTAGAAGTATTTATAAGATATTTCTTATAAGATAAGATAATAGGACTGTAAGTGTAAATGAAACAAAATGTCCCAGATAACATGCCCCAGAAAACCTACCTCAAACTTGAGATGTGATATGCCTAGCCTGAAAAACACAGATGAGAGAGAAAACAATCTGCAGAAACTTCATGCACAAAAATAGAAGGTTAGTTTTAACAAACCACTGCAGGGCTAATGAACAAACTGGCAGCTTTACTGAAGAAAAAAAATATATATATCCAGCTAAATATACACCATGTTATCAAACTCCCAAACTAGCCTACCAAAAATCATTGATTTTAAAACTGTACAGTTTTATCAGGGCTGCATGCTAAGAACTGTTTTGTCCTAGAAAAAGGGTTGCTAAACTTGTTTTAATCTTGGAGATTTAATCCTGTGAGTAACTTTTCAGCTGGGAGACATTTCATTATGTCATCGAAATACTGCTGGAAGCCGTGCCATGTTCTCGTGTCACAAGCAACCTCCCAGCCAAGAGGAGAGCTATATTTGGAAATGTTTTTGATTTGCAGACAATCTATTTTGTGTCAGCCATGAAGCACAAGAAGGAAGATATCCCTGTCCCAAACAAAATGAAACCAACCTTTTACTTCAGAATTCTCTTTGAAATTCCCTGGTTCATTACACTTGCTGAGCTGACTCTAGCCAGGGGAAATAGTATAGGTTGGTCACTCCAAGGGAAGTTACGTCTTTGTAGCTTATTAAATCTCTGGAGATATGACTGCAAAAAGCAAACAAACAAACAAACAAAAACAGTCTTATGCACCGGAGAGGTTTTCTAGAGGAGCTTATGTCTCTTCCTTGATAAGGGAAGAAAACCAGAAGCTTAATTTATAATGTGAACTAAACACTAAGATAGCGAATGTTAGCAGACAGCACCACTGCTCCTGATGACTGAAACTCCAGCTCTCCTGCGTCTGTGTCAGGAAGATACAGGATATCCTTCACACAGAACTTTGCGATGTTGTTCAGCAACCCAGAAACAATAAAAAGAAAAATGATTTCCTGCAGAAGAATCACTAGATGATATCCACCATAGCCTGTAACTGTGGCCAGCCCTAGAAAGTGGCTGCATAAAGTCACGAGGATGAATTTTTAAATGCTTACACCCAACTATTCATAATGAGTGGTGCCAAACATTTTGCATTATGAACTGATTTTACTTACTCTCCAAGCAGGTCCTTTCCAACAGCAAACCTAATACTATGTTCCAGCCAGCCATGCTGGTGCTTGGAGCTGTGCCACTTTGTGCTCTCCTCTTAGACAGGCGTTGGCAACAGAAGATCTAAGAAAAGAAGTCCCAGTCAGAACTTGTGAGAAGAAACTCTCCTTTCAGATTTGATAGCCATAACTTGAAGCTCAACCATCATTTCTGTGTCTGTACCTGTGATAGCTTCTTCAGACAGGTTTTATTCTTTGCCTGGTTTGTAGCTACTGAGCACATTTAGTAATGCACAGAATGGACAGGATTTCCTTCACAGTCATTACCATAATTAGTATGCCTTCAAGATCTTCCCCATTTTGAAGTGCAATACTCTGATGTCTATCCTGTGTGTCTGTAATTTTAGGTCCACACTGTATCCACTGCTTCCATTGTTTATTTATGAGTGCACTGGGCCAAAGCCCCTAGGAGTAACCCAATGCTGAGCAGAACTTCTGATCTTCCTACCCAACCCCAAGAGACAAAATGTTGAAGTGCTGAACATATACTTATTTACCTGAATACCAGACTCAGAGCCCAACGCTATGTTCGTTAAAGGGGAAACTGCTACATGCCATAAAATAAAGTAACAGCAGTTGTGCATCTTTCATGTGTCTATGGATAACAAGGATGGCTGCCTTGCTGTGTCCCCAGCTTGAGCTTCCTATCTGGAGACATTCATATCAGAAAGTCTGTGTATGCACTATCATAAAACAAAGCTTTTCAAGCCATGCACCTCAAGACTGAGGTTCCCAGCTATGTTTTGGTCTGCACCCCAGAAGCACATCCCCAGGGACTTTCTGTGCCCATCTGCCAGGATTTTGCTGGAGCCCCCACAAGGGCTGGACAGCCATGCCCTTTCCCTGCCAAGCTTGGCCAGGCTCGATCAGAAACACTCAGACCCTTTGAGAACAAGCAGAAAACTCACTTGGGAGACCTGTAGATCTTCCTCTCATGTGGCAAGGTCCCCTCTTGTCCTGTTAGTGAGCATCATGCTCTGTTCCTGCTGTCACCTGTGCCCCAAGGTGAGACAAGCTCTGGCAGCTGGTGGGGCCTTTCAGCACCTGGGGTCTGCTGATGTCTGGCCCCTTGATGCAGATAAAGAGAAAAAGCCCAAGCAATCTGGACACGGGGCTGTATTCTCTTATTTCCCTGTTATTCCAGGATAATGCACCTGAATAGCCAATAGCACATTATTAATCCGTAACTACCTGCTGTGAAACACATTTGTAATTTTGGGATTAGGCACAGCAGATTCTCTTCTTCACATATCTTATTTCTATTCATGCTTCCCTAGTTTGCCTGTGGGTACTTTTAAGTCTAACTCTCATTCATATTAACCTCTCTCCTGGCTGTGAAGAGTGGTCTGAATAAGGTCATAAATAATGAATAAAGCCTCTGCTAGGATCTTCCTCGCTGCCACACTTGCGTGAAGTCCCATGAAGTGGCCTCAGTGTACCTTGTCTGGTCCCATGCATGTCCACAAACATTGGCAAACGAAGTTGGTGTGTTAATCAATCTAGTTTTCACCTGTGGAGCACATGGCTTTGAACGTCCACTTTCATTCTGCACTAAAAAATGCTACTGGAAACATGGAAGAGGAACTATTTGCTCTTTTTGTTGCTGTTGTCCCTTTTAATTGTTTTTAGCTCATATAATCCTACAGATTTTTCCATGTGTCCTTGTACATTTACCTAAAACCGCCTTGGTGTTATATAGATTTTTCCAAGGGCAATGGGAAAAAATAAATAAAAAAATAAAGATAAAAAAATAAAGGAGGAAAACCACCACCAACAACACAAAAATATTTTATCTAGATAAATGCATTTTAACTTACGTTATGGTGGGCCCTGAGCTCTTTGGAAAGATTTGCTGTGCTCTCTTTGCCTGGAATTTTTTGAACACACGTCATGCAATTATGTACAGTTACACCACGTACACTGCACATTTGTATGCCATTACTCTCAATAGCTTTGTAGTGTGGCTGTTATATAGTAAATGTTATGTAAACTAGATATTAAAATGTTATTTTATTTTGTATAAACATGGATTTCATTTCACTGGTCAGGTAAACAATGATTTAAAGAAAAGTACATCTAAACTCTAGCCTGGGCAGTATGAAACTTACATATTTTTCACTGTTTAGCCCTGAACATCAGCCAAGTGAATTTATTCACTTTTTTAATTTACTGTTGTGTTGCCAGAAGTCTTTTGGAGTCATCAAGAAAAACATAAATCAATTCCATACTAGTAAGTTACGTTTACCTGCCTATAACTCACTTCATCCAAAAGAATCCAAAGGCACTTTGAAAGATCCAGTTCCATTAGCACAGTCACATGAATAATCTCACTGAGCCTGGTTTTGCTCCATCTTTTATTTTCTGTACCTGTTTTGGTCTCTGAGAGAGGCTGCAAAGTGCTTCTCCTCTCCACTGGCAGTATTTTAATGCATTGCCTAAAACCTCTGGTGCTGGTGTCATTAGGAGCTAGACAATCCCTGACAAAGTAACATGTAATGGGATCAGACCTGACAAATGTAAAGCACAGAATGCAATTAGTTGGCTCCATGTTGCAGGGGAAACATGGTAAATATGCAGAATATCATTACCACTTTGACCATAACTTTATCTGAACAAAACAATCTTCTCCAGATAAATCATGCTACATGTAAAGGGAAGGTAAATTAGCTCTGATATCAGGATGTAATTAGCTACAATGTCATACATTTATTTTGAAATCAAGGAAAGGGTTACAAAAATAAATGAGGTTATGCTCAGAAGTAAATGGTTCTGGGAGGCAAGATTTGTGTCTCTATTGTTAATTTCTGAATTACATATTTATTTCTGCTATGGATGGTGAAATATAAGCCAGCTGTAAGGTAAATTTAATGAGGTTTTTGGGTTGGTGATTTTGCTTTTTTTCTGCATATATATTCTGCACATATATTCTGCAATATTGTATTATTTGTAATGAATTTCTACACTGTAAAACTTGCTTTCTACCCACTGACCATGTGTAAACAATATTTGAGATGTATATGCGAGGAGATCAGGCCTTTGGTCTGGTCTGGGGAGAGCTGCAGTTTGGTAGCAGAGGGCACTCAAAACAGGCACAAAATGCTTCAGACAAGAACTAATTTCTGGATGCTGAAGCAAGACAAATTCAGACTAGAAATAAAATCAAAATGTTGTAGCAGTGGGGATGGTCATTGAAGTACAACACACAGGGCTGTGGGTGAATTCTCCCCTACTGGAAAAGCAAATTATTATTACTTTTTTTAAAGATATGCTCCATTTCAATCACTGGCATGGGATCTAAAGAAGATTTTGTTTTACTGAATCCTAAGGCCTGTAAAACATGGGATTTCAGATGGGGAGATCACTGTAAAGCCATCTGGACTTAAAATCCAGGAATCTGCTTGTTAAAGCAGCTTTGAAAACAGGGTACAGATAGGTGTTTGTCCCAGGTAGATGCTGAAAGTTATAGGATAATTTACATTTTGACCCATTTCTGAGATGCAGAACTTCTGCTGTAGAATATGCTCACGACCCACTTTTACAGTTGTCTCCTTTTCTGACAATAGCTGCGTTTCCCCCTATCCTTTTCTCTCGCTTGCAGTTGAGATGCTGTTGTACAAGGTGAACTTTGAAGAGGCAGACTAGATTTGGAAGCTGCTGTTCAGCTGTCTAACAAGAAAAATGCCTGTGGGCTGAAAATAGAATGGGTAATCTAGATCCAGCTGATAGATTGGTTACACTGAGGATATCGCAGCTGATCTTCAAATACAGAACAAGGATGGGACTCTGATAAAAGAGCATTGTTTAGGAGAGCTAGCAAGGTGAACGCAGTGGTAACGGAGGAGATCAGACTCAGCAGGTAGTGCAGTCTTGACTAATTCTTGTCTACAGCTCTATCTGTCTCTCCTTTAACATCTTGTTAAGTGTGTACATTTTGAGTCTTTTTGACAGATTGGCTGGAAAGATGAAACCTACGGGAAGACAAAACCTTACCAAACAGAGCTGTCAGCTTTGTTTGTTGCTTGTGTACAATGGGAGGTTCCTGGAGATCCAAGCAGTTAATTCCCTTCACCTCAAAACTGAGAATGAGCCTCACGGGCCCATTCTTACAGCCTGCAGTGTTTATACCAACCCATTCTTGTGCAGTCAGGGTCATCATTTCTTTCTGAAGTTGTTTGTGCCTGCCAGATTCTTTGATGCTGCATATGAAGAAGGTACTCCATATGTTCTGAAACAATCTGCAGGAACCGACAAAGATTCCTTGCTATTACTAAACAGAATAAGAAACCTTAACAGTAGTGTGCCGTCAATTTACCCACAGAGCCCCCTGTTCCCAGGGCTCTGCTCCACAAACACGTCCATCTACGTCAGTCCTCAGCACCCCATCCACACTGTGCACTGACTTGGCACTGGCAGGCTGTGGCAGATGCTGAATTCCCTAGTTTCCCTCTCAATCTCATCACATCCTTCTCTTTACCACATCCTTTCCCTGCTCCTGGCTTCCAGCACTGTTTATAATAGCATCAAAGACTGCAAAGCCTCAAAAATGAAAAGATGGGGCAATCACAGCCTGAGGGGGCAAAGTCACAGACAGCTGAGGGCAGGAGGAAAGGTTAGGGCTTGTCATGAATGTGCAAAGATGCTGTCTCCACAGCACTGCAGAGGATGGAGCCCCATGGAGGTTTGCAGAGCTCATGTTATTCTTGCCCAGGGCACTGCAGAAATTAGTGTCAGTCTCAAAGGAAACATGCAACCCTTAAAGATACAATGCTATTTTTTTATTTTTTATTTTTTGCAAGCACAGGCTACGTGAGCTATGAGCCAATGGACATCACATCACCGTTTTGAAACAACTTAAAGATGCAGATATTAGAAGGTAACTCTGTAGATCTTGTGTAATATCACTAAGAACAGTACAACAAAGTCAAATTTCCTAATGAGAGCTGAATGAAGACCACATTTGTTTAAAGATCTACCAGGATTGTGCTGATACTGAGCATTCCCACTTGGGGTGGGGAGGATTCTGTGTTTTCCATAATGCCTGGTACTTATGAGTCAGTATTACACCAGGTCCTTCTTCTCCTATTTGCAAAGCAGTGTCAGGATGTTCCGTCTACTTCCTTGGGATCTATATCAAAATGGAAATTACCCCCCAAATCTCTTCAGGGTAATAAAATGGCAGTCCTGGCATTTTACAAGCCATATGGGAAAGAAGGGCTTAAGCATAGTGCTTCTGTTGCTTCCTCTCAAATAAAGATGACAGTAGTCTGGTTGTTTTTCAAGTTTCTACATTAAAGTTTGCTTATATCTGGATTGAAAAACAAAACAAATCAAAAATACCCAAACCAACACCACCAACAAGAAACAACTCTTGTATGACATGTCTGGACTAAGCTGACAAGCATACTGCATGGGTGATTTGTATTTACAGCAAGGCCCAGAGGTGTCTGAAGCAATCTACTTTCAGAAGTAGAAGTTGTCATATTCTAAGTCTGCTTTTAAAGAAAACTGGACCTCAGTGGTACTCTGTCATTAAAATATACAATAGTCAGAAGACAGGGCAATGTGTGAGAACAAGCATGTGATGTTCAGAGTTTAGTGAGGTACCTGTTCTCACTGTAGGGTGCTTTATGGTTGTAGAAAAACAGTGAGTTGTATGAATGGTGTTTATGCAACTTATAGACATCCTTACTGCATTGGTTGTAGATGGCTGGGGTTTTGTGAATCCATGTGCTGCTCAAGGCAGAGGTGCTGCACTGGGTGCTGGTTTATAAGTTGATGTCTTCCTCACAGCCACAGTGTGTCCCTAGGGCATGTTGTCTGCCTAAGCCCCCATACTGGTTCTTTATTATTTTGCAACTACTGTCATTTCAAAGACTTCACATCATAGTGCTTGGGGAAGATGGGAAATGAAAAGGCCTCCTTGTGGGAGATCAGCTTGCTTGAGGTCAACATTTTTTTTTCTTTCTCAAACAAATGTTTCTTCTCAACTGGAAGTCTGTTCAAAGATGGTCATGTTTCCTGGCTGTGATATTCTGTTGATCCTTCAGTTATCCTCTCATGTAGATTTTGGAGGATTTTGCTCCATGGGAGCAAAGAAAATGTTCAAACTCTCATGAGGATAATTCAAACTAAATAGAGGAAGTTTCTTTCTCTCTCCATGGTTGTCTGCAAAGCAAACTTCTAAGAATTTGTCTTTCTCTGTAAAGGGCATGAAGCAGTCAGGTGTCATGCTTCTTTCCCCCCAGGGTTTACTGATCATCTGCCAACACACTGATGGCCACTATCAATGGGCTTCTTCTCAAACAATTTCCTCTCCACTGCTTTCAGCTCCCTAGAAGTGAGCATGTGGGATCTGTTACAGACAGTAGATGCTGTTACAGCTCACCTAATGCTATGATATATGAATATTTACTCAAAAGCCTTATCGTCTCAAGGAATCAACACGTTTTGATCATTTATCTTTCCATTTACAAAATAAATACATACACACATGAAGCAATGATTTTCCTCTATGTGTACTCCTTCTTGTACTCATACCTTCAGCTTGAAAAGAAAAATCCCTTTTGAACTGAATGCCTTGTGAATACTCTAGAGAATAAACCAAAAGATTTTATATCCTTCCAGGATTTGGGAGAAACTGTGGAGGAGTGTGGACTTTCCACTCAAAGTCTTGGAAGCAGCAACTACAACTTTGGCTAAAGGCCAAATGAGGAAAATTATATATATACATATATATATATATATAGGGAGAGAAGAACAATAAATCAGCTATCCTTGGAAGGCGTGTGGTCTATTCTTCATCAGCTCTTGTGCCTCTGGCCCTCTGGTTTGCTTCCTGTAGTTCTGGCAGTTTGCCAACAGAGACATTTTCTCTCTCTCTCTCTCTCTTGACAAAAAAAAAAAAAAAAAAAAAAAAAAAAGTAGCACATATTTATACTGAATTACTTCACTAAAAAGCCTGAGCAATAAAACATATTTGCCATGGAAAAAAAAAAAAAAAAAAAAGCTACCTTTTGCTTCTCTGTTATGTTCAGTGGCACTTCCCAGTTTACTGAATTTGTCTCAGTCAGACCTGAGCTGTGACTTCACATCACCCGAGTCCTGTGTAACCTCTGAGAAACAGACAATTTAGCACATACCCTTGAAACTCCATTTCAGCTACAGGAACCAGTCTGGCACCCCATCAAAACTTCCAGAAGAAGACATACATTTATTTTCAGTACACACAGCATCTTTTTGCCGCCCAGATGAATCTTTATGTATTTAGTGGTTAAGGAATTGGTTCCTTCAACCATGCCATTTCAAGGTGCCACCACCTTCAGAAGCTTGGAATTTTTGTCAGTTTGCAATAAAGCACTTCCCAGGAGTGGAGACCATCATGCTACACAGCTTATCTCACAGTGACAAGAAGCCACTGAACAACTGGAAGTGAGCAAGGTGAAAATCTTATACAGAAAGCTAAGTGCAATGATGTTGCAACAACCAACACCTGATTGATTTTATAGTCCTCCACGACAATAAAAAGCATAGCAGAGGAAGACCTCAGTGTATGAGAAGAATTTACTGCTGCAATTGAAGTCTGGATAAATGTATGGATTGGGGGGAAGGGAGGACCTAGAAATAAATGGGAAATGAGGTAAAATCAAATATGGATTTCACGAAAAAAAAATGACTGTCTTGAAACTAATGAAGTTTCAAGAAGTCTGTTCACTAAAAACAAACAAACAAACAAAAAAACAACAAACAAAACAAAACAAAAACTTTATTATTGTTATTTTTGAATTTACCTGTCAGGGCCCCAGTTCCACTAGCCCATTCCCCTAGGCTTCCTTCTTCTGCTCCTCTGGGGTAATTGCCCCAGACACAAATTCTGCAGCTGCAGGGGTTGGACTAGCACAGAGCCTGCAGAAAAG
Organism: Anas acuta; assembly: GCF_963932015.1. Taxonomy (NCBI): domain Eukaryota; kingdom Metazoa; phylum Chordata; class Aves; order Anseriformes; family Anatidae; genus Anas; species Anas acuta. The sequence goes on along the minus strand of NC_088979.1, from coordinate 168,182,619 downwards.
AAACTGGGGGAACAGTGAGCTATTTCTGTTCAGACAAGCCCTGGGCACACTTAAGCCCACCAAACATGCCCAGTCATCCTCTCATGCTTCCAGCTCTCCTTTCTCCCAGCTTATGTCCCAAATTTTGCTGGGAGATGGACAGCCCCAGCTAGGAGGTGTGGATGGCCAGGGCTGGGTCCATCTGCAGCCTCCCCATTGACTGAAAAACAACCAAAGAGAGCAAACAGGCAAAAAGAAGTAGTAGGCAAAATGTTGACTTAAAACGGGAGAGCATAAGTGGAAACAGCAATGAACGGAGAGACAGAAAAAGACAAAGGTCACGCTACCAGGAAGCGAATGCCAGAAAATAAATAAATAATAATAAAAAAGATTATGTTTTTGCTTCTTAGCTTCATCCTCTTTACTCTATGTTGCTCTCCATAATATTTTTCATATATTTCCTACTGTATTCTGACTTCCTTTCCTGTCTCTTTGGTATTTATTGCCTGTTTTTCAGTGCGTTTTCTGTTTACAGAAATAGATCATTAAGCTTTACAAACGGAAGCTGACCTCTATGTGAAAGTACTCACTCTGTTTCTAAACCCAGCCAAAGCCTGCACATCGCCTGACTGGGGAGACAGAACATGACTGCGCTGTATGCAACATTTCAAAAAAAATACTTTAAGGATTTCCCTTCTCTAACCTCACAGTAACAGTCTTTTCTTCTTTACTTCTTTAATTTCAGCTCTGTAACTCTGTCCCAGTGAGTTATGAATCTTCTCTGCAGATGCTGTAGCTTGTAGTGTTCTGCACACCTTCAGGGGCTGAAGGATGGAGAGGCACCGAGCTTTCCCAAATGACTTCTTTTGCCATTAGCTCACTGTACAGAAGGGGACGTGTCATCTCTATGATGACAGTGACATTTTTTTCTTGAAAGAATAAGCAGATGACATCTCCAGGAGATGTTCTTGAGCTCGCCAGCTTGTGCATGTTGGAGAGTAAAAAATTAGAGCTATCCAGTTATCTGTGGTTTGTGGCTGTCTGCTTTGACACCACTTCACAGCACAGTTTTCCAAGTGCTGGAATAAATGCTGGCACCTATCTTTCTGCTGTATATGATTTCCTTTTATGAGCTAGGCACTTATTAGAGGTATCCCCAAATGCTTTATGTTACCCATTTCGTACTTAACTAAATCTCAGTTTATAAGGATTTGCCTGTAGTTAGCAAATTTGACCCTTTCTGCAAATTAAAATGAGAGGTAAGAAAATAATTTGTTTTTCGATTTACAGCCTGGATCCTAATCACAGGTGGAGCTGTATGTGAGTGCTCCTTTTGAAATCACTGGGATTAATTTCACTAGGAAAGCAGCACACATACTGAAGGGCTCTCTTGGGCCCTTTTTCTGTTTCTCTATTTGTAAAGCATCTGTAGGAGCTCTCCTTTGTTTACTCAATTTTCCAAATTATGGAATGACTTTATGTTGCACTTTTCTGAATTGACAGTGAAGTGCTTGTGTGTTAATGTGCCCGTTTATTCCTTTGGAAGGAGATTACAAATGAGGACAGTGAGCTAAAGCTTCCAGTTCCTTTTCATGTCATGTATTTGCTGATTTTCTTCCCTCCCTCTATCACGTACAAATACACACACAACCACCAAGCATTCAGGCAGCAATCTAAATGAGGCTGAGCGGCTTAGGGTATTTCCACACCAAAGGTAAGGTACTGCAGGGGGTGTTAGGGAATTCACTTTTAACTTTCTCTCCCCAATTTAAATACAATGATCTTTTCCCCAGTGAGTCAACCTGGGACTTATACCCTGTGCAGTGGGGAGCTGAAGAACTCTCCACAGCTCTCTGATACCTCCAGCTCCCAGTCTGAGGAGAGCTCAGTTTAACTCAGTACATCAGGTTGGTTCTTTCCTTGTTGCCCTAACAAACCCTGGTTATATTTTAATTAGAAAGTTCTTTCCCAGCATGTAGCCTTAAATTTGCTTTCCAGCAGGTGGCTCGTGGTTTAACTCCAAAGTCACCATGTAAATCCCAACAGTAGATTATACTAGTTAATAATATAACACTCAGGCCCTGAGACTTCAACTTAATGATTCATTTTCCTTTTATTATTAATAAATTCTGCCCAGTGAAAGCCTGGGCGAGGAAAAGAACTTGGCTGGATTTTTTGATTCTGAGTCCTTCTGACACATTATCTTTTAATTATGTCTCACTTTGTGCTTTGGTAGAGTGGTGATTTTAATGATATTAATGAGCTTTATCACGAGTGAGCGAGGTATATAATTTCCCAGTTACAGTGCTCCCTGTGAGATACTGGGCTCCCAGACCCCAGAGAGCTGACACCTCTCAGCACCTGGCGGAGTTATAATCTCAGCTCCCATAAAACGCTGCTGTGGAGAGTGAGAGGCTCCCATAAACCCTTTAATGTTCAGTCTCTTTCGGTTTTACATATAGAATTGGATGAGCAAAGGTTACCAGAGTTTCGACAGCTGGGACTAACCCCGTGTGTGAACAGCTGGGCTTGAAACTGAGTGGCCCACACAACGAGCACATGCAAGATTACACCGAGTTTCTGTATTGATCTTCGAGGTGGTTAGGAGAGGAAACTGAATTCAAAGAACGACACGGTGCTTCACAACCTTGTGGTTTCTCTCCAAAATGGTTTGGTAGAAATCCTAATGACCAACTGCACGCTAATCTTGCAGTAACAGTTATTTTACAGGACTTTTCCAGGAAAGTCCAACACTCAAGTGACAAGAGAGCCAGCAGTTTTAAATGATGCCTTTGGTCTCCTCACATCTCCCTTGTTTGCATAGCTGGGGGAATGGAGGGGCTTCACAAGTGAGGTGGGAAGGCACAACACCAGAAGGGCCAACAGCACACATATTTCCTTCTTTTCTTGTTCCCAAGGTTCCTTTTCTCTGAGTGCATGCTGAAGGGTGTGCCAGTGACTGAAAAGAATCAGCCACCATTAGGCTTTTCCCTGAGATTAGTTTTGTATTAATGCCACTCCGCTGACTCCATCACAATTGCTTCGGTTGTACACGAGAGGAAAACAGGAACCTTTCTCCTCCCATTATGCATGATGGGAGTGTACACAAAGGAATAAGTCTAATGTTCTAATGAATATTAATGCTAAAAGAATCCAGAAATGATACAGAAAATATATAATATAGACACTTAGAAACACTGGCATGGTCTGGTGAGAAGGGAAAACATTTTCCTTGATGTGTGATTTACCTAGCACTAAAATATAAATATGTTGTGAGATAATCTCCTGCAAAATAGCTGTAATAGCAGGACAATAAAAAAATAACTTGTATTCTTGCAGACTGATGCATAGGAGCTCAGAGTCTCTTCACTGACCAATAAAACACCCTTTGTTGTCTTAATACTGTAATAGAAGCGGTGATTTATGTGTTCTTAAATGGCAGAAAGTGCAAATCCCTGAACACAGAATAAAGTTTAGCCACAGTAGAACATGCATTGGAATAAAGGCCAACAAAAATCTACGCCTAGCAAGCCACTTTAGCTTCATATATGCTCGTGTCAGTATGAACACATAGTAGCGAACTGATTTGTGGCTGTGATTCTCCACAATCTTGCTCTGAATATGTAACCTCATTTTTTATAATTGTATTGAAATACAATTTTATCCTAAGATATTGGTGATGCTCTGCTGGGATTTATTTTTTTTTTATTTTTATATATATATATATTTATTTATTTTTTTTCCCACAGAGGTTAGAGGGAGGGAGGAGTTGCAAACCTTACATGTGTACCATGCAGTGAAGTGCATGTCTGAGAATTAGCTGAGCCTTGACCTGTGTGCTTCCCATCTTGCATTAGTAGGTTGCTGTATTTTGGTTCTGAAGTGCCTTTGCTGTTCTCAGCCCAATCTGCTGGAAGGACCGCGTTGACGTGTACTCAGCCCTGCTCATGCCTAAATTATCCACAACACATTAATGAGACCCTGGTGTCGACTGTGTTCAGGACCTCCTGACACAACATCTTACTGGGTTTACTTTTAAAATATGGATTACTGGTTGAGAGAACAGGCTTGGACCTATCTTCAGTTGCTGGTGAGACATATCCAAAGGGTTTTAATATTTCAAACTCAGAATGTAAGGCCTGCTTCACAAAAACATTGGGAAAAACAGAGATATTTAAATGGCTTATACCCTGGAGCATTTTAAAAGATGCTGAAAGTGTGTGTACATTCTCCTTCTGTGCAAACTCTGCTTAGCATGAGAGGATGATGAAAAAGCAACAATAAGCCAATTTTTTGCTTTCTATGTTGTAGGCCAGTTTTCTCTCTCTCTTTTTTTTTTTTTTTTTTTTTTCCACTTCCTTCATCCTCATCATATCTTTGAGTAGCCTTGGATTTGCTTTACGTACGGGTCATTTATCTAAAGCCCAAATTGTTTGCTGTGCCAGGTGCGAACAGTCAGAGCATAGCAAGGCGCTGAGCACCCGCTGCGCCCGTCACTGTGGGAGCCCCCAGAGCCATCATCTCAGCTTCAAACATGCGTGGCGTCTCAGGAATTCCCTGGTGGCTGACCACATAAGCATTTGCTAATACCACAGTGGCAGAGATGCCGTGTGACTGACTGGCCCTACTCTCCCGCCCTAAAACTACATACCGAAGTCCCAGATAATTAACTAGCATCCACCTTGGGGAGGCAAAAAGATTGACAGGGGGAATTTCACAGTGATGCTTACGAGGTGCAATGCACAAACAGGGCAATTAGATATGAGCCATGTCCCGAGGCAGCCTGGCAAAACCGACCTTGGTGGTCCCTCATAATTTGCTTGGAATTGCCCTGTCTTGGTCACAAGGCAGAGCCCTGATCAAGGCAGAGCCCTGACTGAATGGCTCATGAAACACGGCATGCTCTGTACCTCTCCTCACTGTACTAGCGTATTATCTTCAATAACGCATTTTAATGTACTATGTGGGCAGGAATACTTTTAGACAAAGTTTTACAGATAAGATGTTTTATTCTAGACTATTCTGGTTCTGTTTTTTTAAACTATACCTTAATTCTCTCATTCAATGGATGTGATTTAACCACTTTATTTTTACCAATAGTTGCTAAGCTTTGTTCTAGAACGCTTTGTACAGTTTATCACAGGAGGATGATACCTTTAATAGCCCAGCCTAAGCCTTATCAAGACAGACACTTTCTTGGCTTTCCCTTGCAGCGAGTAGCTTTCTGATCCCACCTGCATCCCCAACTGCTCACCTGCTCCCCCTCTGCCTTAGGTGACCACTGTGGTGAAGAACCAGTACTGCCTGTGTCCCACTGAGCAGGCACTTATGAGTCTGCAGGACTTTTTGGTGCCCATCTGGAAAAAACGTCTTCAGATTATTTTTTTTAAAAACAAGTGATTTGATGCCACTGCTTTACAAGCCCCTGGCAAATGGTCTGACACTCATGAACACACTGTACGTTTATTTGCAAGTAAGGGAAGACTAATCTTCTGTCATGAAGAGTCAGTTCATGCTCTTGGGTAATAAAAGCTGAGGGGGCAGGCAAATGGATCAAGAAAATCCGAATTCACTTTGCCCTCTGATTTCTGAGCACTGCATACCTTCTCCTGCCAGGTTTCTAATACATATTTTTGTCCTGGGAGCTGAAGTCTGTTGATTTCATCTATGTGCAGCAATGGTCTGGAAAGTGCTGATATATATGTTCAGTTGGCCAGTGTCAGAAAGAAGAAAGTTTTGTGGCCACTCAGCAAGACATAGTTCAGATTCCTGAGTATAACACTTGGCACGAAAAAAAAGCAATCTTTGCTTTTGAGTATTTAGCCCCTTTTTTTCTTTCTTTCTTTCTTTCTTTTTTTTCTTTGTATTTTTTTTTTTTCTTTGTAGATCTGTGCCTATGATTTTGCAGAAGGCTGGTAAAGGAATCAGTATTTGCAGCCAAGGTACTTTACAACTATATTAGTATGTTCCTCCTCTTTGTCAACCTAAATCTTGCATGAAAGAGGCTTTTAAATTGAAGTTTCTTGTATTGCATTCAGAGGGAATCAAGATGAGCTTGCCCTCATCCTGAGCTTCACTTCAGACTCCATCAGGTAGAACTATCCTCGCTAGCAGCTGCCAGGATGGATTGCAGACGGGAAAAGAGAGAGAGAAAGAGAGGCATGTAGACAGGCCCAAGGTTCAAAGGCTCACGCTGAAAGCTTACAATGCACACAGCTTCAGAAAGGGCATAGCTGGGCAGGTACCAATACAATGTGTTCCCACTGATTTAATTACAAGGCTGTTTGTTACATGATAGACTTTTTTTTTTTTTTTTTTTTTTTTTTCTCACATATTTTTCATAGTAGCCCAAGATTGCTTGAACAAACAGTGGAAGCAAATTGTGAATGGTGCACCTGACTGGAAAGGAGTTGAAACAGGACACTTAGCAGGCTTTCTCTCATCTCAGTGTTTAGGTGTAACTAATCCCAGAACATGCACGAAGCCATCTGTGACTCTGACAGTCAGAGAACTCAGCATTTAAGATAGTGAAGTAAAAAATCCTGCAAGCCCTAGGAAAAGATTATTTGATACCAACTTCAGCTTTTCGTATCTAGCTTGAATGTGAACAAGCTTCCTTCCCCTTCCCCTCCTTAGGCTAACTAGAAAAGCGTATTTTCCTTGACCATTTCTTAAACGTTGAAGGTATCTCACAAAAAATGCAAATATTATGACAATGTTATTAAAATACTTTTGATGTGTGTACGCTGCTTGTGAAAATGACGGGAAAATTCTGGGAGTCACCAGAAAGGGTTTATACAACTGGCAGTGAAGGGGAGGGAAATTCGGGGTGTCTGTGACCATCTGGGGGGATTTTGAGGAAGACAAAGCTTGCTGTCTGCAGCAGTGAAGGGAAAAGATTGGGTGGGTGTGGGCAGGAGAAGGTACGATTGTTTTCTCTCTGACAGGAGGGGCTAAGGGAAAGTGTTTATTTCTCTGTACCAGTACAGGAAATGTCTTTGTTTATCATGTATCTGTGGAACTGGAAGAGGCAAAGTCTTTCTGGCTGCAGGGATGGATTTTTTTTTTAATTATTTTTTTTTTGCTTAGGCACAGGGAAAGGGGAGGTTTATTTTTCTGTGGAAGGGGATGAAGGGCGCTCTGTCTCCAGAGCCACCAGCTGTTTCCCAAAGGCAAACACGCGCGGCCTGCACGGATTTTTGAACGAGGGCTGTGCTACGTCGGTAGGAGAGCTCCTTTCAGCGCCGTCCCAAGCCCAGCAACTCCTCGGCCACCTATTTTTGGCAGGAATGCCGCCCGTGCTGACAAACCAGGCACCCAAAGCACCGAGGGGGCAGCGAGGCGGCTGTCCCCTCACACCCCCCCACACCCCGCTCCCCTCCTGCGGGCTCGGGGCACCGCCAAAACCCTCTCCTCCCTCCGCCATTTTCCAGTTTCCCCCCCGTTAAGCATTCCGGGTGCCGTGTGTCCACACCCTGGGTGCCAACTTTGCCCCTACAGCCGCCGGTGCCCCTCATTTTTTGGTGCCCCCCCTGACGGGGAGGGGGGGGGAGGCTGCGTCCCAAGATGGCTGTGCCCGGGGGGGCACCGCCGGCCGGGCGGGCGCTGCGGGACGGAGGAGGAGCGGGTGTACGGGATGAGGAGCGCCTGTATGGGATGAGGTGTCCATGGGGGGAGTGTTTGGGGTGTGAGCTCCACACGGGGCCGTTGTGGGGCCGGGCGGGTGGCGGCACGGAGGGAGCCGAGGGAGGAGCGGAGCGGAGGGAGGCGGCCGGCGGGGCGGGCATTGCCCCCGCAGCGAGCTGCTCCCAGGAGGAGGAGGAGGAGGAGGAGGTGGCCCCGTCCGGCCGCCCTTCTGCTGCCCCCTCCTCCGCGCGAGGGGACCGCGGCCACCGGGGCGGGGGCTGGGGCGGTGATGAGCTTGGGCCGGGGGCTGCTGCGGTGGCAGCGCCGCTGCTGCTGCTGCTGCTGCGGGAGGAGGCGGCGAGCCCTGGGAGGCTCTGCCCGGCGGGCCCGGGGCCAGGGGGATGCGGCGGAGGACGCGTCTGGGTGCCGCTGTAGCTGAGCGGGGCCGAGAGGCAGGAGCCGAGCGGAGAGGCCGAGGGGGAGCGGAGGAGAGGCGCCCTGGCACGCGTTTTCCTCTGCCTCCTCTCCAGCGGCCATGTTAACCAAGAAACCCTCCGCCAGCAGCGCCGCCGCCGCCGCCTACCCAGCCGGTAAGGAGGGGGCCGCCCCGGCCGGGCCGTGTGGGGCGCGGGGAGGAGGAGGAGGAGGAGGAGGAGGAGGAAGGAGAGGAGGAGGAGGAGGAGGAGGAGGAGGAGGCGGCCGCGGGGCCGTTCGTGCCGGAACAATGCTCCGGCCCCCGCCCGGCAACGGGGCGCGGGGGGCCGGCGGGGGGCTGCGGGCTGCGGCTGGTGCGCGGGGCGGTGAGTGGGGAGAAGGGGAGCGAGAAATAAACCCGGGGACGGCTGGGGAAGACGGGAGGAGGAAAGGTGGGGGGGCTGAATAAATAAAAATAAAGGAGCAGGGGTCGAGGCGAGGCCCTCCGCGCTCACCCCTGTGCTCTCCGCAGGCAGGGCAGGGGACAGCGGCCGCCCGCTGCAGTCTTCGCCGGGCAGCGGAGCCGGGGGGGCCCGGGCAGGAGCTGGGACCGGGCCGCCGTCACCCCTCGCATTGCCGCCGCTCAGGGCCAGCAACGCCTCGCACACGGTGAGCACGGGCTCGGGGCGGGGGGCACGGGGCGCTGGGGGCCGGGGGGGGGCCGGGGGGGGGCGGCTGAGGGGCTGGGTGCGAGCTGGGCACCCCCCGGGTGCGCTGAGGGGAGGCTGGCGCACCCCTCTGCCCCTCTTGGGTCCGGCTTTACAGCTCGTTTTTCACTCCCAAATCACCCCCCTTCCCAAACAGGGGTGTTCTGGTAACCGCATTTTTCGAGCTGAGGGTATTTTGTGCTCCCCTTGTCTGTCTGGGGAGCGCTGCCTGCCTGGAAACAGCTCCCGCTGGGTGCAGGGGCAACGCTCGGGTGGCTCCGGCTTTATGGCTGCGGTGGTTTACCTAAAGAAATGAGCACCGATGGCATGAAAAGGATGTTATTTTCCGGTTCTGGGCTATCTCACGTTATCTCCCACTCCTGGTTAATCTAGCAGGAATGAAACTTCCCGAGTATGCCACTATATATGGATGAGAGAGGGTATCTCTTGTCCTGGAGGCACGACGGCGTGGAGAGAGGGGTCTATAGGCTGTCATGTTAACACTAAATGTCTGAAATTTTTATTGCATACATTTCCTTTTAAATTAGGAAAGATCTCAGGCTGACCCTGAGAGGCATTGATGGCATACTTTTCTTAGAATTAATGAGTTCTTGGTGGATGCTCACATACTATCTTCGTAAACATATGGCAGGGCTTTAAATGGTAATGTGATTACGGGCTGGTGGAAGGTGAAACTATGCATTTAGATATTAGTGTTTCGGTGACTTTCCGTGTAGCTTCAGGGGTAAAAGCGTCTTACTCAAATCCATTTATAGAAAGAATTGGCTTAAATTAAAAAAAATGCAAGTGTACGTTGGATGTTCTCAAAAGGAATGATGAATATTCTGCAGATTCGAGGTGGAGCTGCATACTTAAGATCAACATCAGTGTATATTTATGTAGCTGGGATATTTATTTGAATAGTTCATTGCTATCAAAGGCAGGGTTTTGCACATTTGCATTCCAGTTAGGTGCTGGTCGATTTTAGAAGTGGAACGGTGGTTTAATTTTTCTTTAAAAACGGAAAATAAACATAGTACCAACAGCCTGGGCACCAGTCATGAAATTGTACATGGAGACGGGCCCACAAATAGCAGGGGCCCACATGTAGCAGAGCCCAGACTTAATTTAGGATTTGAGAAAGCCCAGTGGTCCAGCTGTGTATCTGGGACTACCAGCTAATTTTGGAAGCGCAGGACCCTGGTATTTTTATACATACATGTATGTGTGTATGTAATGTATAGTGTCTATAGATAGATGCACACATTTTTATGTACGTACGTATATAAAGGTGATGTCTTTATGAAAGCATGCAAGGAGTGTTGGAGCGTTATATTTCTGTTTCCAGTATTTTTATACATATTTCACTGTGTATGCATGCATATGTTTATATTCAGCATATATGCGTGTGCATATGCGTACACACAGATGGAATACCTAATGGAAGCACTCAAGGGTGATCGAGCGTTATACTGCTGTGTTTCAAGGCCCTCTGGATTCTGAGTGTTGCAGACCCAGCCTTGCCTTTGCGATACGTTTCTACTCTCCAGTATTTATTTAGCCTTGGGTACTATTACAGAAATACCTCAGACTGCCTCTGTGAGTTGTGTAGGTTGTTATTTTGTGGTTGGCTAACATAACTTTTTGCGGTAAGGATCAGATGTGACATCAGAATGCTGGATTTTAACCAAAAAATGGTTATAGATGTTATGCGAGCATTCTCTAAACTTCAGGCCTACTGACCTCAGCTGACACCGGCTGAAACGCAGTGACTTTTGTGTCCCACTGCTTCCTCCAATCAAACCTGTTTGAAATGGAACATTTCGGTTTTCCTAAACCATTTTCTTTCCTTATATTTGTCTATGTACTGTGTTTTCATCCCCGTTGTGTCATTTTAACTTCTCTAATAGCTAAAAATGAAACGGATATTTCTCTTCTGTGTTTCAGACTCTCAGAGGTATAGTTTGCTTAAGTGGCTGAACTTGCCTGTGGCTGCCTGTGCACGTGTGCATCGTGTATACACTGATTGTGAGGAGAGACTGAGATGGAAGAGAGCTTTTTCTTTAAGCCAGAAAGTTTTTCTTTGAATTCAGACAGACGAGAAGTCCGCTACCTGCCGTATTTTCTTGCAGCAGTTGTGTGATCTAGCCTGTAGCAGAGCTGTTGCCTCCCTCTTTCTAGTGACGTTTGGTGTTTGGCAGGGCACAGCAGCCTGGGGGGGGGAGCGGGGAGATGCACGGGCTTCATGTAACAGGGCAGAGGTTTTGGCTGTAGTCTCTGCAGTCGCAGCAGCCTTTGTTGCTAAGCAGACTGTTGTGTGTTGTACCAGGGAAAGGTTTTGTTTATTTTCAAAGATCTGGGGCTTCATCCTAGGCATTCTCTTGCCTGTCTCGATCCGTGACTTTATCTTTCTGGATGCTTGCGATGGAAAATGTGAACTCATTCCCAATCCTTTGCCCTCCTCGTTTTCCTCTCCTAGTCATTGTTTTCTCTTTTGAAGCCCTAAGTTTTTGCATTGATGATTGGAATCGTTTCCTATTTGCTCTGTCCTGTTTCATTACGGTGTGCTTGCATCCACTTGACATGCTGCAGTAGAGATTATCTTGCTTGCCTGCTGCTTTGCTCGTGTAAATCCCCACCCGTCTGTGAGTCTCTCTCCCAGACTCTTGTCTCCTGCCTACCTCCATCTCTGTTCTTTCTTATTTGGCACATGTCCCTGCGTTCTGCACTCTTCCTGTTTCTCTTGCAGTAAAGCAGTCTTAATCTTTTTCTCCTCCTGTCTAGGACTGTAACAACAACCCATTTACAGTGCCTCATTCAGTGCCCTCTTTCTTCAAGGCCTTTCCAAGATATCCCTGCAGCAGGCCTGTTTTCTTTTGCTACCAGGGACGAGTGTAACCATATACTTTTGCATCATTCAGCCTTAATCTTGAAATTATATAATTAAAAAATAATAATTTATGATGGAACAGAGATCCCTGGAGTCTGTTACCTGAAGATCTGGTGGGTCACATGCTGCAAATTTTTTTTGTTGTGCGCAGCTGTTTTTAAAGCAAGAAGAAACAAAGAAAACATCTTCCTATTCTGATATGTTTGTGTAATAAATTGCCACAGAAATGCTGTCATCTTTGAGTGGAAATAAGTAGACAGTCATGACCTTGCTCTGCCTAGCTTTCTTTGGGTGATTCTTCTGCATAAAACTTTTGCTTAAGGGAAAGTGAAGCTACCTCGGTTCCTTTGGGAGGACATCTGAAACTTGGGCTCTGACAGTTGGTGGCTGTGCCATGGGGAGCGCAGAACATCTGGGCACATCTCTCCTACATGTGCACATCAGCTTCCCTGAAGGTTGGATGTAGCGTGCACGGAGTGTCCTTGTTGATTTCAACGTGGGTGCCCCACGAGTATCCAGGCCCACTGCATATGCACAGCGTAGCCCAGACAGGTGGAAGGGAATTTATGAATCAGTATCGCTCCTGAAGCATAGTTCTGTCTCTGAAAATATTTGCAGTGTAAAGTCAATGTTAACTTTTCAAAAATAAGCTTATGTTGGCCGTGTGTGACAGCAACGAAAAATCCAAATGATTTGTTTTTTTTTTCTTTTTTTTTTTTTCTACAGCTCTTGTTGAACACAAGCTCTTTAGGACAAGGGCTTAGTCTTTTTCAGTGTATAAAACCCACACTCATAATAAAACCATTATGATAATCCTGCATTATTGTTATCGTGCTAATTAGCAGCTATTTTTAGTTCTGAACAGAGGAATGCTGTTGAATTCATTTATCAAGGAAAAAGGGCCTTTTGTACATTTATTCAGGCTGTAGTCAACAAAATAGGCAGTGAAGCATGCTACACCTGATACCATATGCCTCGAGCGTGGTAGGCTCACTGGGGCTGAAACTGGCGTGCCTGGAAGTACTGTAAAGAAAGGGGTTTAGAGTGCAGCATTTATTCTTTAAATAAATTATTACTTTGGCACGGTATTTTTCATCTGTACAGAGTAACAGCAGATGAAGACATCTTATTCCCGTGCAGTGTTTCTGCAGGACATCATACGATTGCTTTATTACTGGGATTCATTTTACGAATCCTTCTAGATTCTGACTGATAGGAAAGTCTTTTTTTCTGGGGTTTTGCTCAAAATAAAATGATAATATGTAACTGAAGCACGGGTCAGTCTTGAATACTTTTATAGGGTGTTAATAGCACACCGAGTATGGGTTTTATTTTATTTTAGTTTGTGTGGTTTTGTTTCGTTTTACAGAAAAGATGGGATGTGGTACAACTGCATAATGTGTTACTGGTTATGGAAGACACCATGCAGAATAAGTATTTGATACTTAACCAGATTGGTTAAGTAAGATGGCATTGGATCCTACAGACAGCCATTCCAGTCCTGTAGGAGGTTTTGAGACAAACCATTGCACTGGCTGAGCGGCACCCCAGGAGAATTGTCAGTTTACCTTCTTGTTAGAAGGCAGGACTCAGTTTTACGCCACCACCGTGTCGTCACACCTCTGTCATCTAGGCGTAGTTCTGTAGTCCGCTTCTGTCTTTAAATCCATTTTGGGAGGGGCAGGGAGGGAGGAGAAAGAAAAAGAACAAAATAATTTTTGCTTGCATTTTTCTTGGTGTCTTTGTTTCAAAGATTGCATGGATTGTTTTCAGCTTAGCCATCCATTTCCATAAACTGAGCAAACCCAAGTTAAAGCAGAATCGTAGCAGTGATTTTGAAGTTACGAAACACTGCAGTGAGAGGAAAAAACCTTGTAATATTTGCTGTTTTACGGTTGATGTTGCTAGAACATTCAATATTAGCTCTTCGAGTTCAAGCTTACCTGGTATTTCAATATGTTTATGTAGAAGTGTGCACATCAAGACGTTTTTGAAGCTGTGTGCTCTAAAAACATGCAAATCTTAGAAGGCGTGTATGGGTCTCAGCACAGGCAATCAAATATTGTAGTAAGTAAGGTGTGTAAGTGTGTGCAGGCTGTTGGCTGTGTACATAGGTTGTTGGTTCTGGAATTTATGGGCCCAGATGCAGCAGGGAGACGCATTATAAACCTCTCGGGCTCGTGGTTTCGGATGAAAGGCTGATGGAGATCCTGCGAGCCGTGAGCAGTTTGCTGCAGGACGGAGAGGGCTGTAGCCCTTTGTAGCTTCCCAAGCCCATTAGCTGTGGTTTGGGGAACTTGGAGCGTCACCGGTGAAGCCTGCGCAGCGTGTGAGCAGTGCAAGCCCCAACTTGACAGCAAATCTCAGGCAGCCGGTAGGCAGAAGCAGATTGGCAGAGCAAAGGGCTGGTGAGAATCCAGCCCTCAGCTCATCCTGATAGGAAAGAGAAGAAAAGGTGGTGGTCCTTCTGCTGCGATGTGTCTGATACCTCTGAAACTCCCGCTGGGGTTTTTGAAAGAAAAGGGAGCTGTCATCTCCCCCACAAGCTTTGGAGCAGAGCCTGTGCAGATTTGGTGGCTTTTCTTCCACAAAGAAAACCAGTGCTACCGTCTGCATCTGCATTTGCATTCCCCAGCAGCAGCTGACTGCAACTGGCAGAACCGGTCACTGTAGATTTGGGGTGAAGCTGGGATAATGCTGCTGATTTCATTCTGCTGCTTGCAAAAAAACCAACAACCCTATGAACAGCAAGGGAAAGAGCAAGGCTGCCTCAAGGTACAGGAAGCAGAGCTACATGGTTTACACTTTAGAGATGTGTTTACAAACGTGCTTTTTAGGAAGAAGAACTCCTTAGTCCCAGCGGACTTTTGAAAGTGGACAAATGTTTGTGTTTTTTTTTTTTCCAAAGCCCTGGTACAAAGCAAACAACTGAAGTTTGAAGAATTACGCAGCACATCTATTGAAACGTGCAGTGCTTGGGAAGGGCAGAAAATAGCTAACTGTGAAAACAGGCGACTCAAGTGGAAATAAAAAGAAAATTAATTCAAAATGTGAACTGTGTCAATGAGCACTTGTGTTAAGGAATTCTGAGAGATGTTTTTCTCCCCGTGCTTTTTCTTTCTCATTGGCCATACGTTAGTATAATCTGCTCCCAGTTTACCTAGGTATGTGCTGCCTTGCTGGTCAAGCAGCCCTGCAGAAGAAGTGTTTGTACCTGGAGTTTCTTGGCTGAAGTATTTGTGGTCTGTACAGTTACTCTGCTGCTTTGTTGTGCATTTCTCTCAGGGAATTTTGCCATGCAGCATGTGCTGAACCTCCAAACACATCTTACAAACCAGATCCAGTTCTTCTGAGGTGCACCTCGTAGCAGCTCTTGGGGCCAAATCCTCTTAGGTTCAGTCACTGCTGCATATACAGGATCAGGACAACCTTAACGAGACTGTTGCAGGAGCATGTTTCAAACTTGGCCTGCAGGAATCCCTGTAGGCAATTCCCTGGTGCTTTTGAGACATGAAACCAGGAAGACAATTAATGTCAATATCCTATATATCTTCCTTGTGCCTAAATGTTACAGGTGCCTTTGCTCTGAATTGCCATTGTGTGGTGGCACTTTCGATGAGATCAATCAAATCTGATTGCACGAGCTGAAATTGCTCTGCAAATAAACCTACGCAGTCCGACTGCAGTGATGAAATAAAACGGACCAGTCATTCAGCGTGAGTCAAAATGGAAACAGGAGAACAGTGAACTCAGCAGAAACAGTCTCTGAGAGCTCTTGTTCTTGCATTGTGTGAGCTTATGAGCTGCAAATTTCAAAATATTATCCAAAGGTGAAACCTTTGCAAGTTGGATACTCCTTGGGAGCAATTTAATGAAATTACAAAACCAAGTTCCTACCATATCTGACTGATACCTTAACAGAAGCAAAAATGGTGCTAGATTCTGCATTGCTTGTCCTGGCTTTTTTGTTAGGAAGCACCTCTGCAGTTGCAGGACAGATTTCAGTGCCTCGTATCACTGCACACAACTGTCGCTTTCTGATTTCATTTCAGCAACCTGAAGTGAACAGGGAGCGTGTTTTCCTTAGCTGCATAGAAAAAATAAGGTTCAGATTAAAAGTGCTCTCAACCCTGGCTTGATCATCTGTCTGTCAGTATCTGTGAACTTTGGGTTGGTAATTTGGCATAAATATTAAGGCTGGTGAATCAGCTGGAGAGACAGCAGGGGAATTCTTCCCACGTCTGTCTAAGACCAGGCAGAAAAGACAGAATAATTATCCTCTGCTTTAGAGCAAATGAGGAATTTTAAGGACAGCTATTTTAGTGGCAAGTATATGCTTGTAAATTTCCTGTTTCTCCTTAAAAGTAACAGGTTTCTTGCACTAGCTGTTTTCATTCTCCAGTATTTCTTTGCTTGAAAATGCTGAGTGCTTCTTCTCCCTTGTGAAAACTGTAAAGAACAAATGTAATCTGTAGGATCAACTAATACTTTCTCCATCCCTATAAAATAAAGTTGCATGTATGTTCTTCAAGGCAAAGATTTTCTTCCCATTCAAGTCTGTATCAGGCCCCAGATCTCATCTTGGTTAAAAGTCATTATAAGGCTGGCGTGGCAAAGTGCTGAGGGATGTGCTTTATGCTTATACATTGATTTGAGTGCTTTGCTGAATAGGGACTGTCTCAATCGCAAGCAGTGAATGGCAGCTCCCAAACTTGAGAAATGTCCAGGTTCTTCTCCTCTTTGTGCAGGTCCCAGCACATTCCTCACTGCTTAAAATTGTGTCTGGCGCTTTTGATATCCAGCTAGTTTTAGAACAAGTTAAAATTTTGATTTCTGAGAACAGATGACTGGGAGAGCCCTAGCTATGTAAGCTCTAGCAGGCGTTATATATTGATCTTCAGCATAAATAAAACTGCTACTCTGAAATCTGATTTAATATCCCTCAAGCATACTTCCTGGTGTAACAGGACTGTTGCCTTGAAGGTTCCTTGAAGGAATTGTTCGCTTAATGTTGTAGCACACCATTGACGGCCTTGTTACAAACATTTCAGAGAATCACCAAGGTGGAATTTGAGAAAGTAGGATCTGGAGGGTGTAGTAGCATCTAGTAGTGTTGTAGTATGTATGTTGTATTGTTTACATTAGCTGTAGACAGCTGAATTTTAAGAAAATACTTTGTTTTGAAGTGTTGGGTTCAGAATGAATGGTGAAGCATAGAAGAGTTTATGCCTTTCTTGTTAACTGGGTATGTATTTATTTCCAATTTCAGGTTGGAGGCAGTAAGCACACGATGAATGAGCACCTCCATGTTGGTAGCCATGGACAAATCCAGGTTCAACAGCTGTTTGAAGATAACAGTAACAAGAGGACGGTTCTGACAACGCAGCCGAACGGACTTACAACGCTAGGCAAATCTGGATTGCCAGTGGTTCAGGACAGACAGTCAGAGAGTGCTCACAGACGACAAGGGAGCTCCAGCTCTTTAAAATCTACAGATGGAACAGGGAAGGTGAAAGCCTCCGTTATGACACCAGAGCAGGCAATGAAGCAATACATGCAAAAATTAACAGCTTTTGAGCATCACGAGATTTTTTGCTACCCTGAAATATACTTTTTGGGTCCAAATGCAAAGAAGCGGCAAGGTGTGATTGGTGGTCCAAACAACGGCGGGTACGATGATGACCAGGGGTCTTACGTGCAAGTGCCCCACGATCATATTGCGTACAGATACGAAGTCCTGAAAGTTATAGGGAAAGGAAGCTTTGGGCAGGTGGTGAAGGCCTACGATCACAAGATGCATCAGCATGTGGCACTAAAAATGGTGAGAAATGAAAAGCGTTTCCACCGCCAAGCTGCGGAAGAAATTAGGATTCTGGAGCACCTCCGGAAACAAGATAAGGATAACAACATGAATGTTATTCACATGTTGGAAAACTTCACATTCCGCAGCCATATCTGCATGACATTTGAATTGCTGAGCATGAACCTGTACGAATTAATAAAGAAAAACAAGTTTCAGGGCTTTAGCCTGCCTTTGGTCCGCAAGTTTGCCCACTCAATTTTACAGTGCTTGGATGCTTTGCACAAAAATAGAATCATTCACTGTGACCTTAAGCCTGAGAACATTCTGTTAAAGCAACAGGGTAGAAGTGGTATTAAAGTGATTGATTTTGGCTCAAGTTGTTACGAGCACCAGCGTGTCTACACTTACATTCAGTCGCGTTTTTACCGTGCGCCTGAAGTCATCCTTGGTGCTCGTTATGGGATGCCCATAGACATGTGGAGCTTGGGGTGTATTTTAGCAGAACTCCTCACCGGTTACCCACTTTTGCCTGGAGAAGATGAAGGAGACCAGCTGGCTTGTATGATCGAGCTATTGGGC
Source organism: Anas acuta (assembly GCF_963932015.1). Lineage (NCBI taxonomy): Eukaryota > Metazoa > Chordata > Aves > Anseriformes > Anatidae > Anas > Anas acuta. The sequence goes on along the minus strand of NC_088979.1, from coordinate 168,164,621 downwards.
ATGCCTTCCCCAAAACTCCTGGATTCATCCAAGCGAGCCAAAAACTTTGTGAGCTCTAAGGGTTATCCCCGCTACTGCACCATCACAACCTTGTCTGATGGTTCTGTAATACTTAACGGTGGACGCTCTCGGAGGGGAAAACTACGCGGCCCGCCAGAGAGCAGAGAATGGGGTAATGCATTAAAGGGATGTGATGATCCCCTCTTCCTTGACTTTTTAAAACAGTGTTTAGAATGGGATCCCGCTATCCGTATGACACCCAGCCAGGCTTTGCGGCATCCCTGGCTAAGGAGACGGTTGCCAAAGCCTCCAACTGGGGAGAAAGCCTCGGCAAAGAGAATTACAGAGAGCACTGGTGCTATAACATCGATTTCCAAGTTACCTCCGACTTCAAGCTCAGCTTCAAAACTGAGGACTAATTTGGCACAGATGACAGATGCCAATGGGAATATTCAGCAAAGAACAGTGTTGCCAAAACTCGTTAGCTGAGTTTGAAAAACCCAATGCTGTTAATACAAGAGATACAATGTGGCTGAGCCTTATTTGTATGAAAAAGTAGCTCAGATAATACATTTTTATTTGCTCAGTAACTTTATTCATTTGTATCTTTCAGCACTCATTTTAAATGTAAGAAATGTTGATTTTGTTTTTATAAAAACACGGGGACAATGCTTTAAGTTTTTATACTTATTTTTTAAGATGTTTGTCTTCTACAGTACAATTAGCCTTACTGTAACTAGTGTGACACAGTAATAAACATCAGTGGCAGGCCACTGGTTACAACATGATTGTCATGCATTGCAGCGTGGTGTCAAAGGTATTAACCTTTCTCTTCCATGGTTCATATTAAGTTTCACCTGGGGTAAATTCGTAAGGCTCTTCTGGAGTTTACAGGTATGGGTCTTGATCCTGCAGACACTAACACCTATGCCTGACTGGACTCCAGGGAGAATTCTCAAAGAAATACAGTTAAGCACCTGCAAACTTGTTATCTGAAATGGAGCCATAGCATGTAATATTGTCATTTGCTGTATGGTAGCCCAGAAAAAGTAGTGGTATCACCTAGTAACGATACAGTCACCGCCTGTGGAATGCTTTCTCTATTAGACAGTAATGTTTTTGATTAAAATGATAGTTCATATGTAATGCAAAAAAAAAAAAAAAAAAGAACTTCTAGGGCTAAAATAGACTCTCTACTGTACATGCCATGTGCTAGAGTGAGAGGAACAGGCCTGAAAGAATGAAGCTGAAAGTATGCCTGTTTCTCTAAATCTGAAAGTGACCGATGAGTTGCTTCCTAAACCTGAAGTCAGGTAAAGCAAAACATTCTGGACTTCATTTCAGGTATATAACACTGAGGATTCACACTGGGTTTCTCTTTGTTTTTTTTTTCTATTTTCTCTCCTCATGTGCAGCTTGGCTTCCCTGAATCACATAGGCAGAAGTGCTTGTTTTGTCAGTTTTATACTGTAACTTCCAGACTGTTAATGCTACATGAATTTCATAGGTTGTTTTTATTTCTTCTGACAACGTCTATCTGAGCGATTGTGACCTCTCTGGTACATTTACACTTCAGATCAAATCTGTACGTAGGGGCAAACACTATGTTACTGTATGGTTTTCTGTAGACAGGTACCTTTCTTTAGAGAGCATAGGTGTAGATGCAAAGATCTGCTTTGGAAAGCATTTCACTTGGCAGGCACCACCTTAGGTATTTACTAACACAGGAGAAATATCAAAGAAAAGGTAAATGACTGGAATTTGGCTCAATCTTTGGCGCTTGTAGCTGAAAATGATTTTGAAGGAGCAGTTAGAGATCTGTATAGATTTGTTCATGTGTGTGTGTGCTGATGTTTGGTTTTTCATTTTTTTACTTTTAGTTATATTCATGGAAGAAAGATGGTCTTTACTGAGGAATAATATCTAGACCTACGTGAGAAATATTTACACATTGTAGCATGTTTTCAACAGGAACAGTTTGAAATCTAAGACTGGTATCTCATCACATGCAATGACTGTGGTCTACATTAGATGTATAAAACAGCATATGAAAAGGGAATTTTAAACAAAGTAGAATATAATCTAGAAGGGTTTATGGATGTTAGGATGAGAGAGACTAGAATGGATTGCATAAAACCTCAATAACTTTACTATAAGCAACCTTTATATGCACAGATCTTACTAAGTTACGTGTACAAATTATGAAAAACACTTAAAGCATGGTCCCCTGAGAGGCCAAGAAAGTTTCCGGTTAAGTTGTTCTTCATGTTCATTAAGATTTACCACTTACAGCCTAATTTTGTTTGTTTGTTTGTTTTGGTTTGTCTTTTAATTTAATGTAAGACTGGGGGAGGGATAGAAGTATGAAACGACAGAATTCTCAGGAAACATATCACTCAACTTCTTGCCAAAAAGTCAACACCTAAAGAAGCTCCAAAAATAATTTCTGAGTAGAGGATGGTATTTGTTGATTGATAACTGTAAAAATTAGAGCATCAATCAACCATCTTTATTACTTTTTTTTATATATAAAAAAAAAAGATCATTTCCTGCCTCTAGTCAAAGTAAATTATTTAGTGTTAAATGTTCACAACTTTATACAATGTGTGTAAGTGCAATATGTAAACATGTGTGAAATCATGTTAAAAATGAAATATAGTAATACAGCTAAGAGAAGTGGCTTTTGGAATATGAATATCCAGTAAGTTATGGTCAGTAAATTCTAAGTCTGGAAAAGAGATATATTAATTTTCCTATAAAATTAGCTGACTCCCATGACTGTGGGAATACAGTACTGTGTATTTTTTTTACAGTAACTGGGATTCTTTATTTCCTCCACCAACTACTTGGCTTTACCACTCCTTTCTACCTTAGCTCTTTCCGCAAAAGTTAAGAAATGGGGTTACTTACGTGAGGGGTGGAAAAAGAATCGCCTCCCCCTTAGTATATTTTGAAGATAACCTTGATTCGTGTTCCTGCCTTTCATGACAATTGAAGATGAAAACATTCATAAGGTTCATGGGTCATTAATGGGCTAAAACCACTAAATTTTCTTTTACATGTAACCAGTTCGTAATGCCAATAACGCATTTATGACCAACCTTCTTCATAAATGCTACCGGAAACTTTAAGGCCAAAATATAGTGTGCAGAGCTATTTTTTTAACCCAGATATAGTGGAACTTCCTCTATACTAAAGAAGCAGCTACATCAAGGTTTCTAAGTTATGTGGCTGCTTTTTATTGTAGCTTATTTATACGTGTAAAAAAGGAGGGGGGCGGGGGGGAGAAGACGTTGCCTCTTGCTTTGGTGTGATTTTATTATAAGGGCTCTGATAATTAGGCTGATAGAAGTTGGCTTGGAAACAGTGCTTAGTCTCACATGTTACCATTGTCTGGAGATGTCTGAGCTATTTTCAGATTTAGTAATAGCACAGTGTTGTCTTGTCTTTGGTTGCAGTCTCACTTGGCTCAGTTTCTTGCACCACTGGAGTGTTCATTACCACTGAAGTGTATTGGAACAACAGAGTGATGCAAGATGTGTAGATTAACAATAGAGGATGGATTGTGCCCTTGGTGTTAACAATGTGCCTTTTGTTACCAATGCCATGTTGTAGGGCATGCATCTTGGCCTCTTTAACCCTTGGAATACTGGAGCGTAGGGATGAAACCTATTTTTAAACGCCGAACCTGTTTTAAAACATCCTGTAGATTATCGAGGCCTTAACAGAAACAATAAGGCAATCACACTGCTGGGGTGGAAAGGACACTCTGTTCTTGTAGGACGTCTCGCTAAGGGGTTAAAGACGGCCCTTCCTCATTGGTTGTACTTTAACATCAAATTGATTTTCTTTTTTTTTTTTAATAAATTTTTGTTACGGTAACACTAGACAGAAATCAACTGTATTTGTAAAAATTTACCTCAGACTCTTTAGTTTTATAGTGTGATTTAATCCCAGGGCATTTGGTATGAACCAAAGTGCATTCCTTTTATATGTGCCTGGCTCTTATAAAGGTGGCCAGGGATTTTTACAATTTGGGTGCAAGGCACTTAAGCCACTTTTAACTTGGTGGGTGGTTTGAAGTTATAAATGACTTCATGGGAACGTTGGAAACACTTTAGACACAAGTAGCATTGGGCAATATTAGAATCTTTAGGAAAGGGTGTGCATTATTTAATGCTCTCCATTTTTTAGTATTTTTTTCCATCGATATTTGTGATACGTACAAAAAGAACACTTTATCTTTTTCCAGTCGGTAAAGATTAGAATATTGCCCAGTTTAACGCTACGGTAGCATTTAAATAAAACAAAAACATTTGTGAATTATTGTTTCGAGGGGCTTGTACATCTCTGCTACAAATTGTAATTACTCAGTTCGACTGCTCTACAACGACGTCTAAGCAGTAGCTTGGGGTTTTATTGGGCAACGACTTAGACACGTGACTGTAATATGCTGCAACTGTGTGTACTGAAAACATGTGAAAAACGATTGAATGTGGACTGTGTATATATGTATGTATACTTTTCTGTGAGATGCTGCTGTTGCCACTTAACATTAAAGATGTTGTAGTGGGGTTTTAATCCTAGTGGCCAGTTTTATGATACTGTATGTATTGTACAGCTGATGACAGGAGTTAAGACTGTTCTAGTGAATATTTGTTACATTTTATTGTTGTGGCCAGAGATCATTTCAGAATAAAATTTTATGTCCTACTTTACTTCTCTCCATTGTAGTTTGTTTTTTTTTTTCTGGTCATAAAGAGAGCCCTTGGAGTGATGGCAGTCCTTAATCGTGGAAAAGCCTTTTCCTAGCCCACTGAAGTCAATGCCAGCCATGCCTTTGTCCCCAAGAAATGCCTATTGTACCTGCATTTAGTATTTACCTGATGCTGGAGGATTATTTTAATGCTGCTTTATGTGTCTTGACAGCCTTGAATATTGCCCAAAGGCTGCTTTTGGCCTGCAGTTTCTAAAGTTCTTCTCCGGACTTAGAAAGTGATACATTTCTTGGTGTATTTGCCTAGAGAAACCATTTTTGGCAGGAGTTTTGCCTGCACTGGTATTTAAATGTGTTATGTTTTTGTTTTGGTTTGGTTTTTGTTCGTTTGTTTTTAACTGACTTTAACAGTTTTTCAAAATAAAAGTAGATCTGGTTTTATAAGATTTTTTTTTTTTCTGAGAAAGAGAGAGAGTATGTGATTTATTTCTTTGAAAACTGCTTTAAAAACAGATTTCTGCACTGACATTTGGGTCAGACTGACTTCAGAACTTGCCTGACTTTGTGAAGTCCCAGGATACTGAGAGTTTGGATTGGTACATTGGGCTAAAACTCTTGTCACATATAAATCCAGAGTAATTTCACTGCTTAGTGCAGTTACTGTGAGTAACTGGCCACATTCTTTTCTTGGTAATGCCAATGCCCAGAGCAGCTTTATTGAAAAGCCTCCCTGACTGAAGCGAGCACAGGCTGAAATCAAGGGATTTTAACAGCCCTTCTGTGTCTGCTATCCAGCACAGTCAGGAGATTCCAGGCCATGAAAAGCATCAAGATTAAATATAGATAAATACTGGTTACAGCCCCAAAAGAGCAGTGAGCCAAAAATTATATCTGTGTGGATTAAACCCTATTTGTTAATTACTGTGTTCCTTTGAGGAAAAAGGGCAGTTTTTAAAGTTCTTTTGATTTGTTTTAATGGTTTTTCTTTTCATTCTAACCTGTTTCTCTCACCCTCTCCCCCAGCCACCTGTGCCTTGTACACTTCTGTAATATCTGTTTTTTCATCTGAAGAAGGGAAGGGGTCATTCACCTGATTTCAGAGGTCTGGAAGCTGGATTTTGGGGCTTTGCCATTTGCTGAGACTTTCCCTGTGGCTGGTGGGGAACGGAGTTGCGCTGTGCCAGCAAGGCTTCCACCCCAGAGACAGCCAGTGGTACCTAACCCAGCTTAGGTGCCTGCCTTAAAAGAGGTGCTCACAATCTCAAATCCCACCCTGTGCTTGTCTGTGGGTGCTGTTATCTCTGCAATGCTTCCTTCTGCAGGGTAACTGTGGCTTCCTCTGGCTCTCAGCTGTGCAGCTCAGGTTTGCTCTGTTTGCTTTTACAGTAAACCAAGTGAAGAACGTGAGAAGTGCAGTCATAATCAGGTACCATTTTTTTCTCTTCTAAGTGCTGCTGCTTTTCTTAAAAATACCATAATACCATCTTTTCATTCCCCACCACCACCTTTTTTTTAATTATTATTATTTTTTATTTTTTAAGATCTCCTTACTGAAGGATCTGGCATGAATTTTACTTTTTATCAGAACTTGAGAAATTAAAAAAAACAAATCAGGTAAATAAGGGAAGTATCTGCATAGGGCTGTCTATGGTTAGGATCTGGTATTTAGAGGAAAAAAGGTATCTGCAAGATGAATAGGGCCAAGTTTGAGGTAAACTTGATCTTTCCTCCATCCATTGAAGGTTCAAGAGTTAAATATCAGGTTGAATTAGGTAAGTGTTCAATGCATCTCAGTGTCTAAAAACATTTGATAATTTATTATGTCAGTAGAAAAATATCTTCATTCTTTGAGGGCTAGTCATTTTACGCTGTGGTAATTAAAAATAACACTAAAGGGTCTTTTCTCTGGGTACTTCTGTTTCAAAAGTTTAATTAATAATGGGAATATGCTGCTAGCATAGCCTTGTGTTTTATATTTTCAATTTTCTGAGAGAAAGAATATTCCTAGTCCTTACTCTGAGCACACAGTCTCCCAGCCACCAAATATCCTGCAGCAGAATAAAAGTGGCATTGATAGCACTGGGTTTTGCTCCTTCACAGAAATCCTCCACGACTCCTGGAGCTGGGGTTTCTCTGTGTCATTTTCCCTATTTGGTTTTATGCCTGTTGTTTGCCTGCTTGTTCATTTGTTTGTGTTTAGGAAGTGCTTTCCACCCTTTGACTGTGGTGAGTCTTGGACTTCTGCCGCCTGTCAAGCACTTCAGAATCTGGAATAGAAAATACTGTAAAAATATTTTTTTTTTTCTCTAGCTTTTTCCCAACAATAAACAGAAAATCTAAGTTAGTACCAAACTCCAAAGACAAGAGATGCACATCTATCTCCAACTGCAGGGTTCCAGTATCCAAAGCAGCCTTTAGCCTGGTCCTATAACCTCTGTATGAAATTCAAAAGAAATGCCAAGTACTACAGAATTAAATAGCCCGTGTCCACTGCTTGACAGGAAGAAGAGACTGCTAAAGCAAGATTATGACATCTTTTTGGAGGTTTGGGACATAGCTGGAGTTAGGGAGAGGTCCTGCTGAGAAGTTTTTGTGCTGGCAGCTCTGCATGCCTCTGTGGGTGGTGGCAAATGCAGCGTTCCCACTAACAGAGCAGCCGCTGTTTTCCCCTCGTTGTAGATGGTATTTGCTTTGCCTTGGTTATCTGCAAGCAGCACATGACCATGCATACCTTATGCACCTAGAGATACTGTCCGGTGTAGGTACAAATGCCAAGGTGTTATTTTATAACTAACATTGGCCCTGGGAAAACCATTCGGAGCCTGGCTGACCTGACGGTGCCCCATGCATAGCACCCACAGAGTCCATAAAGGTACAACTTTCTAACTGCAAAGCATTGCAAGATAGAGGTGCAGTGAGGTATTAAACCTTGATTAAGCATAATGTGGGAGAGAAGCATCCACTTAGCAGAAAAGAAAAAACAGTTGACAATTGTATTCTAGACTCTTTGGGCCAAACACATTTTTCAGGTATAGTACTAATGCATTTTATAAAAGGTAGCACTAAAATTTACCTTTACTTCAGATCCAAAGTAGCAAAAATTTATTAATTTTTAGTAGCATTAAATTTATTTTTCTCCAGGTGTGTGAGGTGCCATCAGACACTACAAATACTCTCTTCTCAAGCCACCTAGGTGTAGAGACATCATCTCTTGACAGTGAACGGGACCTAAACTTAAGAAAGACTCAGACTTAGAACTTGAAAAAAAAAAAAAAATAAAAGAAGTGCATGCATGCATGTGTGTATACATGTATATATATATGATCCGGTGAAAACCAAGCCCAAAATCTCTGTGAGCTTTCTTTGTAGTGCCTTACAGAGGAAAGAGATGTGGCTTCATTTTCCCCTCACCTCTTTGAAGGCTCAGTACAAGCCCAACATCTCAGTGTCACACACGTGTCAAAGCACAGCCTCCCTGCTGGGATCCCTGTTTCACTGGCAGGCTGTGCAGAGGGAGACTTCCCCACTCCTGCTGTGAGCAGGAGGCAGATGTTACCCCAAGGACAGGTGCTCCTTCTCACTTTTTCTGAAATGGACATTCACCCTGGGAGAGCTGTTTTGTAGCCTATCCTGCTTGGCAACTGAAATTGCTCCTTTGTGGTTAAAGCCTGAGTCCATCTACTTACATTGGCTTGATACAGAGGAAGAAATCTTAAGGCAAAGGCAGGATTTGTAAAGTCCACAGCTGAAATAAAAATGGCTTTCTAAATATCCCAGTACTCATCATGTCGAACTGTGGCACTTCCAAGGTGGCACAAAGATGTTTAAGAAGACACAGCTTTGCCCAGGACAGCCTGGCTATAGGAAGGCAAAGGACAGCTGGTGGCCCTGCCTGCAGATTGCTTGCCAAAGGCCGTGAGTTGCTAGTACAGTGCTTTGGAGCTGCTCCAGAGGGCACACCAGCAGGGGCTGCCAGCCCACCGGTGGGAACTGGCCTGGGAGCAGGCCGTGCCCAGGAGTTGTGTGAGGGTGGCAATGTCCCTGCTCCCCTCAGGGTGCTCCTGTCCCTAACAGTGGGCATGGGGCAGCGATGCTTGGCCTGTCCTGCCTGGCAGAAATGGAGGGTGAAGCCCAGGTGGTGCTCCTGTTGCTGCAGGAGGAGGAAACGGTCCCTAGCAGGGGGCTGGGAGCATCAGGACTCGGTGCTGGTTAGGGTAAGATGCAAGGAGGCTGTAACATGCCGTACTGCTGCAGTGGGGGGTGATGTTTCCTGTCATAAGCATTCGCAGATGGCCTGTCTTAATTAGCTTTGACAAGTACCTAAGTTGCTGTAAGTTACACCACAAATGGGATCCTGAAACTTCCATTTTTGTCGCTTTTAAATAAAGCTTTGCCCCTCCTCTCAGTACAGCATTTCCATTTTTCTTTCCATGTAAGGCTCTGGAGATGAAATGAGATCTTTGCGTAGCTGAGGAGCTGTATTTTGATTGACTAAATGATTTATAATTAGGAGGTAGCTCCTGCCAGTGCTCCTCATACGCTGAATGAGAATTGCCTGCAGCAAGTCAGCGCGGGCAGAGCTGCCAGAAAGGCACGCTGGTGTGTTCCCACAGCAGATACCTTTCAACCCCAAATTTCCTTCTTCCCCTGGTACTGACTCAGACAAATTATCTTTATGGCCAATGACTCTACGGGAGTCACCGGGTTGCCCTCGGAGGGCCCTCAGTACCTGCTCAGCGATTTATGACCTGCTGTGTGGAGGTGGTGGTGCCGGCAGGCTGTTCACGGCCTGCGAATGAGGTGTGAGGGCACGTGTGCCTCTGTCCTTGAAGGATGTGGAGCAGAAACCTTTCCCCACCTGGTAGAGGCCACAGCCTGCTTGCCAAAAAGGCCTCCCCAGGAGAGAGCTGGCTGCTACAGGGCTTTGAGGAAATGCAAGATTTTTTCTCCCTCAGACAAAGCCATGGCATGACAGGCCCCTGGGGTGCTCTGAGCAGGAAGGATCAGGGAACAAGATCAGTTCCTGGCCACAGGGGAGGACCAGCCTAAGGCTGTTCATTCCTATTTTTTCAGTTTTTTCCTTGACTGAGGTAGGCCTGGCAGTAGTGGTCAGGGAAGCTCTGCTTTTGGCCAAAGCTGAGGAAATCCTCGTGAGCCAGCCTGCTTGTAAGCAGGCAGGCCAGAGAGCCAGGGAGCGTGGTGGTTGCACAGAGAGGGCAATAAGCAGTAAACAATGGGATTTCTGGTTTTCTGTCACTGGTTTCATTCAGCCTTCTGTTGCAACAGACTTGGGTGTCAGTAGACAACCACCTGCCTGAGTCAGAAGCACCTTGAAGAAAGGATAAAAGCAACATAAAATCAGGAGATTTAAATAACTAAATAGATAAATAAATAAATAAATAAAGTTACCAGTGGACTTCTGTTAGATTGCCTTCAAGTATCTCAGCTTTCAGGGTTCGCATTTATCTATTTTTTTCCTTCCCTCCAACTGTGACAGCCAGAACCTTTCCAGGATCACAAAGCCTATGGGACATGCACTGTTACAGCATGTCATAAATTTCCCTTACATAAATTTACTATTTTTCTGCTATAAAAATAGTTAGCTTACTAGCTCCTACTGCTTCTGTTGGAAAGCTTTTACAAAACACTATTTCTCTGATGCTTAGAAATGTGCTTTTAGCTTAAAATAGCTAGTGACTTTTTTATTTTTTTTCATGCTATTTGTTCTTGTGCCAACATTGTCTTATAGCTTCAGTGATTCCTCAGCCCTGCCGGTATTTAGGAATGTATTTATAAAATGTAACCGCATCTCTCTCACCCTGTATTTTGCTAGGCTCACCCTATTAAGCTATATTTGTCCCATCTGTAAAACCGATTCCCTGTTCCCATCCTACTCAGTCTCTGCACCTGTTCTGGCTGGAGCTGTGCCGTGTGGGAGCTGTGGGCAGCCTTCTGGTCGTGCTCCCACCAGGGACGTGTATGGTACGGAGAATGTCTCTCCCTGCCTGCTGGGGTACTTCCCCTGGGCATCCCAGGGATTTTCTACCCTGTGCTGTGCAGGCAGCTCACGGGCATTCCTCGGTCACTCTGCTGTACCCTTTGCACTCCCTCTGTCACTTACAGATGAGACACAAGGTACAGCAAAACTTCACGTGGCTGGCTTGCTCTGTTAAATCTCCATCGTCTCACTGTAAGGAATGAAACCCTGTGACTCTCATGAGTATGTATTATTTGAGAAGCTGGGGCTTTTACGAAACCATTAGAAATGATATGACTGTAAGAAAAAGTATTCACATTTGGCGTTCAGTTTTCAATGAAGTGTCTCAGGATGTGATGCAGTTGGATGTAATCAACATAGAAGGATCACGGTGTTGCCATTACACTAAAACAACAACAAAAATTTGTTGATTATTATGCTGCCAACTGTCAGTATTTCAACTCATGTTTTTCCTCAAATCCTCACTCCTAGAATTACTATAGTTATATTTTCTGACCTTTTAGTGAATACAAGTTTCTAGACTCAGAGCTGTATCTGAAAAGAAGTTTGCTCTAAACCTCAAATCCACAGAACAATTCCTATGATTTTAAAAGGAACACATTAGAAAAAGAAAGCAGATTTAAGTTCCAGACTAATGAATTTGCAGGGCACATATCAATATTGTGAAGGTTTTCTTAGTGTTCAGTGTCCTTGGTGCTATCAATAGCATGTGCAATAGTATGATTTGAAGGAAAACTGCAGGGAGTAGGGACTGTTTAGAATTGCTAGGGTGAATTTAGTGCCAATCAGAACTAATAATGAGGCTGAAGGAGAGAAACAGACTGTCCCCTGCCACTTCCCACTTCTGTGTCACTCCTAGAAGGGCCGTAGCTGGTGAGAAGGCCCAAATGTGCTGAATCGTGGGGTTTGATGGGGCTCACAAGGGTTTCAGGGATGTCTTCAAAGGTGGTATGCTTATATTGTATTGGCCCATAGTGCTGGCTGTTCTGTATGGTGTGCATCCCAAACTTAGCTTTTTTCTATAAAAATCAAAGCCCACATGGATTACCAAGGAGGAAACCTCAGTAAAAGTCTTCACTATCTATCTATCTTTTTTTTTTTTTTTTTTTTTTTTAATATCCTGTTTAACAGTGAATTCCATCCTGTAAAGATGAATGGAGTTTTTTTGCAAAGAGCTTCTACTTGGGATTGCTTCTGGGCTTTCCTTCAGTACAAAGTTTTCTGGACAAACTAAGAGACCACAATGAATGGAAGGGCAGGAAAGTATCATGGATGACTGCTTTTAAGCTCAGAAAAACGTTTTTTTTCAAGAACATTCTGAATATTTATTTTGATTTTTTTCAAAAGAGTGATTTTTAAATGTTAGGTTTCCCTTCTGTTTTTCTTCCCATGCTTCACAATTCTGTCTTTCTCTCCTTTTCAGCACTCACTTATGTTGCCACAGGAACCTGGAGAGAAGGAGAAAGGAGTTTAAAAATGAAAGAAGCTAGAGGAAATCAGTTTAAATGTGAAACTGAAAATGCTGCAAAAGTTTGCATAGAACTTTCATTTTCAGACACACAGAAAATTAACTGAAAAAAAAAATCAGATAAAAAGAAATGAGACAGGGCTAGATCTGGATTTTCTGTACACAGAAGTTGTAGCTGACTAAAACTCCAATCCTATAAAGATTTCGGTACCTGTTTAGCTTAATACACATAAACATTTAATATTGCCAGGGTGGATTAGAAGTCATGTTCAAAGTGCTTCTGTGAAGCTTTTAATTGCTGGAAGATCTAACGTCCAGGATCTTAAGCCGAGAAGAACCCACTTCTTGTGTAACTAGAAAATACGGCAATATTAATGTCTGGCGTTGGATGAATGACTGAGGAGGTGACAACTGAGGCCTTTGCTGGATAGGTACATGCTCACGCCCAAGTCTTTTTAATCATTTTTTTTCCCTTAAATTTTATTTTTTCCCCTCCCTTTTTCTTAATTTTTACCTTATTTTTTTCAGGGAAGGCTTAGGGATCTTGTAGGTAAGTTTCCTGCCTTGAAGAGGACACTTGAATTTAGTCAGTTTAGGAGAATGCAGTTGTTTTTGCCTGAAAATGACCATATTCAGGTACAACTTTATTCTGGTAAGAGGTTGGGATAGATTTTGTTTTTGGTATTATTTGCCCATCTAAACACACAGAAGAGGCGGCATCTATTTTTTTCTTTATTGCCGCCTTGCACACCAAGGCTATTAGGAAATTAAATCAACCCAACTTTAACCTTCAAAATGGGCAAGGGGGTGGTTTTTTTGGACAACCTGCTCCAGAAGCTGGCCGGCTTGTGCCTGTTGGGTGATGCAAAGAGCACGGGCAGAGGAGGGACCCGGTGTGATGGGTGGCAGCTGCTGCCCAGCTGGTGTAACTCAGTCATAGCCGGTGACAGGCAGGGACCAGAGGAGATACAAATGATAATTCCCCTGGGAGCTTCACGCATCAATAATTCATCACAATGAATTTTATAGCAGGGGTCAGAAGAAATTGAAGCGAGCCTGAGCGTTAGTTCTCTGAGGGAGGAATTGACGAGCTGTTTTTGTACAGGCCTCCTGGCAGGGAGGAGGGAATGCAAGCAAATGAAATGTAAATGAAGAAATTGACGTTGTTCCTGTTACCTGGAGCCAAAATAACAGAGACATGAGACTTAAAAACAAAAGGAGTGATGATTAAGGAAAACCCAGTAGCTGAAATTGGGCAGCAGTGTTCATCTGAGCTGAGGTGCCCCATCCACTCCTGCCCGTTGTGGCTGGTGTGCACCAGCAGTGCGCACTGCGATGGGGGCCGTGTCCCCTCCTAAAATGCTTTGGGTTTCCCACAGTGAGGCCATTTACCTCCAAAAACACCCTCAGAAGCTGGTGTTCAAGGACAAGGAAAACCGTCACGCCTCATTCAGCGCTTCAGCAGCAGCTCCCCAAGGAACACCATACTTACACTGAGAAAATGTAAGGGCTGGTGCTCCGAGCCTGCCTGCAAAAACGTCTCCTGGTGGAGCTCTGTTTGAGCTCGCCCAGCACAAGGTGGCTATTTTTCCACATACAAGACTATAATTCTGCCACTATTTGTGTTTGGGTTTTGTTTGCCTTTGTAAATGCTGACTGAGAAGGGGTATTTTTGTCATATTTGAAGAAATGCCGGCTTAGGAGTAAGCTGTTATAAGCCCATGAAAATGGCACGTTGCTTATGCGCAGCGCAAAATTTTCCACCCAGGCTCGTATTTTCAAAAGCGGTCTCTAATTTTGGGTATCCAAATTTAGATGGCTGGAGGCTGCCCTGCAGTGATACCGCCTGCCCCTGAGTCTGAGCGCTTGGCAGCCCCAGGAATAGCTTCTCCAGCGGGCTCTGCCTCGTGGCGAGCAGCAGCCCTTGCCCTATGCCTTGTGCATTCCTCCATGGTCACAGCCGGGGACTGCTCGTTTCCCTGGGTAAAACGTTGGCCCTGGCTTCAAGCTTTGTGCTCCCTGACTCTGGGTAACTTTCTTTTCCACAGACTTTGTTATCGCCACAGATGCAAAAGCATCTGGGCTCAGAAGAAAAAAAAAAAGGAAAGGCTTTATTTTCCTCTGTAATCACTTGCAGACAACAGCTGTGAGACTAAAAGGAGAGCCTCTTTAACCACCACGAGTATTTTAAAGCAGAGCGGTGTGGGAGAAAGACGATCCCTTATCCAAAGCAGCCACGTGTGTTTGTTGTGCAGTGACAGGAGCCTGGCTGCAACCTCGTTGTGTGCAGAGCCACAGTGAAAAAGTTGACTTCGGTGCTTCATACCCCTATTTAGCTGAGAAACACAGAGGAATCTCCTTTGAACTGAATGGGATGGGGGGAACAGGGTGAAGAACAGCCAGAACACAAAATGTTTGAAGTGTTTAATTATTTTTTGTGCTAACCTTGCAAAAGGCAGGGAGCTTGCCACTTTCTCACCGCATTTTCTGCTTGACTGCCTTTTCACGGGGAAGCGTGACCTGATAACAAGTTAAAATGTGATGTTCTGTCTTACGTGCAGAGGTTTTACTGTGATTTAAGGAAAAAAGTTGCGCGTGTGGTAAGGCACCAGTTTCCAAAAATAAATGAAAGAATATCCTGGTGAACTGTGGTGATCGGGGGATTAATGTTGTCTCATTACTGAATCCATGCTGGGTTCAGGTATAATTAAAGGGGGCTGAAAAATCACAGGGGACACAGTAGTTTTTTGTTGTTGTTGTTGTTGTTGTTGTTGTTGTTTTTTTCATTTAAGACATAAAAAAAGCAACCCTCCTGTCAGCTGTACTGCAATTTCCAGAGCCAGATGAGAAACACTGGCATTATAAATAATGCCTTTTATACTGGGCATCACATTTGTGGTGGTATAGCCCAGAAAATAAGGAAGCAGGAAAAGCTGTGTATCTCTCTTCAGATTGAAAGAGGAGGTTGAGCAAGGGACGCCTGCTGTTGCTGATGAGGAGGGCATGTTCTGGACCAAGGATGCAGCAGGGGGAGAAGCAAGGCTGCTTGCTGGGAAGGCACCAGCAAGCTGTTCTCACATTTTCTCATGCAACAAACCAGGCATTGACTGACAATTTCGCAGATGTGCATGAGGATAAAGAATGGAAACTTTCAGCTCTTGTACCACAAGGCACAGCAGTGCCAGCTTTTGTTGATCTTATGTGATACCAGCGATGGCCAAAAGCAACGAGGTTGGAAGCCGCTGTGCAGCCCTGCTGGTGCACAGGGTGGTGGCAGGACCCTACAGTGCACAGGGCAGGGGTCATTTCTTCTTTTATCTCTCTCCAGCCCTTGACACCCTTTCCCTTTCTGCCCTCACAGTGAGGAAACAATGCTGTTCTTCCTTTTGGGGTCAGACAGGTGGATATGTCCTGCCATTTTCCAGCTGCGGGATGTGATCCGTCTTATGTTTTTGTGTAGGAATCCCGTGCTCCTGGCTGTCCGACTCGGTGCCAGCACAGAGGTGGCAATGTGTCCCACTGTCCCCACCAGGGCTGCTGGCATCACCCACGTGCAGTGCCTCTGACGTGAGGTGCTTCTCTCTGGAGTCCCCATACAAGACTGCCTATCAAAAACCTGACATTCCTGCTGAATAAACCCCGCGTGGCACCCTGCTCTTGCTGCCAGGGTAGCTAAACACAGGGATGCCACAAGCTTTATGGTTTATACCAACTGTCCACCTGCTCTCAAGTAATGTCCAGATATCTATCATAAGCAATTTTGCTCATCTAATTCTCTGGAGAGCAAGCCTCTTTGATACTTGTTCAATGATTTGGTGCTGAAAATGAGTATTTGCTTTGACTTGTGTGCTGAGACCATGGCAGCCACTCTACAAAACATTCAGTGCTTCAGTAATTTTTATATGTGTTGTTTGTGTACACGTATTTGTCAGGGTTAGTTAAAGGTACTATTATTTCCTCTGAAACCTAGGATTAACCTGTAGCAAAGTGGTCTATCCAGGCTTCACCCCATGACGGGAGTGTCTGCTGGCTGCCAGTGTGACCCACTGGAACATGGAATAAAGATGCTGCCTGGTCTGCTCTCCCTATTGATCCCGGGAGTGACAAATTCCACCTGGGGAAGGCAGCACTTTGAGATATTAAAGGGTAATTTATGGATTCATTCACTGGGGTTTTAGAATTGATCTTTCTAAATGTTATGTAGCATATCCGATGCAAATCCCCTGGGATTTGGAACAATATTGTAAAATACCATCAATTCCTCATTCCTTTTGTAATCATTTAATGAAGCCAGAGTGTCCTTTGTTAAATGGACCCCTTCATCCTCTGGGTGAATTAGGTACAATTATAATTAAACTTTCGTTTAGAATTGGAACTAAATTAGAATCATATAAATAACTGAATCTTCAGTATTGCTATTCCTAATTAATAAGGTAACTGCCCTTGCTGGAATAGATTTTTTACGATGCATTAATAACTCCCAATTCCTATTACATATTTGTCTAAGGCAATACATTATATTTCCAGTGTTTAACAGAAGACTCCCATAAGGAAAGATCTAATAAAGTGCTCTATTAGATATCGAGTGGTTTTAACTGTACTGCAGATTCTCTCAGTGCCTCCTGCTGCTTCTGAAAGATGAGACAATAAAATCCATATTGCAATGTGGTGCCACATTTTATCTGAAACTCAGCGAGGTTCTTGGTGTGCCACGCAGAATGTTAGCACACTGGCTAGGGTGACCTGAGAGCGCACAGACACCAGCAAATAGCACCATGTCATTACTTTTTTTTCCCCCGGGGCTATTTTGATACATACTTTGGAGACCTTGCAATTCATTCTGCAAAGCAGTAGGTACTTAGGATTTAGGATTGTAATGGCATTTCATAGTAATGTTAGCATTACCCTAAAGTTTCACACTCAGTCAATTGTAAGTATGTGTTAAACCAGACTCCACAAAGTCTATCATGCTCATTACATGTTTATTCTCAATGTGGAAAGAAATTACTTCATGTGAAGCCATAATTATGTAACATCCCACTACCTTTACCTCCTGTGACAGACAGACCAGGAACTCCAACGGGCTCCGCTTGCAATGCTCCAAGCCTGAGCACTCACCCTGAGCATTCACCCTCAGCTTCCCTGAGTCTTGCAAGACCCATGTGAGTGACCTGGGACGAGGTCACTCCAGGTGACTGTCTTCTATATTAGCATAAGTGCCAAAAAGAGAGGAAAATGTTAACAGCAGAAATCATAAAAATAATCATCATTAGAACAAAACTGTATAAAATGAATATAATCTTCTGTGAGGAGAAGATAAGAAAAACAAAATCATGGAAGGTGTTAATTTCTTTTTAATAATGTTTTGATGATAAGGATTGTACAAAAAAAAAAAAAAGTATATGGAATAAACATCTCTGCTGCAAACAACAATTTTGGACACCCTTCATCACCCTGATCTTTAGCTGTTCATTAGTATCATATCTAAAATATGGCATAATTATTCCATTAAATATTACACAGTTTACGTAACTACAGTTTTGCAATCTGGTATGCTATATTTTCATCAAAGTGTTTTAAAGTATCAGACAATCAACAACAATAAAAAAACAACCCTCTCTGAATTACTGAAATGTGCACAAATATGGAATTTTCTTGCCAGAATGTATGTGAACAGTTGTTTTTCACCAAGCTCAGGCCTTAGTATCTGTAGCTATGTGGTAGACCAATACAAAATTGTGTCACTATGGGACATGGTTCAGTGATGGGATTCAGTGGGTCAGGCTGATGGTTGGACTTGATCTCAAAGGTCTTTTCCAACCTAGATGATTCTTTGAACACAAATGCATTGTCAAAAACAACAGACTCAAGAAAACGAAAACACGATGGCATTTTGTTGCTGTGAATTCCCACCTACATCTGTGCTCAGGTGTATGGGCCATTGCACAAGACTCTGCAAGGAGTGAGGTGATGGGCAAAGGGCTGTTCTTACTTATCACCTTCTCTTGCACATTTCAAGTACCCAACCATACATGTATTTAGCTTAGCCCACGTAATGTTCCACCACATCTGCTTGTTCCCCTTGCCCTGATAGGGCTGCTGGGGCTTCTGTGGCATTTTTTGGGACTGTACATACCTGGAGTGGAAATAAACTGTATTGCATCTATTGGCTACCGCGTGGATTCTTGTTAACTGGCAACCTTAGACCTCTGGTTCCATACATCAGGATGTCTTGTTTTCAGAAGATACTAAATGAAAATAAGCTTTTAGGAATGGCACAAAATGATGAAGTTAATTTTGTTAAACATTTTCACTTAAGCCGATTTTCAATAGATGAACATCAAATCTGCTTCTCAGATTGATATAGTTGAAGGTTGATATAGTTCAGTGAAGGTATTAGTAATGAGTGATGGGTGGTGGAATCAAAGCAGTATATGACTGACACAGAGCAACTTTTGTTTTTAAGACACTTTAATTGCAGAGGAAAAAAATGTTCTCATCCATTGAGCACTGCAATCTTTTTGGCAACTGAATTGAATCCTTTGAGGGTGGTGAGTGCAATAAAACTATGCTGTGGTTTGCTTTAACTGCTCAGATCAAGGTCTTGGTTAGCTTTTTGGCATAGCTCTGCTGGAAGGGATTTCGTCATGCAGAGGCTGTTCATGCTGTGTTTTGTAATCAAGGCGTTTACTAACTGTAACTTTGTGAGTCCTGTATATAATTTCATGTAGCTTATTGTGATGCTTGCATTGCTGATCCTTAACTTTGGATGTGGGAGGTGTTGACTGTGAGGATCGGACAGCAATGGGAAGCAGACGTTAAATATCCCTTTGGTCAAAACTGCATGGCATTTTGCAGTGCTTTCTGCACAGATGTTTTTTCATGTCTGTAAGTTGACATTTTTGTGCACAAAGGTTTGACGCAATTATATTATTAGTTTTGATTGAAAAAAGGCACCTTTAAAAATTAATACTAATCCCTAATCCCTAACTATATGCAACAAGAGAAATCAATAGGTTAGTTACTTCATGTCAAGATGTATACGGACTTTTAAAAACTCTTACTGTTTCCCTCTCTCATTTGGAGTATTTCTTTCCCTCTTCCCTCCTTTATTGTGGAAAATGGCACATAGCAGTGCCTGTTTCATATTCCCTTAGCTCTCCTCCAAACTAAATACTTCAAGATGCTGATTCTCCAGAGGTGCCAAGTAACCACATTTTGGCAGAATTTGAGCTTGGTCAAATTTCTTGACAAGCAGGCAGCTCCAAGTGGCAGTAGGGGGTGAACACCCTGTTTTGATGGGTGGCTTGTTAAATGTCCTCTAGTGTGGAGTTCCATCTCAGCATCCCAAATACAATATCTGAAGTAATTTCCTCCTTTTGTGACCCTCTCCTTTCTACCCCACTTTGTGATGAGAGGCAGTGACTTACACAATGAACATAACATTGAAGGCATCGTCCCATCAGCATTCACACTTTATAATAGCATATGTTAAAAAATGATAATTCTTGATTCTCTCCTGTAGCATAATTTTTATTTGTTTTACTACAGTTGTTTAACCACAGACCTTCTCATCATATAACTGCCTTTAGGCTAGATAGGTGTTCTCTAAGGCTGAACTTATCAAAAGGAGTACAAGAAAGCCCCAGTATCCTCAAGCTGCCTACTTGAAGCCTAGGTAATTTTATCATGAGACTTTAAGAAATTACAGAAGAACTACAGAATCACAGACTAGTTTAGGTTGGACAGGACCTCCGGAGATCGCCTGAACCAATCCCTGCTTGGAGCTGGGCAAGCTTAGATCACATTGCTTGGGGCTGTGTTTGGTTGGGTTTTAAACATCTCCAAGGCTGGAGACTCCACAGCCTCTCTGGGTGGCTGGTCCCTTTTGTTCACCCTTGATGTTCAGCATCACCTTTTTTCCCCTAATGCCTAATTGGAATTTCTTTTGTTGCAACTCACGTACACTGTCTGGGTAAACTTGCTGGATGAAAGGTCTGGATGCAAGTGACATCAGGTTTCATTTGCTATGTCTGTACCAGTGAAATTAGAGGTTCTGTAACTTTTATAGGCTGCTTGGACTGCTTGAAGTTCGTGGTTGGTCTCAGTCCAGGAATGGCACCTGTGTCACAGAGCTGCCAAGGTCATTCGAACAGCTCTTCAGCTGTTCGAGCAGACCAAACAAAGATGATAAGGGCTGAAAGGACAAGCAAAACCAGCCTCTTCATGACCAACAGTGCTCTTTCCAGACAGGCTCAAGGGATGCTGGCCGGTAGCCAGCAGTGCTTTGGTGGTTCCTGCCCTGAGTTCTGTCTCTTGCTAAGGGGATGGGTGCCCTTTGCCAGCGCAGCACACAGTGTGAACATGAGTCTGGCTTTCTGCACTCACCGAGCCCCAGTGACTGCTGCCAAACCGGTGCTCTGAGGCACAGACCCATCTCCCAGCCCATCTGTCTCATCCATGGGCTGGCAATGCCCTCCCCATCCCATCCCACACACCTCTGTGCAGTGAGGGAACAGACCAGCTGCGGACCCGCTGTGTCCCACCTACCCACCAGCCTGCCTTCTGCAAAGCGCCTGTACCCTCATTTAATCTTCGGAGGGGTGCCAGCAATAACACGCCATCGGGTTCTGGCCTGTTTTAATGACTGCACACACTTCATCTTGAAGATTATGGGACTGGCCTTCTTGGACCAAACTTTACCCCAATATTTTCACCTTAGCCATATGGTTACATGCAGGGGCTCTAGAGACTCCCTTAAGACAGACACCAATGCAGATTCTGCAGTCCAGCTGTGTTCAACCACAGTCACACTGTATTTTAATTTTGCCATGACAAATTTGGTTCTCATTTCTTCAGCTTTAGACTACCTTGTTCTTTATGATAACAAGAGATTGCGCAGTGATGCAAAACAGGAAAAACAAGGGATGGGACACCCTCATCATCATGATAACATAGTGTTAAATAAAATAAAATAAAATAAAATAAAATAAAATAAAATAAAATAAAATAAAATAAAATAAAATAAAATAAAATAAAATAAAATAAAATAAATATATAACATAACATAACATAACATAACATAATATAATATAACGAAATAAATAAAAATCTCTAGAAAATGTTCAAGGAATATGTGAAGGTAGGTACCAACAGCCACTGCAGTACACCAGGCACATGGGCATCATGGCTGAGTGAGTGTTCTGCGTCTATATAGGAAATAGAAAATCCAGGAGAGAGAATTTTCTTACTGAAAATTACATTTGCCCATAAGGCCCTGATTCTGGAGTTTCTTAGGGTAAGCTCTGACAGCATTGGCTTTGCTCTGAAGGTGCAGGATGTCTCTCGGCTACTTGCCCTTTGCAGAAAGGTGTCTGGTCTTTCCCCAATTCTGCTGATTCCAGCATGAAAAGTGGTATTTGTAGGTTGCCTTGAGACCCATTCCACCTCTGGATCCTTTGAAAATGTCTCTAGGTAGACATCCTTGGGACCTAATACCATTTGTTTTATTTTCATTACTGAGAACTGACAGAAAGACAGAAAGTGCCCTTGATTTCAGGCACTCCTGTTGCCATAGACCTGTCTTTAAAGACCAGAGGGAGGATCAGTTGCTGCCTTGTCCACGAAAATAAACAGAGCAATTTTTTTTCTCCATAAGTAATACCTTCTTCTCTGGGAGTGGGAGGGATTTTTTCCTCTTACTGAGCGCACCATTTTCTGTCAGCAGGGAGGACATTTAATAAGAGGTGGGTCTTCTCAAGACTGTTTTTTGGGGAAAGAGAAATCTCTTTTGTGACGTAAATATACCACTAATCTTGCTTGGTAGCTGCCAGGTTTGTCTTCTAAAGCATCTTTAATGGATGCTTTTCCATCTTTTCCTTTCCCCATTGCACCCTGTGTTTCTAACATCCCAGGGTCAAGCCTCGGTATCCATCTGAAACACTGATGGAGAACAAACCCTGCAGGCTAATCAGCAGCAGAGGTGGATGTCCTCAGGACAACGAGTGCAGAAGATAGTCACAGCACTCTTTGCACTGAAATGCTTCTTGTGTTAGGGAAGGGAATCAAAACATGATGGTTCCCCGGGTCTTGGCTGGGATTTGTAGCTACGGCCTCCTTCATGCTTCTGAAACACTGAGGAGCTTTCTGGACATCTTGGCTGTGCTGCCAGACCTTGGCTCCTGTGTAGCTGCTCTGACTTCCAGCACTCTTGGAACATACACTGACTTCAAGGGTGTTGGTAGGCTGAAAATCCAGCTGCACTTCTGAAGCTTAAACACAGGCTCGGGAATCCAACTTAAGCTTTGATTTTTTTCTTTTTTTTTTTTTTTTTGGAAAAGTATGCCTTCAGTCAACAAAGCAATACAGGACTTGGCCTGGCTTTCCTTCAAAAACCAGCAGTGTATTATAGAGCTCGTGCAGTCTGAGCTCTGCTGTGAGCCTGCCATCAGAAGGATGTGGCTCTCTCAGATAAACAGAGCCTTATCTAATTAGTTATTTATATATCAACAATCACCACAGAGTGCTGAATGCTGCAAAATTGTATCGGAGGTGTGAGGAGGAAATTAAACTTCATGCTTTGAAATGCAAGAAGGCATTCACAATCCTAGGAATAACTTGTCTCTTGCTCTGTCCTTTCACAGGGCTGTTTGACCCCTCGACTGAGCTCTGGAAAATAAATGCCAAAGCCCCAGCTCTGTGTTTTTCAGAGTGATATGTTACAGTTTCTCACCGAGCAGTCTCAGTGACCCTTGGAGTAGTCCCTCCTCAGGAAGGAACGAGTGATAGCTGAATTTCAGCCCTTTCACAGCTACTGCACCGTGCCTGATGCAACCCAGACAGCTGCCTGCTGCAAATTTGACCGAGTTCACCAAAGACCTCCGCAAGCTACTCATTTCAGATGGCAGTCCAAAGGGCGAGGGCTCTCTGCCCTGTTTGCAATCCAGCCTGCCCATTAAGCCTTTCCCCCCTTTCTTTAAAGGTCAGAATTAAATGGATATCCCTTTCCCACTTTACAGACAAATGCTTTGGTAAGTGAGTGCTCAGAAGCCCTGGGGATGAATAGAGAACATAGCAAATATCCTGACCGACAGACGAGAATTTAAAAATATGGTATTGTGCTTGTAATATGGAAGGGGAGGTGAAACTCCAGTTGTTAGATTTGTCAGGGGTGGCTCTCTTCTCTGCAAGCTATTATCTTCTGTACCAAATGAGTACTGATGTTGGAGAGTCAAGCTGCGGAGCACATGAGGATTCTTAATATTCAGTAAACAGATCCACTTGCAGCTCCTGAGCACTGGCAATCTGCAGCAAAAGACTTCCCAAAGCAGGCTACAGCTGCTGTGCTGAGAGCCAGAGCCAGAGGGGAGGTCAAGCTACGTCTTGGGGCCAGCCTTCTCCCAGGGACGAGGAAGACTTCCCAGGGCACACAAGAGCCTTTTCCCCTGGAAAGGCTTCTTTCCCGTAGCCAGAATGAGTATGTGTTCCCTCTGTATTGCCACATGGAGCTGAGTTTCCGTGGGAAGTGGTAAGGGAAGCAAGCAGGTAGCACTTGGTCAGAGCTACCCAGCAACGCTGCAAGAAAGCCAAAATGCTTTGCAGAGATGTGTCGGTGAATCTCTGCCGAAACGTGGCCAGAAACCCCGCTGGCTTCCTGCCAGACTGCCTCAAACCTCCTGGGTTTTGAAAGAAAGAGGAAATAAAATTGAATTTAAAAAATATATATATATTTGAGAAAACATTTTTGTAAATCTAATGAAGCACTTCGGTGCGTACATTGGTTGGCTGATGCAGCCACAAACACACCTGGGGTGTGCTGACACCAGGATGTCCATGAGGGTTGCTCAAACTGCCTGATGCCCAAGCCTTCACCCTTCCCCTTCCTTACAAGCTTTCTGGAGGGTGACAAAGATCGAAATTGAAACTTCCCTGTGCACCTTCCCCAGTTCTTTCACTTGCTGAGAGTGAGTTGCTATTCTTTCTTTTTGAAAAAGCTTTTGTTCTGCATTGTACATAGGTGGGTCACCTCATTCATTCTCTGCACTAAACCATATTTACTGCATTCTGCTGTGTTACAATGGACTGTACCCTCCCATTCCTCATCTTTATAACAACAATAAACCCTTAAAATTAAAGCCATTACAATTTAGATAGAAAAATGTAATAAACACTGAAAGAGAGTCTAAAAGGTCACAGGTTTTTTTAACTAAATATTAAAATTCTTGCATGATCGTGGTGAATTCTGATGAAAAATCTTTATCAAAACTGGGTCTTATTTTTTAGTAAGAGAACACATGAGGTTCGGTAGTGAAGGTCTTGATGTGTATATGCATGAGCATACACACATACACCGATGGCATGTGGCAGCCTTGGCTGTGACTCTAAATTCTGAATTTCACAGACATTGGTTAAAGGGAATATAAATTCTTAATGTGGCTTAGATCAAGGTGGCAAGATGATGTAAAAAGTGAGGGAATTTTTTCCTTAACCTAAGTCTCCTTACTAGAATTAATCTACTTGCAATATTTTCACTTAGAGGTACTTAGCTGAAGCTGGGCAAGGTGGAGGTCTCGCGCAATGTGCAATGTGTAGCAAGTCAAATTCTCAGTCTTGTGTGTGCAACGTGCGAAAAAAAAGGAAGCAGGAAGAGGACAGCATGAACACCTTTTTCCTCTCTTGGGAGTGGAAGAGCCAGCTCGCTGCATGACCATCCTTCCTCAGATTGTTTCTTCTGGATAGTTCATGGTGACAGCAGGCTTTGAGGTGGGTGGGGAAAGCTGCCTCTGTGGGTGCTGGAAGGAATTTTGCAAACCTATAGGGGGTCAAGGGGGAGAAAGGAAGCAAAAGGGCTTGTGGGAGGAACGGAGATTTGGGTGTCTGGAATGCTCCTGGTTATGGAGTGGTGATATGACATTGCTCTGAATGATATGACATGGCAAGGGTTTAGAGAGAGAGGGCTGAAAGCATGTGTTTGATGTGGTGGAAGGTGAAA
The DNA here is from genome assembly GCF_963932015.1 of Anas acuta. NCBI lineage: Eukaryota > Metazoa > Chordata > Aves > Anseriformes > Anatidae > Anas > Anas acuta. Next base: position 168,139,447 of record NC_088979.1, on the reverse strand, counting down.
CCAGTGGGGTGACTTGAAAGAGTCAGGAAGGAAGTATAGAAAAAATGATCTTAGCAGCAATATTTCTTTTATATCTATATCTATATCTATATCTTTTATATTTATATTTATGCTTATGGTGATCATGATGTCAAAGGAAAGGACAGCATTTTTCCAGAACAGTTGCCACAGAGGAGGAAAAAATAACAGTCAAGAGCATGGAAGAGGTGAAAATTTGGTGGGCTGAGGGGAGATGGTTTTGCAGTAGGACAAAGCAACAGCTGTATATTGCAGCCTGAACGCGAGTATTTGGTGGAAGGAAGAACTTGAAGATGAGACCAGGATTCAGGCCTCAAAGATGGATCACAATACTGCTCCTGCCCTGATGGGGGAAAAGCAGAGATGCTGAAGGACATGCCCACCCTGCTGAAATCCTTTGCATCTGAAAAGCTAAGAATGAAGAGCAAGCTCTGTGGAGCAGGACCTAAATTGTTGAAGCATTATATGTTTAAAAATGCCACAAAACCCAGAGCTTTTCTTTCTAAGTAGCATTTATTTATCTTCACATTCCTTTGGCTTGTGCAGCTTCTCTGCCTGGTTGCTGGCAAAGCATTTCTGCTCCTTACAGCAGCTCCCTTGCATTTCATGCAGGCCCCCTACCAAGGCACAACAGCAACAGGCTGGTTGTTTAGCATGGCTTAACAAGCTTCAGAAGCGCTGTGCCTCTTTGCTCCTCATTGATTTACACTGCCAGGGCTGTGTTGTGTTGAGGTTATATTTTGTTTATTATTTCATTGTCCATTTCTAAACAGCAACCTCAAATATTTCCCACAGAAACTGTACCTCATCTTCTTTTCTTTGCTCAGAATGGCGATTAAATAAAATACAGCTTTGGTTATCTTCCCTTTTCAATACCCTTTCTGCTCCTGCAATAGTGTAACTTGTGCCACCGTTTAGACAATATAATGAGGGTTATCATTGGAGTGATTAAATCGCTGTGTTTGAACACCCTGGTTTAGCTTATTGCCATTGGAACAAACTGTGCGGATGCTGACATTTTCACAGTGGATAATGTGAAATTGCCTGGTCCTCCTGGGTTTCTGATCTTCTAAGCCTATGAACTATGGATTATGTTCTCAGAACATGCGTTTTGTTGCAGGTGGAATAAGGACATTATTCCATCGCTCATAGGCTGAAAAGAATTTGCCCAGAAATGGGAAATGCTGCTGAAAAAGCCCTGCCTTCTCGGAGCTGAGGTTGTGATGTGGTACAACCTGAACGCGTGCTATATGGCACATGGTGTACAATACATGCCATTACCTGCACCATGTATTAAATTACGGAGCGGAAATCAGTCTCATAATCAGTCTCTCATTATGCTCCTCACTTTAGTTACATGCAGGAGGAGAGCATCTGCTTCTTCTTTTCAAGCACTTGTTTATAGAGCAAGTCTTCCTGCCAAGAATATAAGTGCAGGACTGGTTGTAGCCCTGCTGCAGGAGAAAACTGAGCTGGGAGATGCATCTGAAGTTCATGCAAGATGTGGGTTCCTCCTGGAGATGGGATGGGGGAATACAGCTCTATGGCAAGACCTTTGGGAACATTTTCCAGAAGTTCAGAGAAGCCTTCATCTGCTTTGCAGCCCTTCTTCTGCAGGGGCTTGCTGTTGTGGAGCAGCAAATGCTGGCCCCACCAACACTCCTCATCTACAGGTCTTGGCTACCTTGCTGTTTTTCCTTACCAAGAAGCCTTTCCACAGTTGTTTTCTTGCTCTTCTTCTGTCTCCTGGGACAGCCCTCTGACTTGTAGTAGTAATTTGCCAGGTCTCTGGGGTCTTGAAGTTGAAGTAGCAAAGCTAGAATTTCCTTCTCTGTACTTTCCACCTCCCCTCTCTCAGCACAGGAACCCAGAGACCTGGCAATGAGGAAGAAGCCACCCACGTCAACAGCTTCAATGTGCGCTTTCTTTCTGGGGAAGCAAGCCTGGGCAAAGACATCATGAGCTCTTCTCTTCAGAGTGCAACAATCTCATTGTTTTTTAATTCCTTGGTCAGATTTTTAAAACTGTTCAGCCTCTCCTTGGAGCATTAATAATTTTTCAGGGTTTCACTTTAAAAATAATGGAATAATGGCAAGCTAGAACATCCAAAAAACTTCTAAATTAGTGCAATCGATGCCAAGCATATCAGTGCTAAGCCAAAAATCCAGAGCCTTGGACAACAGATCATTCAGCTAGTTGATGTATATTCATTAATTGGGGTGGGAGTAGGGAGGGAGCAATGCACAAATGGAAGTGAATTCTTTTTTGGAGTTTATGTATACAAATATTAAAATGGGGCTGGTTTTGTTTCATTGTTAAATTCCAGAGTGTTTTGGTTGTGTTTTGTTTTTTCTCTCAAAAACATGTTCTTAGTCCCAGCAAACCGCTGGAGTAACAATAGCTAATTTAATTTGTCATCTTCTCCGTGCACAGTTGTGGATGGAAAGGAAAGCTCTGCTTTGGCATCAAAGACCTTCAAGACCGAGCTCGGCTAGCTGTAAGCCTTTTTAAGAATAATGCTTGGTTACTAATCTGTGTGTGAGTAAATTCAGAGCTCCTCGAAAGTTGGAAAGGTTGCGTTCATGGCTCGCAGCCTGTTCCAACCTGAGGGCTGGCTCCCTGCGTGTTGTCCTCTTCGTTGCCTAGCACTGCCTGTCTTTCACTGCGCTTCATAGCAGGCTCGCAAGGCCACGTGTAGGCTCCAAATAGCAACTTGCAGGGGAGAGTCGGTCCCAGAAGGGTTTCCCCTATTTTCTGAAAGCCACCACGGAACAGTGACACAAATCTTTTTATTTAGTGATCGCATCTCCAGCGATCTTTGAGATAAAGCCACCCAATTGAATGCCTTTCTAAATGTCGTATTACTGCTAATCCTGGGTTAAGGGATAAGGGGATAAAAAGGGAACAGCCGCCTCATTAAGAGCGTGACTGGGGGCTCATTTTGCATTTAAGCTCTTAACTTGGCTTTACCATAAATCACTGAATCCACATGAACTCAGTGAAAAGCAGGTAGCAGCGCTGCCAGACCCTGCTGGTGCATGCACAGAAGCTGGTGGCTTCTACTCTTTCGTGGTTTTTCTCTTCAGGAAAGCGTGAGAGGAGGAAATGGGAGTGATTCATGTTTCTGCCACCCTTGTTTCGGTGCTGCTGCCCATCCTCAGCCACGTGGCCGTGGGAGCAGGAGGGAAGTCCCCGTTCCTCCCCCGAGCGTGGGGAATGCTGCTGGTGTGTCCCAGCTCTTCTGAAGCGAGAGGCTGGACCTGAGCTCCTGTCACCTGCGATGTGCTTACAACAGCTTTACAAAGTGGGGCTAAGTGCCAAGCTGCTGCATTTCCTCACTGGGCTGGATCTGAGCTGATCGCTGATCACCGTGTGTGGGCTCCCCCCGGCTCCCTCCAGGCCTGGCTGCAGCTGGGTGAGCATCCAGCATCCAGCATCCAGCATCCAGCACGAGCTGCCTCGGGCCAGCCAGGAGCACCTTCCCCAGCAGCTGCAGGAGGGATGCGGGATGTGATCAGGGCTCCTCAGCTCCACTGGTTTGCAACAGAGTAGGCAGAGCAGTGCAAAAAATGAAGGGGGATGGTTTGGGTGCTGAGGGTTGGTGATGAAAGAGAAGCACAAGCACAAATTTCCTGTTGATTTTTTTTATTATTATTTTTATTTTTTGCTGCTTTGAATATTGCTGAAGCATCTTGCATGCCTGGTTGGTTTGGGGTTCCAAAGAAGGAGACATTCAGTTTCTAGAGAGCACAAGCCCAGCTGTGCTCAGGCTTTTGCAGCTGTGTGTATTGGAAAGTAAACAGAGCATCCAGCTAGAAACTGCAGCTGGCAAGAGGCTGAATGAAAGAAATGCTGAAGTGTCTATCTGGGCCTGAAAATCTGTGTCAGGGTTGAGATCACTGGAGATGTGAGTTTGGATTCCAAAGGTGGCTTCACCTGAGTTTGCTTCACTGTTTAACTACGTCCATTAGCCAAAATTACTGGGGTATGAACAGCAAGAGGTTGTTGTGTGGTATGGGGCCAGGCTGACTCGAAATGAAAAGCTGAGTGGGAGAACTGCAGATTTTCTTTCCAAGTGTTTTGTCATAAGTGGAGCCCTTTAGGGGAGGGGGAGAGGAGTGGGGAGACGACAAGCACTTGACATTTTGGGCTATTCTTTTTCAACATCCTTTAAAATATTTCTGCTAAACAAATTCCCAGAGTTGTGTCCAGATCTCCTTTCAGTTATGTTAGCACAGACTTGAAAGAAGAACAGACCAGTTCTTTCTTAATTGTTTTTTAATTGTGATCTCTTTTTAAATTGTCTTAAAAGCTGCTTTGTTTGTGGTAAAGAGAGCCACTTATTCTGTTCCCACCCAGGGAACGGCAGCACGATGCGAAAAAGCAAGAAAACAGAATATTGTATTCCAGCACAAAGTAACCATTGCTGAGGGACAGGAGCCTCTATTTTTTTCCTTGAGATGTAAAATAAAGTAAAATTAAATTAAATGGTAGTGGTGGTGTGTGAGGGGTGTTAAATTAATCCCTGGGCACTGTGGGTGCCCCAGCATTTGCCATATGGCTTTTCTGTGGTGCAGGCAGTGCCGTGGGCATGCAGTGGCAGCACAGAACCCAAGAGCATCCCCTGCCTCCCACTGCTGTGGGTGTGAGGGCAGCAGAGCTGCCCAGTGCTTCCTTGCTGTTCGTGTTTGCTTGCCCTTCTGTGGCTGGGGGTTGTTGGAAGGCACTGGGAGGTGATTGCTGTGGGCACAGCTGCTCTGCAAAGTAAGCAGGTTTCCAGACTGAGTGAAAGAAGAACTTCTTTTAATCACCATATCCAACAGTGTAGGTAAAATGGGTTAGATTTGCTAGCAATGCTTTGTGTATGGAGGGTGCCAAGTGGAGGGAACCTGTCTCCAAATGACTATATGACCTTAAGCTTTCTGCAGATGATCAGAAGCTTTTCCCTTTACCCTAATGCAAAAGTATCCCAAGAGTCAAACCATTTCAAGGACTCTTCACACAAGACTCTACATTAGTGCTCTTTCTCAACAGAGAGGAAAAACCCACTTCAAAAATCTTGGGTGTTCATATTTTCCTATAATAATATCCAAAAATGGGATTTACATTTTTTTTTCCTTTGGACCTTTCTACCACTTCTTTGGAAACTCTACCTCTACCTCTACCCCTACCCCTAACTCTACCTCTACCTCTACCTCTACTTCTACCTCTACCCCTACCTCTACCTCTACCTCTACCTCTACCTCTACCTCTACCCCTACCCCTACCCCTACCTCTACCTCTACCTCTACCTCTACCTCTACCTCTACCCCTACCCCTACCTCTACCTCTACCTCTACCTCTACTTCTACCTCTACCTCTACCTCTACCTCTACCCCTACCTCTACCCCTACTTCTACTTCTACCTCTTCCCCTACCTCTACCTCTACCCCTACCCTTACCACTACCCTCTACCTCTATCCTGACTGCTACCTCTACCTCCACCTCTACGTCTACCTCTACCTCTACCCCTACCTCTACCTCTACCTCTTCCTCTTCCTCTACCTCTACCCCTACCCCTACCCCTACCTCTACCTCTACCCCTACCTCTACCTCTACCTCTACCTCTACCTCTACCTCTACCTCTACCTCTACCTCTACCTCTACCTCTACCCCTACCCCTACCTCTACCTCTACTTCTACCTCTACCTCTACCTCTACCCCTACCTCTACCCCTACTTCTACTTCTACCTCTTCCCCTACCTCTACCTCTACCCCTACCCGTACCACTACCCTCTACCTCTATCCTGACTACTACCTCTACCTCCACCCCTACCTCTACCTCTACCTCTACCTCTACCTCTACCTCTACCTCTACCTCTACCTCTACCTCTACCTCTACCTCTACCTCTACCTCTACCACTACCTCTACGCTACCCCTACCCCTACCTCTACCTCTACCTCTTCCTCTTCCTCTACCTCTACCTCTACCTCTTCCTCTTCCTCTACCTCTACCTCTACCTCTTCCTCTTCCTCTACCTCTACCCCTACCCCTAACTCTACCTCTACCTCTACCTCTACCTCTACCTCTACCTCTACTTCTACCTCTACCCCTACCTCTACTTCTACCTCTACCCCTACCCCTACCTCTACCTCTACCTCTACCTCTACCTCTACCTCTACCCCTACCCCTACCTCTACCTCTACTTCTACCTCTACCTCTACCTCTACCCCTACCTCTACCCCTACTTCTACTTCTACCTCTTCCCCTACCTCTACCTCTACCCCTACCCGTACCACTACCCTCTACCTCTATCCTGACTACTACCTCTACCCCTACCCCTACCTCTACCTCTACCTCTACCTCTACCTCTACCTCTACCTCTACCTCTACCTCTTCCTCTTCCTCTACCTCTACCTCTACCTCTACCCCTACCTCTACCCCTACTTCTACTTCTACCTCTTCCCCTACCTCTACCTCTACCCCTACCCGTACCACTACCCTCTACCTCTATCCTGACTACTACCTCTACCCCTACCCCTACCTCTACCTCTACCTCTACCTCTACCTCTACCTCTACCTCTTCCTCTTCCTCTACCTCTACCTCTACCTCTTCCTCTTCCTCTACCCCTACCCCTACCCCTACCCCTACCTCTACCCCTACCTCTACCTCTACCTCTACCTCTACCTCTACCTCTACCTCTACCTCTACCTCTACCTCTACCTCTACCTCTACCTCTTCCTCTATCTCTACCTCTACCTCTACCCCTGCCCCTACCTCTACCTCTACCTCCACCCCTACCTCTACCTCTACCTCCACCCCTACCTCTACCTCTACCTCTACCTCTACCTCTACCTCTACCTCTACCTCTACCTCTACCTCTACCTCTACCTCTACCCCTACCTCTACTTCTACCTCTACCTCTACCTCTACCTCTACCTCTACCTCTACCTCTACCTCTACCTCTACCTCTACTTCTACCTCTACCCCTACCTCTACTTCTACCTCTACCCCTACCCCTACCTCTACCTCTACCTCTACCTCTACCTCTACCCCTACCCCTACCTCTACCTCTACTTCTACCTCTACCTCTACCTCTACCCCTACCTCTACCCCTACTTCTACTTCTACCTCTTCCCCTACCTCTACCTCTACCCCTACCCGTACCACTACCCTCTACTTCTATCCTGACTACTACCTCTACCTCCACCCCTACCTCTACCTCTACCTCTACCTCTACCTCTACCTCTACCTCTACCTCTACCTCTACCACTACCTCTACCTCTACCTCTACGCTACCCCTACCCCTACCCCTACCTCTACCTCTACCTCTACCTCTACCTCTACCTCTACCTCTACCTCTACCTCTACCCCTACCTCTACCTCTACCTCTACCTCTACCTTTACTTCTACCTCTACCCCTACCTCTACTTCTACCTCTACCCCTACCCCTACCTCTACCTCTACCTCTACCTCTACCCCTACCCCTACCTCTACCTCTACTTCTACCTCTACCTCTACCTCTACCTCTACCCCTACCTCTACCCCTACTTCTACTTCTACCTCTTCCCCTACCTCTACCTCTACCCCTACCCGTACCACTACCCTCTACCTCTATCCTGACTACTACCTCTACCTCCACCCCTACCTCTACCTCTACCTCTACCTCTACCTCTACCTCTACCACTACCTCTACCTCTACCTCTACCTCTACCTCTACCTCTACCTCTACCTCTACCTCTACCTCTTCCTCTTCCTCTACCTCTACCTCTACCTCTTCCTCTTCCTCTACCCCTACCCCTACCCCTACCCCTACCTCTACCCCTACCTCTACCTCTACCTCTACCTCTACCTCTACCTCTACCTCTACCTCTACCTCTACCTCTACCTCTACCTCTACCTCTACCTCTACCTCTACCTCTACCTCTACCACTACCTCTACCTCTACCTCTACGCTACCCCTACCCCTACCCCTACCTCTACCTCTACCTCTACCTCTACCTCTACCTCTACCTCTACCTCTACCTCTACCTCTACCCCTACCTCTACTTCTACCTCTACCTCTACCTCTACCTCTACCTCTACCTCTACCTCTACTTCTACCTCTACCCCTACCTCTACTTCTACCTCTACCCCTACCCCTACCTCTACCTCTACCTCTACCTCTACCTCTACCCCTACCCGTACCACTACCCTCTACCTCTATCCTGACTACTACCTCTACCTCCACCCCTACCTCTACCTCTACCTCTACCTCTACCTCTACCTCTACCTCTACCTCTACCTCTACCTCTACCTCTACCTCTACCTCTACCTCTACCTCTACCTCTACCTCTACCTCTACCTCTACCCCTACCTCTACCTCTACCTCTACCTCTACCCCTACCCCTACCCCTACCTCTACCTCTACCTCTACCTCTACCTCTACCTCTACCTCTATTTCTACCTCTACCTCTACCCCTACCTCTACCCCTACTTCTACTTCTACCTCTTCCCCTACCTCTACCTCTAACCCTACCCGTACCACTACCCTCTACCTCTATCCTGACTACTACCTCTACCTCCACCCCTACCTCCACCCCTACCTCTACCTCTACCTCTACCTCTACCTCTACCTCTACCTCTACCTCTACCTCTACCTCTACCTCTACCTCTACCTCTACCTCTACCTCTACCCCTACCTCTACCTCTACCTCTACCCCTACCCCTACCCCTACCTCTACCTCTACCTCTACCTCTACCTCTACCTCTACCTCTACCTCTACCTCTACCTCTACCTCTACCTCTACTTCTACCTCTACCTCTACCCCTACCTCTACCCCTACTTCTACTTCTACCTCTTCCCCTACCTCTACCTCTAACCCTACCCGTACCACTACCCTCTACCTCTATCCTGACTACTACCTCTACCTCCACCCCTACCTCTACCTCTACCTCTACTTCTACCTCTACCTCTACCTCTACCTCTACCTCTACCTCTACCTCTACCTCTACCTCTACCTCTACCTCTACCTCTACCTCTATCTCTACGCTACCCCTACCCCTACCTCTACCTCTACCTCTTCCTCTTCCTCTACCTCTACCTCTACCTCTACCTCTACCTCTACCTCTACCTCTACCTCTACCTCTACCTCTACCTCTACCCCTACCCCTACCCCTACCTCTACCTCTACCCCTACCTCTACTTCTACCTCTACCTCTACCTCTACCTCTACCTCTACCTCTACCTCTACCTCTACCTCTACCTCTACCTCTACCTCTACCTCTACTTCTACCTCTACCTCTACCTCTACCTCTACCTCTACCTCTACCTCTACCTCTACCTCTACCTCTACCTCTACCTCTACCTCTACCTCTACCTCTACCTCTACTTCTACCTTCTACCTCTACCTTCTACCTCTTTGGAACCTACTACTTCTTTGGAAACAAAGAAGTGATGACTTCAGAGCAGGGTGATTGGTGCTTGCTTATCTCAGACCTCAGGAACTTTTATCAGCAGATGAATGCTAACTAACAAATCTGCAAGCGGATTTTTCCCACTAAGGAACCAACCCCTTGCGGACATGTGAGTCTGTATTCTCCTTGCACAAGGACCTGCATGCTGCTGTGTCTTGAAGGGACTCAGATATGCTTAAGGTCTATGAATGATGGTTGGTGGGGACCAATTAAAGGTATTGACCTAATGACTGCCATGTGGGCTGTGCAACACTCTCTAGAGGGTGTTTGAGTACTGCTATCCTTTACCATCTGTATCTATTTTTGTGTTGAAGTCATATTTACTGTTATCCCTCTCCTCAGTCAGTTGATACACTTTCACCTTCAGATCATCTTCGCCTGACTAAAATATAATATTAACCTGCTAGACCAGTAGTCTCTTTTTCCAGCTCCATTTTGACCCAGTTCATGCTTAGCTAGTTCTTAATCTAAGGTTTATTCTGCTACCATCTAGAAATTGCCTCCTGTCTGCAATACAGTTTTTCTAATATGCCTGTCACTTCCTGGGCCAGTGTTCAACAAATTACTCAATTTTTGTTCTTGTAGATAGTGGATATAGTGCCAATTTAAGTTTCTTTTGCCCATTTTTTGTGTGAAATGGACAGCTTGTGTAGTCTGTGGAAAACAATTTTAATAGGCTTGTGCCACACTCTGAAAAACATTCGAGAATGTGCTTTTAAAACTGAACCAAATACAGCCAAAATTTGTGGTTAAAGTAATAATTTACATTTCCTGTCATGTAATTACTCTGATTCATCTCTTGCAACACAGATTAAAAGTAGTGTTCTGGTCCTTAAGCCTATTTTTTTTTTTGGCGGGGGGGGGAGGATTTTTGCATACAGAACGAGGGAACAATTATTGCCTCCAATAAATGCCATGTCTGCAGTTTGGTACAGAAGGGCACGATATTCATAGGAGTTCTCTAAAGAGCAGAATAAAATAGGCAAAAATCTCATATTGCTTTATTTTTCTTTCAGTTTCATCATTGGTATTTATATGAATGCCTTAAGCTTATCTCAAATTCTCTTTTATTAAAGCCACTTTTGAGCTCACCCTAATAAATATCAGCTGTTTTGTTTACTTCCCTTTTGAAACAAAAGTTAGCTATGGTGGGCAGGAAGTTATATTACTTCTAAAGTATGTGAGCACAAGAAAAAGGTAAGTTATTTTTTCTGTCTCTACAGCCATGCAAAGGTTTATTGTTGAATGGGGTTTAAATTACACACACAAAATGAAAATTCAATTACACACACAAAAAGCTTGCAATGAGTGAGAAACAAACAGTTGCCCTTGGGAGTTTCTCTGTTGAAACGATCCTTCCAGCCAGTCCTAGCTCTTTATTTCTCTGTCGCAGTGTTGCTGGTGCAGTAAAGCAATGCTCTTTAGACCACAGGAGGTTTATTCAAGGGCAGGGTTATTTTCTGGTATGAGTCCACAGAGTCACATTTCTGGGTTTTCCCCAGCACTCCTGAGGACAGGAGGGTTTCCTTGCTTCCTAACAGTGCCAGTAGGAGCAATCAATGCACCTTGCTTCCCAGACTGTTAGCATGTACCAAACAGGGAGTGTTTTATTGCCCCAGATAGATGCTGAGACCAGGCTAGCCTGTTCTCTCACTCTCTCAGCCCTTATTCATGTAGTAACTGCCTTCGAGAACTCCTTGCATAAGGCTTTGCATGAGTTTGATATTGACTTTGACCAGCAGCACTTAGTCTTTCAAAGGAAATCGGAGGGCACTTGCGTCACTCCTGATGCTGGGCTGTGAGGACAGATGCCTGTCCTGCTGCCCAGGTGTCGTGGCTGGGACAAGCACTGCGGCTCCGTGCCAGGCCCATCCCAGGTGGACTCCCCAGACAGCCTTGAGCTCTGCTTTGATATGTGGGTTACAAAGAGCACATTAAGACTGCTGAGAGGACAGCATTGTTTGCTCTTGGGTCTGAGGCAAGCTTGTTAATGCTGTAAGTACACATGTAAGGTAGCAAGGCATAGCTTTTCATTGGGATGAAATTTAAGTCATGTATGGATGCAAATCCAAACCTTTCCAGCAAACAAAGTTGTCATTTTTGATGGCAAAGGTGATTGACATGACTGAATTAGGGAAGTGATTTTAAATAATCTCTCCTATCTACAAACAAAAAGAAAGTATTGTTCTCTCAGCTTTTTGTACAAACAGCAGTGTGGCATATCGGCTGTACATACAACTCCTGCTCCTTTCCCTTCTGGTCCCACATCACCCACACAGAGCTGTAAAGCTGGTGCTCCAGGAGAGCATATTGGTCTGAAATTTCAGGCTCTGGATATGCATAGAAGCCAAACTGAGAGAAAGACCAATCTCATCTGCTGCTTTTTGCCCCAGACTAGAGTTACAGAATCTCTCCTGGCTGGAAGGGCCCTGGGGAATACACCTCACCCAACCAGCCATTGACTGGCTCCACCGCCAGCATGCTTTGAGCGGATGGTGCTTGTGGATGTGGGGGAAGGGGACCTGCACCACTGAATAATTCATATCTTAGAGTATGGACTAGAACCCAGAGGGTGAAAGTCCAGGGAAGTCGGGTTAGTGATTTCCTGGTCACCACAGGTGGTTTTTCCATGACGAAAATGAAGCGTATTGGCAAGCACGAAAGGAAAATGCACACTGCTTAATGCCATGCTTCACTACACTGTAACGAGAACTCGTTTACGAGGTGTCCCTGAAACCTCTCCCACAAACACCAAGTTGCTCTAAAGCAAGTGCAAACAGAAAAAGCAGCCTGGTGATTGTAGGTTTTTACTAACGATAACATATGAAGGAGAGAACTGCTTCAGCTTGTCACTATCCTTTGAGATGGGACAGAAACAAAGAAAGACCAAATGGATCTGTTTAGGCTGCCATTTCTGTTGAGCTAATTGGAAGTTGGCAGAGCAACTTCTGCAAGATTGTTGAACAGTTGTAACAGAGCAGGGATATAGCACTGAATGCATGCACACGTGCTCAGGTCTCTTCCCCACACCGTATACTTCATGTGCAACTCTTTGAGCTACTCTGCCCGTGTCCCTGAAGCTGAAAGTGATCAGCTATCAGATTATGTGCCTGCCAGCCCGCTGTCCCCCAGCTGAGCCCTTTCAGCAGATTCATTGGATTTCTCTTCAGTTGTGAATCCCTGAAGTGAGACTGCCAGTTGCTGGCTGTGAGTGTATGCAACGACTTATCCCTAAGATGGAAACAAGGCAAACTGGCACCTTTTTTCCAGTAGGATTATCAACCCTCATCAGTCACATGTCATACTTGCAAACTAAATTAACAGTTTTCCATGTCAACTGACTGTTTGTTGCCCAAGCTCAGCTGTGATTGCAGAGAAACAATGCAAATGTTTGCACACACAAACACCAGGCACCTAGGCAACAAAATAGGGGAACCTGACCTACTTGTGCAGGATGTGAAACCAGCTGTTGCAGGCAGGACAGAGACATGGTCGAGCAGCAAAAGACAGTAGAAGACAAATGTTAAAGGGTAGGCATTGCTGAGAAACAAAGGTATAAGGGCAGAAGTAGAGGCTGTCAGTGAATATCAGTCATATAAATTATTAAGGGATGCTGTAGCTAACAGAAAGTTGATTTGGGTCCAAATCTTTTGGGGGAAGTAAGTAAAACCCCCCTTGAGGCATTGCTGAGAACTTGCTTTCCTCTCACACCACTAAACCTGGAGGTTTTCCAGCACTGGGACAGCAGGAATTTAGGAGGCCTGTTTAAAACGTAATTCATCCAGTGAAGCTGAATGTATCGTGTGCTTCCACTGGGCTATTTCCTGTTTGGAAGACTGAGAGCAAAGGTCCCTGATAAGAAATATCTAAACAGGCTGACACAGAGCCTTTGGACTGTTCTTCAGGAAGTTTTGAGCATGGACCCTGGTTTTCCATTGATATTTTTTTTTGAATGATGTCCAGATAGTAGTGGATGATTTTAAGGACTGGAGTCCTAGAAATGAGATGAAATTCCATACCACAGGAACTCAAAAACAAAATCTTCCACTGCAAATTGGGAGTTTGTGAGTTGGAAACAAGTGACTTGGAAGGGAAGGGATGGCTGAGGATGTTGTAGAATGGCTGTTGCAGAATGGCTGTGAATATGGCCGTTCTGCAAGTGTGATGCTAGGATGCAGACAGAGGTGAAGAGTGAAGCAGGGATTTCCATCAGAGACTGGAAGGAACTGGAGCCACAGCCACAGTGGTTTCCCCTGGGGCAGGGAGCATATCTGGTTGGTAAGGAAGGAGGAGCACAGGCATCTCCAGCTGCAGGAGCAGGCAGTGGAGATGGTCAGGATAACTGGAAACCTTTCCTGTTAGGGAAACCTGGATTCTGGATTTCAGAAGCTGACAAAACAAATGCAATGAAAGAGGAGGGCTTCTCTGTATAAAATATATCCATGAGGTAAATTTGAGGAGGGATTCATGTTGGTACCACATGACTCGTGTTCACTGACTATGAATACATGTGGCTGGAAAGTGAAAAACTGACCATTTCCATTAAAAGAAGCAAGCTCTGGGAGTGCCTCCTGTTGTTAACTGCTTCACTCCTTTTCCATCTTCTCAGATGAGGGATGTCACAACCCTGGGGACACGTGAGCTCCCAGAGCTGTACCAGGGGCTGGGAGACAGGGTCAGTGTAGTAAAGCTTCCTAAACCACCATTCCCTCTCCATTTTCCTGCCTTCCTGCCTCATAAATCTACACCTGAATTCATGTTACTGGATTGCTCCTTGTCTTTCTCTCCTCAGACTGAGCAGCCTTTCATTACAGTCTTCAAGTTATAAATAATGCATCACGAAGCTTTGCCCTTTGTTCACAAATGTTGGAGCTGGCTGGAAGCATCTGCATTTCTTGTAGTCAGAGTAATTGCCCAGTTTATTAAAAAATGTACCCAACCTTGATATTTCGGGAACACAAATCTTGGGAGGCTGCCCCAGAGAGAATGAGAAGCCAGGTCTGCGGAATCAAAATGTTGTTTTCCTTCTGAGGACTGTGAAGCTTCCTTTTACAGGAGGCCCCTAGTGCACGCATCCCTGTGGTCCTGCAAGCACCCTCCCTTCTCCATGCCACTGCCAGCACCACTGCAGGTTCTCAGCACGCCAGCTCAGCCACACCTCTTGTCCCAAAAACGAGGGTCCTGCAAGAGTTGCTGCAAGAAGAGCTTGATCATCTCCTTGGGAAGTGCCATGGCCTTCCTTGTGCTCCACAGTCCTCTACAAAGGACAGACCTGATCTGACAGGGGTCAGGAGAATCCAACCCCACAGACGGGCTGAGGATTTTTATTCTGGTATTTATATGCTTTTTTACAGCTGTAAAAGTCTCAGTTCATCTGAATGGAGTAGAACGGACAGTTGGCAATTAGAAATTTCCCAAGCTTGGAAGGTTTCTAGAATAACTGAAGACTAAGGCATCATAAACGCATATCTTTGAGAGTTTGAAAATGGTTAAATTCTTCCCACCTGGCACCAGAGAGATGGCATTATATCTAAAATGGCTTATTTGCCTGAACACCCTCTGGAAGTCCTTATGATGCATAATAGTTACCTATTAGACTCCACATCCATTTGGTAGGACCACTTCATACATTTGAGGTTGGCCAAGGAGTGCTTTCTGTGTCACTGTGTAAGAAAGTCCATGCAAATCCCTTTCCTGATTTAGATTATATTGCTCTGATTGAAAGTTCATGAATTACAAGAAAAATGGGCCAAATACATCATTTATCTAATATTAGAGAACATAAAACTGCTAGGATGCAAGCCAGGAGGCCTGTGAGAACCAAGGAGCACTGTATGTTACAGAGAATAATAGTGTGCCTGTGTTAAGTGTCTGTGTGATGCAGGGTAAATGAGAGGTTTTAAAATGTCTTAGTATAGATTGAATTGAGATGAATCACCTTAATTTCAAGGACAGCCTGTCTCTGGCATGGAAAAAGCCAGCCAGTACATCCAAATGCAAGAATGGGGGAGTTTGTGTATTCAGGTCTTCACTCCACCAGGGGCTCTCGACACAGGATGCCTTTTATGCCTCAGAGGTTAGGGTGAAGTGGAATTAAAAGTCAGAATGTTCAGCAGCTTCATGAAAGGAGACTCAGTGCTCATCTTTCTTGCAGTGTCCCCACGAGGAGCTGCTGCACTGAGCCTTCATCTAGCGGGCTCAAGTGTTTGGGAAGGTGTTTAGCTTGTGCCAGGGGAGGCATTCAGCTTGTGCCAAGCTGTGCGTTTGTGTGGCCGCGCTGGATCTACTACCAGGATCTGCTTTGTGCTGGTGAAACATGCAGCCCTGGAGATGTGGGGGGAACTGAAGCCTTTGAGGTGAGTGCATTTTCCTTGTGAGAAGAAACTGAGAACACCATGGTCTGCTGTGGGTGGCAACTGTAATGCTGAAAATATTTGCAGAAGTATGGTTAAACAAGCACTATTTAGGCCTCTGCTCAATATGTCTTGATCACCCACTAGGTACTGCTTCACTGCCATCCTTTCTGCTCGAGAGAGGCCATGAAGCCACAGCAGCAGTGCTCCAGGCTTGGCTGCTTCTTCTGTCCTCCCCTGATCACACTTAGGGCATGGAGGCATCAGTGCTCTTTGAGCAAGACTTCTTGCCACAAATGATGGATTAAGTCAAAATGGCAAAGCTGACTACGTCCTCTGCCAACAACTTTGCATGAAGCTGATCAGAGTCCCAGTGCCTCCCCTGACAGAATTTGGCAAGATCTGATCATTAACTCAGTTTTTCCCTTGTCAGTAAGCTCAGAGGTGCGTCCCACCAGACTCGCTCTGTCACAGCTCCTGATGAGCACTTGCGTGGCAGCTGTGCCTTGGCTGCTGTGCCATCAGTATGCTGGTGACATTCTGCTCTCTGTCTTTTTTTCATCAGATCCAGATGGTATAATTTCCTTGCTTTCCCTGAACCTGGCCAAGACCAAGGGCTGGATGAGAATCAGCTGGAAGGCAACCTGGCAAGAGGGGTGCAAGGGTGCAAGGTGCGAGGAGATGGGCAAGAGGATCCACTGCCATGGCCTGACTGCGCCCACCTTTGCCAATGAGTTTGGCAGTTTTTGAGTATTTCCAGAATCTGCTGGCTCTCAGATTCCCACATGATGAACTTTCCAGCCACTGTCTTTCAACACACTACCTCAGGCAACAGGCTGAATCCTGATTTTTCTCAGTTTCACCTTTTGGTTGGCCTATTGCAAGGTGCTGCCTTAGCAGCTGCCTGGGACAAGACTGGTGAGGTTTCTTCTAGGAGAGAACCTGGGGACTGCCTGGCCACACAAAAGGCATGGCCAATACCTCACATATCTATCTGCTTCTGGGATCTCCTCTGCCCAATCTACCTCATCACCCTCGCTGTGGTATTTGGGCAGCTCCCAATAGCAAACGTAAGCACTCACTGGCATAAGTCTGGGACCTGGAAAGAAACAGAGCAGGCTGACATTTAAATCAGTCTTTCCTGTAAAAAGCCTGGATTTGGCAACTCCATCTTATTTTGTCTTCATTTATTTATTTATTTTTTTTTCTTGTTTTAATTGCCTGACTTTTCTTCTGGGGAAGCAAGGTTGATAAGAGATGCTTGAAAAGCTCAGAGTTTTTGCTTAAACATCCTCAAAAGTAGATTGAACTGAATTTTCATATTTATGGAGATTTTATCTAAAGAAAAAAAAATATTTGAAATCCAACAAACTCTTGCCTTTGACAGAGATACATGCAGTTTATGTAGCTCTATCAAGTTGGTCTTTTCTGACCTGCTAGCAGTCCTGAGTACACAGGCATTCAAATGAAGCAGAGCTGACTGGTGTGCAGCACAAGGAATGAAAGCTGCTAAGAAGGTAATCAACAGAAAGATCCTGTGTGAGGAGATATTCATGCTTCCTACCTTAGGCACTCTGAAATGTCTACATGCATACCTAAAGTAGCCTGAAGCAGATGGCGTGATTATTTTCCATCAGTGAGCATTTCCAAGAGCCACAGGTACAGCATTTTATATCAGAGTGATGCCTCCAATCTGTACCTTTTTCCTAGTGGCCCGCTTCAGTTTACCTTCTGAAGGCAGGTGTTTTAGATCACACTTCTGATTTATTATTGATGAACATTAGCTGGTAAGCTGGCTCAATGTGTAAAGAGGAGTTTGCTGCAGTGGGGCTTAACAAGGCAGTGTAGGGCAATCAGTTTATTCAGTTTATAGTGATGGAAACACAGACAGTCACTACTGGCTTATTCTGACTATAAATAACATGTATTTGTCACTTGCAGTACTGAGGCAACCTGAGCAACAGGAAACCTGTGTTTATCGGCAGTTTTAGCTTCCTTCATGCATCACTGATAGTGGAAATGAAACACAGTAAAAAAGGGATGAAAACTCTGCCATCAGCTTCGGCAGAGCTCTAACACACTGCAAGATGTTCCTGTGGGATGTTCCCATCTGCCTTTACCTACCAGAGCTACAGAAACTTATCCACCGACAACAGCCACAGAGATAGAAATGTTTTCAAGATGTAAATGCTTTCCTGAGTATGAGATCCTACTATAGATGTCCCTTATCCAAAGATGCAGCATTTGGGATGGTTGGTCTCCTACCTTGCGATCTGAATAAATTACTTCAGCTTTCTGTGCATTGTTTCCTATCTCCCCACACCAATATAAAGGAGCAAATGGATGCAATGTGCTATAAATTATACATTTCTACACAGTAAATTTTATGCCAAGCAAGTTCCTCCTTCTCTTACCCATTTTCATATTGGTAACAGTTTACACCTTTCTACTGCTTTAAATATTCATTCTCCATGCTTTTTCCATCATGAGTTCTGTTTAGGCTGGCCTTTGTGCATTACAGACTTATAAAATATATTTCCCTATAAACCTTCAAAGAGCTGGAAGTGTGTAAATGAGTGCTTCTGCATGCCCAGAGGGTGCTTTTAGGGTTTGAGTAACCACTGCCCGGGGGCTGAAAATCCCAACCAGTGTATTCTAATTCACAGACTGCAGGGCTCCCTGGTGCCTGCAGGTTGCTGTCAAAGGGAGCAGAGATCTTTAATGGGCTGGAGATGGTTGGTGCTTTGGAGAGTGGGCTTTGGAGCCAGAAAATGCTCTCTGAGAGGCAGAGGGGCAGCAGAAGGCCTGTGCCACAGTCATAGCTTTTTTCAAGCAAACCTGCTGACCCTCTGCACAGAGGCCAGTTTCCTCCCTGTAGCTCTGTTGATGGAGTTTCACGATTTGTGGCTTTGGGGACTCCTGCTAAACTAATACAGTCATGCAGGAAAGATTTTAAAATTAGTAATAAAAACTTTGGCAAATAGTTGTAGATGAAATCAGCTATTGCTGCTCTCTGAAATAATCTCCCAGGCTCTATCTGCATGGCCTCCACAGCTCAGTGCCCTGCAGAGATGTGCAAGCCAGCACTGCATACATGGTTTGTCCTGCTAGTAAAACTAGGATGGGGAGGGTGACTACAATGATCCCCATGCTGCTTTACATTTCCATTTATGAGCCTATAACATATTCACAGCACACGCTGCCAGCATTTTGTCCCTCCTTGCCCTAAACCAGATGTTTCAATGTCCCAGTTTGTGGCTGTGAGAGATAGGGGACAAGTGGGAACACTTGATGCTGGTGTCAACTGGGCGCTGGCGTCACTTGGTATCGCACACTTTGTGGGCTTTCGTGAGAAGCCGGGTGGCTTTGCTGACAGCTGAGCCACAGCCAAGACACCAAAAGGTTAAGGCACAGCTTCTCCATGGCCACGTCTGCTCTATTTCCCATGGTGCGGTTCCCTGGGGGGTGTGGGGAGGGACGGTCCTGCTGAACCCGGTCACCCGCTCCGGTCCTCCCCAAGTGCTTGCTTGGCTGCTTGGTGCTCATCCATATTAGGAGCGCACGAAGCAGAGATCGGGAGCCAGGACTGGGAGCTCTCCTGTCATTCTGTGGCGCGGCTGCTATATTTAGCTGTGGGCACATGGGAATAGCAGCTTCAGTGTGGGAGGGGGCTGCTGGCAAGCAGAAACCTCAGTGA
Organism: Anas acuta; assembly: GCF_963932015.1. NCBI lineage: Eukaryota > Metazoa > Chordata > Aves > Anseriformes > Anatidae > Anas > Anas acuta. The sequence continues at coordinate 168,119,942 of NC_088979.1, read as the reverse complement.
ATCCACTTGACTCTTGATGGGAGCTCTCAGATTGCGTGCTGCACTATCTTTAGAGGGTCCTGTACAGAAATTAATTGCATTTTCCTATTTTCGCAATAGAGAGAATAGCAATTCAGTTGACATACCTCCACCACAATAGTTCTGCAAATTGCAATTACTGCACAGCAAAATAAAGTCCTTGTTAAGTGTTTATTTACCCTCTTGTTTCAGTCACATGCAAACTAATCAGCAAAAGTGTATTGCATTTAAATGCAATTATGGCAGCCATTATAATGTGAACAACAACTTCTTTGTGTAGTTTTTTTTTTCTTCTTCTTTTCTTATTCTCGTGCAGTGTTACTTAGAGATGACAGAAAGATACACCTTGTGTTTTAAAAGCCCAAATACAAAAATTAACTGGTACTTTTAGGAAATACTGGACTTTCATTTGCAATTAACACAGGTATATTCCTCTCTATAATCAAACAAACCCCCTTACATCAAGTGACTATAAACAAGAGGAAGCCTCCTAAATGATTAAATCGACAAAGAACTTGGCATGGTAGCAGCCAAACCCATCTGATCAACCACACCTGTTTTAGCAGAAATACACAGCTGTTCTCAGTCCAGAAAAAGGTTTTCTGGTTTTCAGCAAGAGCTATGTTCTGTGGTTACTTTCCCCATTTTCCACCTGGGCTTAGTGCTCTCTGTGAAGGTCAAGTGACTCCTCCAAGGCCTGGTTCTGAGTCATGGGATAAATTTGGAGCTAGGATTCCCCCTAGATCCTGCTCACCCACGAGTCACTCGACTACATAATCTCTAGGAAGAGCAGGTGGGGCCAAATCACTGCAATGAAGTCTGAGAAAGGAAATCAGTTTGAAATCCCCTTGCGGAGGCTGATTTCCTCAGCACATCCATGGAGAGGCAGAAATTTGGCACTATTAAGCACTAATGCTTACTTTTCCCCTGAACTAGAAGAAATGGAGGGGCTACAGAGTCCTGTGTTCCTGTTCTGGGTCTTGAATGCCTGTGCCTGTTGCTCTGTCTCTTATCAGCACCGCAGTGTTATTACTCATTCGGCCACAGCTTCGCTCCCCAGCCCTGTATACAATGTGCATGGCAAAGACTGGAGAACCTGATGCAGCTCAAAACAAAGAGAATCACAGAATCATAGAATATCCTGAGCTGGAAGGGACTCACGTGGATCATCAAGTCCAACTTTTGGCCTCACACAGGACAACCCAAAAATCAGACCATGTGTCCTAGAGCATTGTCCAAATGTTTCTTGAACTCTGGCAAGCTCAGTGCCATGACCACTGCCCTGGGGAGCCTGTCCCAGTGCCCAACCACCCTCTGGGTGCAGAACCTTTCCCTAACCCCCAGCCTGACCCTCCCCTGTCCCAGCTCCATGCCATTCCCTCGGGTCCTGTCGCTGTCCCCAAAGCGCAGAGCTCAGCGCCTGCCCCTCCGCTCCCCTCGTGAGGGAGCTGCAGGCCGCCATGAGGCCTCCCCTCAGCCTGCTCTGCTCGGGGCTGAGCAAACCAAGGGACCTCAGCTGCTCCTCACACATCTTCCCCTCTAAACCCTTCACCATCTTTGTAGTCCTCCTTTGGGCACTCTAATAGTTTTATGTCTAATAGTTTTATCTTCTGTATTGTGGTGCCTAGAACTGCACACGGTGCTGGAGGTGAGGCCGCCCAACGCAGAGCAGAGCGGGACAATCCCTTCCCTCGCCCGGCTGGCAGTGCTGGGCCTGATGCACCCCAGGGTGCGGTTGGCCTCCTGGCTGCCAGGGCACACTGCTGGCTCGTCTTCAGCTTGCTGCCAACCAGAACCCCCAGATCCATTCCTGTGGGGCTGCCCTCCAGCCTTTCATTCCCCCTCCAGTCTGTACATAAAGTCAGGGCTGCCCCTTCCCAGATGCAGAATCCAGCACCTGTGCTTCTTAAACTTCATATCGTTGATGACTGCCCAGATCTTTAACTTGTCAAGATCTCATATTCCTTGTTTTTCTTCCAGTGTTGGTCAGCTTCTCACTAGAATATGAAAGTACATGTGTACAGTTTGGTAACAGTATTGTCAGAGTAGTATTTCCTTCACCACCTTGTGATCCCAGGGCTGCGATGCCAAGAAGCACTTCTCAGCCTGCTGCAGGAAGGAATGTACAGCCTGGGTCATCCTGAGCCACACACAGTTGCTGTCATTTCGAAATGACTAGAAATAATTGTAATTCCCATCCATGCCTGGAAGTGAAAGTGCAATAACCAACTCCTGGGTACAGAACTGCCAAAGAAGAAGTTTGTGGGTTTTTTTTTTGACTCTCTCTTCTTTTCCTGCTAGGACAGATGCTCCAGCATTGTGAGAGAAAGCTGGTTTTCTAATGTAAATTACTTTCTCTGGCTTTCTCCACTATTTACTTGGCATTTCATGAGTATATTGCTATACTGACATGGAGTTTCTCTGAAAACCTGGAGGTAAATTTAGCAAAACAATGAGGAGACATCAGAGCTTCAGAAGGAGTACTCTCAACTGCCAGCCTTTGACTTGGCATGAATCAGTCTCCAGGCGGTTTTAGAAAGAATATGAACAGTGTTGCTTCATTTTCTTTATTTGAATAGTCATCCACTTTCTGTCTCCCTAAGGTGCTGCTGAGGAAAACAGCAATGGAAATAATGCTTTGTTGCAAAAATTATTATTATTTTTTGCTAGATGTTTGCAGACCTCTGAATAATGGGATGTGCACTGAACATATACGTAAACAGTCACCAGTACAACCTGTAAACATCAATGTATAGCCAGGGTTTGCCTTGACATTTTTCTTGCCGCTACTGGCACAACATGCAGTGCAGTCTGAGATGGGACAGTGACAGGGCTGGGGCCAGGCTGCCTGCCTCAAAATGGGGGCTGCAGCAAAGGGACACTGCTTCATTCTCCATCTGTGGATGTCTGGAACAAACTTGCATGCTGTGCAGCAGGGCCACCACCTCACTGCATTGGGGGCTTGCCACGTGGTGCCAGCAGATTTGGGGAGGCAGGTGGGCACTGCTCTGATGCACAAGGCCTCTCTGCTGGGATGCAATGCTGCACAGAGCATAAACACAGCTGTGCACAGAGCAGTGATACACGGATTTAGAGTTATTCTCTATCTGTTGGCTGCCTGTACCTGGAAATGCAAATAGATTGAATGACGAACACTTTCTAGCAGCCAAGCACGCTAAGTTGAGTTTCAAAAAAAACAACCTAAACTGTTTTGATCTACCAGGCTGAACAGAAGCATCAACATTTCCTCGGCAGGAAAACGCTTAGTCTGGTGCATGGTGATTTACTGGCTCAGAGGCCTTGATCAGTGAAATACGAAGGAGAGGTTAAGGAGGGATGTTTTGGAAAGGTTAGAGGTGTTTCCTTCCTTTGTCACCATTCAGCTCTCCTTTTCCCTGGAGTGTTGACTCAGACAATCAGAAACTACCCTGGTCAGAAGTGTTTGCTTGTGTTTGCTTGTGTAAGGTATCCAGCTGCTCCTCTGTTTGATCTTTGTCTCTGTCTGTCTGTGCTCCTGTGTCACTTTCATTGCTATTATCCCCACAGATAAGTGAACAAATGCAATCACCACTTCCATTGCTGTACCAAGGAGATAAAATCTGAAAATTCTTCCCTTGTCTTACAATTACCACTAAAAAAAAAAAAAAAAAAAAATGTTGGAAAGGGCCATCCTGGACAATACTTGTTTCCAGTTCAGGCAGGGATTTAAGAACTTTCTCAGCTCTGAGAGAACAGTACATTGCTGATCCGTTCTCCTCCACAACTCTACTCAGTCAACGTTAACATTGCTTTGCTCAAAATGGACCAGGGTGCCTAAAGATGGTCTTTGTTTAGCACATTGAAATGTATTTGTGACTGGGAGGAGGGATAATAGAAATACTTGCTGAGAAGATGTGGGTCTTTGAGGTATTGTTGGCCACTTATCTTAGAAAGAAATCAAGTGAAGGTCTGTATTTTTTCCAGTGGCCTTCCAAAGTAGCATCACACTGGAAAATATGCCTTTTTTCCCCTCTACATCCATAATTGATCTGAGGAAGAAGATGCAATAACACCCTTTCACACACCTCCCACCACCAGCTAAGAGGACACTCTAGATTTATAAGCCCTCATTTTGCTGATGAATGATGCTTCAAACAATCAGTCACAAAGAGTATGAAGAGTGAAGCAAATGAACCTGTCTGCTCTTTACTCTGATGGACACAAGAAGCCTACAGGTCTAGACAAAACACTCAAGACACTTGTATGTGCTTTACTCTGATGGACACAAGAAGCCTACAGGACTAGACAAAACACTCAAGACACTTGTATGTGCTTTCCTACATAGTGTTTTCTATTCCTGGACAACTGTTGTTGCCCAGGGTGGCAGGAAGGGATCTTCTCATTGTAGCCTCTCTCTACATCAGTTGTCCTCATGCCTGGACCAATATCATTCTTCTCAAAACATTACTCCAAACATTGGCCCATACTTTCATGCCCTGACAGTTGTCCTTGCTTACAGTCCCCTCCCAACTGTTCCAGGGAACTAGGAACACTCCTTAAATCTGGAGTCTGCAGCCCTCCAATGAGGCAGCATGTGCCTCAGTTATTTCCACTTCTACATTTAAACAAATTCTTCTATGGCTCTTCCATGTAGAAGGATGATAAATATAAAGGTTTTCTCTAACAGCCAGAAAAAATACTGCCTCAGCTGGGGACCTGGTCTGGTTCTAGGTTGAAATTTAATGTGCTTCAGCCACCAGCTGCTTGTCTTGCTCTGAGCAGCCCCAGGTGCAATAGTCAAACTGGTATGGAAATGTCAAACTGGCAAATACTCAGGTGGGATCCGGGCTCCCTCACAGAACTAAGTGCTTCCAGAAACTAGCCAGCTGTAAAAAATGTGTTGTAAAAAATGTGTTGGTTAGAGAAACAGGGAGAGAGAAGCAGAGCTGGCCAGGAAAAAGAGGTGATTTCACATGGGGTTGAATGGATGTGAACTGCTCAGTCTCAGAGATGACAAATGAGGCTAAAGAAATCTGTTATTTCCCCTGGAAGTTGCATTAGGTTTCACCAGCAGTCCTTAATTCCCTATATGTTCCCCTACGTAGAGAGATGATTCAGGGGGGAAGGTCTTTTTTGAGAGGCATGACTGATAGCTGAAATCCTGGGAGCCGGAGTCATCTGTTTGTAGAAAGCTTCCCCAGAGTGCATGGAGCTAGATTTCTGCCTTCATAAATATTGTTCTTTCAGGACATATTTGCTAAATCATGTCTAGTTCACTATCATTTGCCAGCCTCGTTTAACTTCATTAGCTCAAGTCCAGTTCATGTTGTTTAAAATGCATAGTGTTTCTTGGGAACAGCACATACAAAATTATGCGAACTGTTTAGAATAGCTTCACCCCGAGCATTTAGCGTGGGTAAGTTAAAAGGAATTTGAGAGAACTGCATTGTACTGACATGTTTCATTAAGGTCAGTAATTAAGTAATGTGTGCGCACGAATACATGTGCTTGACAATAAGAGAAATGGATGGTAGCAAGCACACTGTCTCCCAGCGGAGTGTAGCCAGGCAGGGCCAGATTTCTTGCTGTGCTGCTGCCTGGTTTGGCAGAGTGTGAGCAAGGCTGAATTTGCCCTTTTTTGTTTCCTGTTGTAATGACAAACATCTACGCGTGTACTGAGAACATAGCTGTGCTGCAATATTGGAAGGCCGTCCACAGTTCTGGTGAAATCAGCAGGCCTGTATCTGCTGATCCCTCATTTGGTCTGACTCAACAGATGCTTCACATTAACATCTGGGGGAGATTTACGCCCCCTCCCCAGCAGTATCAGAATGGCAATGATAAAATATATTCATCTTAACAAAGTAGAAGAAAAATTATTTATCAAAAATGTGTATGACAGCCTACGAGTCTGATGGACCTGCATCTGCATTGCCCTTTGCTGCACACAGAAGCCTGGCTGTTCAAGGCTGGCACTGGACACAGTCAGGGCACTACCTGGCTCTTACCCACCCCAAGTACGAGCAGTAGTCGCCGTGGAGGCTGGCTCCCTTGCAGACATACATACAGCAGGTTTCTGTGCATGGCTTTCAAATGTTGGGAATGCTTCTCTGCATCTCTCGAGGTGCAGATCACACCACCACTTTTGCAAGGTGCAATACCTTCTGAGTAAGATGGTCCTATTGAACCTGCTAATTGTTAAATACCTGTAATTACCTTCTAACCTCTCTCTCCCTCATTTTCCCCTTCCCATTAGCTCATTCTTTGCTACCATGCTACTAATCCAGGCACCTTCCATCATGAGAGTGACTCAGTTTGTCCCCAGATCCAGTCTTCCTGTAACTTGTATTGGGTGATGCAGAAGGGTGGGTGTTACAGTGACAGACCATATTCTTCCTGAAAGGATGTGTTTTAGGGCAAAGGATAAGCATCTGGTTGTAAAGGCTCCCACAGCCAGGGGAGGGTGGCTGGCCTGCACTGACCATCAGGCTCTCACAGATGGGAAGGCAGCACGACAGCATTTCCAGGCTGCTCTGCTGTCCCGAGAGCTTTCCTCCCTAGGAAAGACACACCTGGCATAGTGGGATTCCCTTGGAAAAGCACCAGGAGCTGGTGTTTGGAGTAGGGAGTTCTCATTCCTCAAGCCACTCTGCAGACCAAGGTGCAACCTAGCCCTAGATAATGTCATATTCCACCAGCTGCCTCTTCCTTCCCTGCCTTTTCCATTAAATGCTCCGATTCTGTGTGTTTCTTGCTGGGGAGGTGCTGGTGACTGGGATAAATTGTACAGTTTACCAATTTTTCTCATCCCGGTGTCTCCAGGAAGCCGCTGACAGTTTGCACAAAAGGCACCGCTTACATTTCAGTCATCTGCCGGCACGTGAAGTGTTTCGGATGCCTTCTGTCGGTGATTTATAAAGCAATAAATGGAGTAAAAATAAAAAATAAATAAATAAAAAAGGAACTGTCACGAATGCCCATTCCCCATCCCTCTCTCCCTGGCTGTCTCTCGCAGTTTATTGGTATAATTATAGCTCATCTCCCCGGGTTCCCTTAGCAACAGATGAGGAGGTGGCTGGCTGCCCATCCGCACCGCTGCCGTGCTGGGAGGACACGGCCATGAGTGGTGCTGCTCTGCCCGCTGCTCTGCGGTGGGACCGATCCCTGCAGGAAGACCTGCAGCCAGAAGCAGGACAAAGTACTCAGAAATGCTGCTTTGAAGCGCCAGGTGGGACTCAGGCAGGTTTATCAGATGATACACTGAAATGCTCTTGATATTATTAGAGTTTTATAAGAAGACCAGCTACCAAAAAATGTCAATCCCATTTCCAGCTCCACAAACACCTCCTCCCTGGGTGGATCTGGGCTGGGGCTGGGGCTGCTCACTTTTGCAGCCTCTCTGCCTGTCTGTGTTCCTGGCAGGGGGCTGCCTGGACCCAGCAGCAAACCTGGCCTTGATAGCCTGCTGGGATGACGAAGACAGAGGTGTCTCACTGCCTTTGTAGTAAGATCAAGTGCTGTTTTCTTCATCTCATCATGTAGGAGTGGATTAGAAGCCTCAGTAGCCCAGTCCACTTGCATTTCTGAAAGTCCCATCTGTTGTGTGTTTCCCCAGAAGTCCTGGCAGAGCAGGACCTGAACTGGTGTTTTATGTCGTTTGGTGCCGACAGCCAGGGAAATTGTGAGGTAACAAACAAGCAGATCAGTGCCATCTGAGCAAAAGGGAGATAGGAAAAGGCTAGTAGAGCAAGCAGATACCTGCTGTTTTGCCATCTTCTCAGGACCCTCTGTTGGCATGTGCCTCTCTCTCTAGTTCTTGTCATCTTTGGAGGTAGGAGATGGTTCACCATGCCTGTGCTGTCATAGCCACATCCATTCCAAGATAGGTGGGTCAGAGAGAAAGTTGCTTGGTTCAGAAACAGAAAGCAGATGTGAAACACATCCCATAGTCTTACACCCTATGCAAGCTATAGGTGACATTGTGTTGACCAAATAGAAAAAGAAGAAGTGTTCTTGCCCTCAGTGAAGAGGTTCCCACACTACTAAAACTGCCTTTCTAAAAACACCTTACATGTTCGTTATATCACATCGTGCATGTCAGTCCCTGGGGACAAAACCCAGCATCCCCCTATGGCTGAGTCCTGCTTAGGAAGGGACAGAAAGGGCCTGAGACTCATAGACAGTTCCATTACTGGTCTACCAACCCAGTCCCGGAGTGGCTATGGTCTGTATTTCCTGCAGCTCCAGCGCCCTGGATGCTCCTTGCACATGGGATGTCAGGAAATTCCCAGCTGGCTGGCTAGAGCCAAAACCTGGCTCCTCCACTCCTCCACCAGATGGGGCTGAGGTTTGACCACTCCTCAGTGGGCATCTCCCTGGCTAGCGCTCCTATATTTACTATGTTTCTGGTTGCAAAACAAAACTTCTTGTTCAGCAAGGAAGCATGACCAAAATAAAGGCCCAGATGTTCTCAGAAAACTGCAGTTCAAGGGAAACGCTTTGCCAGCCTCATTCTGCTAAGTTTAGCAGGATGAAGCCACTTGCATTGGAAAGAGCCTCGTCAAATCAAATCAAACCTATTCTGCTATAAACAGCCCAGTGTGGAAATGAATCATCCCAGTTTATGCTGGAACAACTGCATGTGCTGCCTGAGACTTCTCTCATGTTTCCTTCGGAGATTTTCAGGCCCCCATTCAGCTGAAGCAAGCTGCAGTTGCCTGCTGTGCAGTGCCATGCAAACTGTGGACCTGCATGTGCAAGGGCTGATGAGAAATGCAAGAGTTTGGGATGCACAGAGCTGAAGGGTTTCAACTAGAAATGCCTCCAAGTTACCTCAGAAAGATGATCTGTCTTCTTCCGACATGCCTGATTTGTTCCTGTTTTTGCAGGATTGAGCATTTCCAGCATGTGGCTCAGCAGTGGGGCATGCCTCTTCTGTTTGAAGTGTGCCTCCAAGCGCCCCAAATTAGAAACTTTCTTGTTCCTGAAAAGGTCACATAGCTTTGTGACTGTGAGAGGGTAGGGGAAGAGCTTCCAAACTTCTTCCATGGGCAGAGTGACCTTAATAGAAAACCCCTTTATTTTGTAATGTCAGGTGTGATTCAGTGCTACTTCTTCCTGTTTCTTCTCCAAGTCTGCTCAGCTAAAGCCTGTGTGCAAGCATAGGAAGGGAGTAGCCTCCACCTGCAGACCTGGGTGGAAACGAAGGGGAAAGTTCAGTCTAACATTTAGTTTGTGGTTTACTCACTGGGGTGAAATTTAGAAGACATAATTCAGTTGAACTTTGCAAGCATGAATAAACGAAAACTCCAAGCACAGCCCCCCAAACCATAACTGGGGGCAAATACAGACCAAAAATAGATCAGCTCCGGCAGTCTCTGGACTGTAAACAGAAGCCACCATCTGTTGACAGTACAGAAACTATTCAAAAAATGTGTATTGCCTGGTGCAGCGTGGCTCCTTCCCTCCGCTGTGAGTGACAGCTGTAGAGAAATCTTCGGAGAGGCAGAGCCTTGTTTCCCCATTTCCAGAAACAGAACCCGCCTTGGCTGACCCTTGCTGAGTGCGGCCCTGATTGACATGCCAAATGCAGCATCAAGAATACTTATTTGGTCAGACAGTGCATAAAAAGATACGGGGTTAGCTAGGAGCTCTGGTTCCAAGCTGCTTTCTTCCTTCCAAGGGACATGTCAAGTGCTACCATTCATCTTCCTGCCTTCTCACCACTAGCTCTGCTGGATTCGAAGCCCAGCCGATGTCACTGAGTAGCTAGATCCCACACAGACACACTGAGTGACATGGACACCACAGGGCCTGCTGCCCTTAGGACAACCTCCCCGTTCCCAGGGAAAGCTGAGAGCTGGCGGAAGGCACTGTGGACTTTCTGACAGCCACAGTGACAGAGGGGCTGGCTTGCAGTGCTTAGACTTGGAAGTGGGTGAAAATCAAGTCATATCCAGCAGCTGGGCCATCTGCCCCCTTGATGCTAAGGAGCCTCACACTCCACTCAGACAGAAGCTCCAGGTAACAAGAAGGCAGTCTTCATTCATTTTTAGGATATATCAACCTTTGCACAGACTCTTTCCCTAAACTCTGGGAGGTAACACGTTTCTTGGGTTCAGCCATGCTTCTTCCCCATTCCCACCCTCAAAACTTTTCAGAAACTGGGACCTGGGGCCCACAGATTTGGGAACTATTTTAAAATGCCTTTTTAATTACTCTGAGTGAATCTTCTTCAGTGGCTTAGTTTGGAAGTGGTATAAAATCCTATTGGAACCCTGATCCCTGAAGTGCAGCACAGTGTTGCAGACTGGTTATCCAGTTTTACACCTCATATAGGCTCAAGAAATGTCTGCCTGCTTAGGCTGGAGGATATTTTAGAAAAGGATAACCCTGGTCAAGCAGCTTGTTAAACTCTTTTCTAAGTATCCTAGATATAAGGATACTTATATACCCTTTTCTAAGCCTACATATGCCTATATATCCTTTTCTAAGCAGTCCTAGATATAACCTCCAGGTTTGACGGACTTTGTCCTTTTCCCCTGTTATCTCCCTGTGCACGTTTAGCCAAGTCACTAACCTAACTTATATTGAGTAAACTGTCTCAATGGGATTTTATGCAGCATGAGGCAGACCTAATTTGACTAAATAAGGCACATGCTGGCCCCCAGTGATCTATGTCATCAGTGCCTGAAGCAACAGCTACTCTCATTATGGCACCTACTGCAGTACCCTGGCCTATCTTGTATTATAGGTCTAAATTACAGGCCACAGAGAGAAGCAGGAGGAAACCTGAGTGTGACACTCTACAGCATGAGGAGTCCTTAATAAACGTGGAGGTCTTTAATTTAATCCCTTCCTGTAAACTATATGCCATCACAAAGCAAGTGGATCTGAAATAGTCGCCTTTGACCTTTGCCAATACACATACTTATTTATGCATTCTGCAGGCAACAGCAGAAATACATCCTATTTTCTAACCCCTATCTGTATGTGCCGATGTCTGTGCATCTTCTAAAATTCATTTCCATTATTTATGGAATAATGCCTACATGCAGACTACTCCTGCATGTGATAGTAAAAAAGTCAGCCTTCTAGACTGCCTTCCCCCCTTCCTTGTTCTCTGATCAAGGGAAGCAGTCACAGGAAAAGAGTCATCATGCTGTCTTTTAAAACTGTTTTCAAATGTCTCTGTGTTAGGATGACTGGACCTGGGGCAATGCTAGATGTGCCTCAAAAGTTTGCTTGAAATTAGAATGCATATTGCATGCATCATAGGTCGTGACCACAAATGGCTGGCATTCATACAAAAAGGCCAGCTCTCTGGGCTCCTACGTCTCTGAGATAGATAAAAAATGACTGGTTATATTAGTCAGTATAAAGTAAAAGCTCTACTTTTTACCTTTTGAATTGTTTATACCAGAGGATCTGTGTATTAATGCTAAGGATATTGGATTTGTTGTAGGCTTTACCACTTCTCAGCATCTTCTTTGCTTCTCTGTGTACTGATTGCCTCAATCTTGAGAGCACTGGTTGATGCAGTATATGCTTAGGCAAAGAAAAACAAAGGTAGATTTTTCTTTTTTTCTTCCAGAGTTTTGCTTTGACTGGCTTTCTTTTGTTTATATGCTCTGATTCCAAAGATGGGCTGAAATCATATTTCTGTAGAAAAAATAAGCCCTAAGGTTACATGGATATTCTTAAAATTAGGGAGAAAGTGTCACCTTGCTAAATTTCACAGTCTCCTACAAGGCATGACTTTGAAGAAATCATCATGATCATTTTCGCCCTCTGCAATAAGCAAGGGTCCCTGTTTTTATCCACCCCTCTCTCAGAAAGAGCCAGACTATTATTAGAGCTTACAAAACAAGTGGCTGTGTTGTCTGACACACTGAACCCATATGGAAAACTTCAGCTAAAAACTCAGACAAGCTTCATATACTAGTAAAAGCACATGCTTTAATGCTACAGTAATGGCTTTTCAAGGACAGGAACTGGTGAAGCAGTTAAGATTTCAAAATATAAATGGCTGTGGATTGTTGGCATTAGGGGAATTGGTGGAGGGCAGATACCATGGCCAACTTCCATCATTTTGCCTTTTGTGAGTGAAGGACTCCTCCTTTTTTTCGGAAATGATGGCATAATTAATATCCTGCTGATAGACATCATCTCTTTGCAATCAAGCCTAAAAAATCTGAAGAGGTGTGTGCCGCATGTAGCATTTTATTTTGGTATATTAATAACATATCTGTGTGTGCTTCCATGTGTTGTACCCGCTTGCTAGCAATGGTACACTGTAATTAGCCTCCTCAGGAACCTTCATTCCAGAAGCAAAGTCATTAATGTCAGCTCATCCTTTTTCCAGTGTGTGTGCACAGACACATACACAAATGCAATGTTCAGCTGCCAGAACCGTGTGTCTGAGTTCATACACAAAACATTTGACAACTCTTTTGAGAGCATTTCTTGTAAAGGATACAATAACCATTAAGTTCAGGAATGAGATAAACTAGTATTTCTGAACTGCTCTTTAACTTCTCACCTTATAATTTATCTAGTCATTTTTTAAATGACCGTAGCATGTGCCTTTCTTGTTGAGGTTATATGGGATTTCTTATGGGTACCAGTGGATAAGCAGCTCTTTGTCCTGGTCAATGTGAATTTCTTCAGAGCAGCTAGGGAATCCCCTTGTACCAGGCAAGGGCTGATGCACTGTGGCTAATGGATTTCTCCCTACCAAATTGATAGCTTTTAAATTCAGGCTGTATGTGATGAAAGTCATGCCACGTCCTGTCTTTGAGCTCAATTCCCTCTTCAGCCTACTTTCTCAGCCCGTACTTGTGAGAGATCAATTTCCCTGCTGTCTTCTGGCAGATGAGAATTCTGTGTTTAATATGTAAATTTTTTTTTGCTCTTTTTATTAGCTTTATATGAATTATGTTTAACCTATTGGCGTTTTCCATATTTCCAAACATGTCATACTCATCCATTTCAAGGATATAGGGTATTTGCTGACAGAATAATCAAATCCATACTGCTGTGTAATAAGAGTAAGTGAAGGGAAGGATGTGATTATGTGATTGGGGTGAGTTATCATGGCTTCAGTCTCACAGAAACATTCTCCTAGATTTGGCAGCACAGTACAAAATTTTCCTTAGTATTTCCCCAAGCAGCCTTTTTTTTCTGTTGTCACTGCAGCTGCTTTGTGGATGGTTCCAGTTGTTCCATTATTTATCTTGTAATCTCTTCCCCAACACTCAAAGCACTTGTGCCTAGGGAGGCAACCATGACAAGTCTGGTTTTCTAGGGGAAGACGTAAGACATTTTCGTAGGGGTAGACTCTAGCAACCTGTTTCTCCTCCACTGTTCCCCTCACTGCCTTCCCTGTCTCTTGTTCCAGCTAACACTCTCACAGCCCAAATCATCAGCTAGCAGAGAATGGTCACCCAACACAAGCAACTGGGCTGTGTCTCTCTGATGAGCCACCCAGAAAATGGGAATGACCATCCTGCATCAGGGCCCCTACCCTGGACTGAGGCTTTTCACAGCACCAGAAACCTACAGAGAGAAATAACCAAATTCAGAGTAGGCATCCCCATCTGAGCCAGTCATCATGATTCTCTCTGGAATAAAAACTTTCACCATAATGCCTGTTTGATTCACCTACCCTAAAGCAAATGCTTAAAATAGGGCTAATGAATTGCTCCCTAAAGCATGCCTATTTCTCTCCACTGAGCATGAAGGGAGCTGGGATGACTAGGTCAACTGTCAACATCTTGATTATCAATACCCAAAGTTAGGCAACATAATTCCCATTCACACAATGTTTTAATGGAAAGCCTTAGGATTTCTAGGGCTAAATCATGACTGGGGAAAGAAAGGAAGGAAAACCATGTTATTATTTGAGTAAAAATGGTAAATACATGATCAAAAAAATGGAATTAGCAACTTTGTCATGATCATGCTGATTATTCTATTTACTCTCGCTGTAATTTTGTGTCTCTCTTAACTATTTAAGGTATAAATTTTAGAGGCAGGGGCTGCATACTGCTGTGTTAATTCACTGACAGAACCAATAGCAGTTCATTTTTATTGGTCTTCTTTTAGGGATTATGGAATGTGCATATCTTATTCCATCAAGCTACTCTACAGAGGGGGTTGTTATCCAATAAATGAACACAGCCTGGATGAAATAAGGTTTTAAAGTGATGATTCTCTGCTGAATCTATTTTTAGGCATTCTGATCTATGCATAGAGAATCTGTAATAACCCATCTCTGTTTAATATACTTGTCTTCACAATTAAAGGCAGGAGGGATGATTCAAGCCTGGTGTCTGGTTTCTATTAATTGAATTAAAATAATGAGTTAAAATACTGCATTTTCTAGCAGCTCTCCCTAAAGCATCAAACTATGTATACATGGCTGCCTAGGTACTGAAGTTCAAGATATACATTTAAAGGAAACTCACAGAAAAAAAAAATAAATTAAATTTAAAAAAAAAAAAAAAGAAAAAGAAAAAAAGGTGATAAAACGTTTTTAAAAATACATGTATATTTTCTTAAAACAAACTTGCATGAGATAATATACGAGATGGGATATTCATGCCATTTTACTCTTAGGAGGGGAATTCTTAATTACCACTTCTGTATTACTGGCCTAAGTAGGAGAGGTAAAGATGCTGCTGCCACCAGTAAATAAGAGGTAATGTAGAATTTATAGGAGGAAGTTTCTTCTAATCCTAGTTTCTTCTAACCCTTTAACACTCGGACAAGGGCCCCTTGAAAATAATGGGCAAAAAGTTTGAACTTTTGGTTGTACCTTATATTTCTTTTTCTTTCTGAGAAAAGAACAAGTTGAAAACAACAGATCACTGTAAGAACCAGTGTAACACATTGCAACTAGTACAAAAAAAAGAAAAAAAAAAAGAAAAAAAAAGATGGAAATTAATATATTAATGTCATTGTATTAAAAATACCAATGTGTGTTTTCAGCTCATGTAAATTGTTTTTTCTTAGTCTTGGAATTTGAAAGGCATATTTCAGTTTCCCAGTTCTCGCAAAGCTCTGTAAAATGAGTGGTAGAAATCAAAAAGATCAAGTAGGAATTGAAAGACGTGGTCTGTCTGACTTGCCTGCAGAAGTGCTTTGCAGCAACCACCTTTGAGGTGGTCTGTAAGATAGAGCAGCTTTGCTCTAATTCCATGAAGTAGATGTAGGGAAAAATACTTGGCTACAAAATGTTGCAGGCCAACCAATAAAAAGAAAGTCAGTCTTTGGAATGTGTAATGAGAAGACAGTCCTATGGCCGAGGATTTTTATTTCAACTTGCTCCAAGACAGCAAAGCCAAGTATTTTCTCTTGCATCTAGTTTACTGAATTAAAGATCACCGGAGGCTTTTGAAGGAGCATGAGTCAGTGGTTTCACTTGAGGGCACCAGACACATTCAAAGTAGAAATGAAGGGAAGCTGTCTTTTTAATATGCTTTGGGGATAAATACAAACTAAAACGAAAATTCATGCTCATCCACCCATCAACTTCAAATGAAACATAAATAAGAAATGTCAGCCTTTACATTCTTCAACTTTATTCCCTGTGTTTAATATTAATATGTGAATCATAGCTGTGTCCATATATGCCCATACACATAAATAACAAATATATAAAACACCCACTTTATGTATGTATATATATATATGCTTGTGTGAAATTTGAGAATCTCTATAAACTGCACTGATCAGTTTTGTCATGCTAACTTGTAAGTAATCATCACCGAGATTTCAACTAAAATATTCACTGCATTTCCTTTGGATCAGCATGAATACATTAAGAGGCCTGTAAATCTAAATGAGTAAATGATCACTTGCCAGTAAATGATGACTCTCTTGTGATCTATGACAACTGGGTGAAACTAACATGAGACCAAAGAACCATTAATTCAGATGGAAAGAAATAATAATAAAAAGCTTCATGGGGATTGCAAAGTGCTTAATCAGGGTGTTGCTCCTAAAATCTGTCCACAATTTTATAAAATAATCCTATTAGCACAGTACATCTGGAATGTATCTTCCAGGACTTAAAGCTAATGCTATCACAGACGGGAACAGCATTTCACCAACCTCAAATCTCTAAATCTACTCTAGAAATGTATGGATGCCACATAACATTTACCGTCTGTGACACAGTGGTAAGAAGAGTTAATTATATCATATTGTTGTGGAGTGTTGAACCTTTTCATTGTAATAAAACACTGACCAAGCTATTAAAAAGGAAATAATGGTTCTCAGTAATCTTATCTACCATAATGCTTTTCAGCAGCTCTAAAGCTAACTACCTCCCATCTATTGGTGAGCCTGGTGATTACTTATCAATAGCAACAGAGGTGCACACTTCTTCCTGGGAATGAATAAAAACCTGCAGAGATATAAAGATCTGCATCAGGCTGTTAACTGTGGCCAGCTGATAGGCCTTCAGCCACAGGGATCACTGAGGCCAGTACTGTAGTTAAAAGGAAGGAAATGGGAGAGAGATGCAGGAATGTCTACCACACAGACTGCAGTTTCTAGGCTCCAGTCAGTATTGAATCAATACTATTTAGGCCTCCATTTGGCAATCAGTGTAAGCACGTGCTTAACTTTAAGCAAAAGAGTAGCCTGCTTCAGGCCAGCCCATGGTGTTATTGGAAAGCCCCCAAAACATTTGTATATTCCCAGTTATCTCAGTCATATAATTTCTATATTTTCTTTAGATATACTTTCTTTATATAAACTTTATCTTAAGGAAAATCTTACTTAACTTCCTATCTTCCTTAACTTAAGGAAGCAAGAAAGAGCTTTGCTAAACCAGGATCTCTGCAGATGGGTATCCCATGCATTAATTATTGCTAATTTGACAGAGTTATGAATCCTTTTGCTGCCACTCAACACCAGGTCTTATTTACAGTCCTGTTCTAGCTTTTAGGAGGTTCTAGCTTCAGGATAGTGTTGTTCCTCTTTTCATTGTAACTCTCTCTCTCCCCTGAAATCCCACCTTCACCCTCCTTCATAAGGTCATTTCCTTCTATCATTTGGAAGAAACTTTTTTTTTACACTTCAAAATTGCAGATAAGAAGTCCTGAGGGAGATTGCCCAGTGAAGATGAGTATATTTTTGAACACCCTGCTTTTGAAGATGCTGGTATTCTGCCCTGACAATGGTTTCTGGGCATCAGGATGAGTCACACTTTCAAGTCACTAGTGATTTCCTAAATTAATCTGATACAAATAAATTCCCTATTATTGTTAGCCATGAGTATCTCTTTTTCACATGACTGGATTTGGATGAAAACAAACAAACAAAAAAAGCCTATTTTGAAGTTACTACCACAAAAAAACAGTAAGAATTTCTGTTTCTTTTTGTTCCTCATAATCACTCTGTGTGATACAGTACTCCCAGTCATGCCCTCTTTTGAAAGAGCCA
Organism: Anas acuta; assembly: GCF_963932015.1. Classification (NCBI taxonomy): domain Eukaryota; kingdom Metazoa; phylum Chordata; class Aves; order Anseriformes; family Anatidae; genus Anas; species Anas acuta. The sequence continues at coordinate 168,102,491 of NC_088979.1, read as the reverse complement.
AGCCTCCAGTGAAAGGCAAGAGTCAGATGGCTGACAGAAATATCATTTCTGTGTTCTGAGGGAACTCCCATTTTTTACATAAATAAAATAAAATAAAATAAAATAAAATAAAATAAAATAAAATAATAAAATAAAATAAAATAAAATAAAATAAAATAAAATAAAATAAAATAAAATAAAATAAAATAAAATAAAATAAAATAAAATAAAATAAAATAAAATAAAATAAATAAATCTACTCTTTGTCTCTTTTCTGTAACACAATCTGATGCACCTGAGCCTCTGTGGTTTTGGGACTGGCAGCACCTAAAGTAGGGTTAGGCCCTGGCCAGCTGCTTCTTTAGTCTGTGTCCCAGCAGCTGCTCTAAGGGCCACTGCAGGGAAATAAAAAAACAGAGGGGAGAGCAAGGTTTCCAGAGGGCTCAGTGACTAAGTGCTGCTGGGGAAGTCCCTCACCACAACATTAGGACAGCAATGGCTTCTTTTTCTCCAAGTACAAGTGGTTGGAAGGTGGCTGTGTGCGTTGCTGGCACTGTTCCCTCTGTCCTTCAGGAAAGATGTGCGTTGGTTGCTGTGGCAGTTTCCCGAACAAAGCCAAAGTGTTCAGAAGAAATTCCCTTCCTGGAGCAACCGGGGCTAACAGGCCCAGGGCAGACTCCAGCCTCCACGGGCAGGGCAGCGTAGGAGTGCAAGCTGGGGAGATAAATAGCAGATAAACCACGGATACAGTCTGAGGGAGTCCAGAGGTCACAGGTAATAAACTGGTAGGTTGGTCTCCATAATCAAATACCTTTGATTTACATAGAGAATACTTTTACAGGGTTTATGATTGCCGGGGAACTCAAAAACTGGGGGCATTGAAAGTAAAAGCTGAGGCAAAATAATTAAAGAAATCAAACCTGCTTTTCAGCTTTGCATTGCTTTAATTGCTTCAATTATCAGAGTATCAAATTACCTCCACTTTTTTTTCTGTAAAGCTTCCTGACTTGGCTTAGGTCTTCAGCACGTGTGTATGTGTGTGTGAGAGACAACCTATGGACCATTTTCTTCTCATCCTTTCTCCACCATAGACACTTTTCATTGCTTTTGTTGTGAGCCCCACATACTGGGATATATATACTTTGTCTTCTGCTCATCCTACTAGTTACTGTTCTGCTGAATAGAAAAAAAAAAAAAATCAGCAAAAGAATAAAACCTTAAAATAGGGAAAAATTCTCAAGCTTGCACACATGTCCACACAAAAACAAGATCGTTTAAAAAAAATCACATAAGTTTGTTTCTAAATAGCCGTAATAAATTACTTCACATATTCTAAAACTGTCCAAAAAGTGACCTCTTCTTAGCTGTGTTAATAATATTTATTATTTCTGGTGTGAAATAATAGAAAATTCTAAATGGAAAAAAATATATTTTAAAGAAAATTTACACCCCTGAATGTATTTGTTGACATTTGTTATAAGGAACTAAACAAAATATATACAATCTGTTTTGCAAATACAAACATGTTCTCTGTTGCATGTAACATTTCATTCGATATTTTTTTGAAAATGATCTGGAAAAATCATAGTATTTCCTTCATTTGTTTCCAATGCAAAAGAGTTCCTCTTTTCTCTCCTTCTTTCCATTGTAGGCAGAGCCTCACTCCCCAGAGGGTGTAAAAACAAAGATATCATCATGAATATGTATAAATTCCACCTCAGGACATGTTCCACTTCCAGAAAAAGAGTTATAATGAGAAGCGTTTCTTCAAATAAAAGTGCATGTCACTTCATTTTAGAGGTCCTCCGAGTTTTGAACAGCTGTATGAACTGGGGTAGTGCTGAGAAAAGCGTAATGAAAGCCCTTTCTGTTGGGCTTGTGTGAAGGGGACCTGTAAGTATCTGTGGATGTGAATGAAGAAACAGTCACCAGAAAAAAAGTGAGTTGAAGAGAGGAAACGTGCTGAGAAGGGTGTGACAAGCTCCCGGGTACTGCCGTGCCCTGGACTTGGGTGCTCCTCCTGAATCTGCAAGAAGTGAGAAACCTGCGACACCCAGTACAAGGCCACCAGCACATGCTGGCTATATGGCTCGGACCCCCTCCTTGAAGGTATTAGCAAAAGGTATTTTGCAAATTTTCGTTGGGATCTGTCTCCTCTGACTCAGTCTCCACCACAGAAAACAAAAGGGCAGTGCATATAGCACTAACATAATTCTTTCACGGTGTCCCCATAAAGTCCTCCACCAGGGTCCACGTCCCCCTGCTGATACCAGGAAGGAGCCCCATGATCACATAGGGAAGTTATGGCAATACTAACAACAAAAGGAGTGTAGAGGAGCTCTAGTAATACGGATCTTTTTCCTGCTGAAAACAGAGAAAAAGGTAGGGAGGAGAACTTAAACATTACAAAGCCAATCTCTTAATTTCGGCACCAAATTTATAGCCTGACACAAAACTTTCACAGGCAGAGATCCAATGCTGAACTCAAGCAGAAGTATAGGCACTTATTGACACTTAAAAATATTCCACTGTGTATGAGCATATGACAAGAGAGAGACACAGATCTAGAGGACCTACAGTATAATCACATGAGACAGAGAAATACTGGAAGGGAAACCATACCAGGCAAAGAAAGATTTGCTCAGAATCACATACATGGCAGGTCCTTTGCAGAACAAGTGCACTGACTCCAGCTCTGGGACCATACCCAGTAAAATAAACTTCCCTGTCCCTGTAGCTTTATGACTCATCAATATTTTGTCTTCATTTCTACATTATCTTCATCTGACTTTATTTTAAAATAAAAATAAAATAATATATATATATATTAAAAAAAAAAAAAAAAAGTAGGAACATGAGTATTTCTGATTATTTTCTTGTGAAGTAGTCCTGGACCCTTGAGGCTGGAGCCACCACTAGTTATGGACTATAACACAACATTTCAGGCATGGAGTGCTCCTCAGATGTATCTGAATAAAAGCTAAAATATTGTCTTTGTGTGGGTCATATAAATTATAATTCCTGTGTCTTCATAGGAGAAAAGTGATAGTCAAGAAAAGCATTTATGCACAGGACTTCTCTTTACAATGCATGTGTATTAATGGAAATGTTGGTTACTGCTTTTAGGTGCATTTTCCCCAAAAGACATTTGTTTGGAAAGCTTCTGTAATGACTTTCTTGAAGAGCACGGCTGAGAACATGCATTATTCATAATTCATGAAGTGCAGTTGAAATCTTATTTATTTCCTTCTTTTAATTTCATTTACTTTTGTGTATTGGAGCTTAAATTACAGTTTTCCTGCATAGTGAAAGCATAATGCATATGAAAATTTAATCAAGAAGATGGCAGCAGCCTAAAACTATTGTTCTGGGTATAACAACAGACAGTCAAAGTATAAAAATAAAGAGATATGGTAGAAGTTATAACACCCCTTGAAAATGCACCACAGTGGTAGGTTTTTGGGGGGTAAAAGTTGTTCATAGCTTAGTTCAGCTGGGTGCTAAGCTGCCCTGGCAAGGGGTTGCTTATCAATGCTCAGATAAAAACATGGTCTCAGTCTCTCTATCCTTAAAGATGTCCAGAGCTTATACTGGTGAGGACTTGCCCCTTCTTTCTCTCACATAAATGCCAAAAGTTCTGGGTTTTGTGTGCAGGGAGATGAAAATGGGGAGGCTCAAAGACCAGCTGGCTGATAGCTGCCTTCCCTTCCCAGGTAGGTACTACCTGTTTCCAGGAAGAGATTTGTTAGTCCAAAGGGCAGAGTTAGAATTAATCTTCAAAAATGTGGCTTCTGATAGTAGTTAAAGGACACAGTTCTTTGGGACAGAAGTAATTTTTGGGACAGAAGTAATTTTACCTGGTATTTATAACGAGGTTGGATGTGACTGTATCTGGTCTTTCCGTGTCCAGATCCTGCTTTTACATGGGCTTGAGTTATACTAAGAGTGATCCAGACTCAATTTATGAATGTTGACGTGTTCATCTGAGGTGTTTCAGTTTCCTAATTGAGATAAGAAGCTTGAAAACTGATATCCCAGAGGGAAATCAGCTGTAAAGTTGTAAACTGCAGACTACGCTAAAAGAAAGCCACCTACGGAGAAACATATCAGCACTGAATGTATGTTTAAAATTGACTTTTAAAATAGATGCAACTGGGGATTAACTATTATCACTTTACTGGAAACTCCACAACAGTGTTTGCAAAGAGAGTGTGGGGAATTTAATGAACTCATTCATTCATGTCAAATCTTTGTAGCTTATGGTTAAAAAAAAAAATAATAATCAAATTGTGTGTCCCTAAATACCCCTGACGGCTGACTATGATTTGGTCAAAACACCTCTTTGGAGTGCAACTTCCTTATCCTTTGAAAATGATCAGTTTTAAAACATCAAGCCTCCTCAAATTTATTTCCATTGCCTTTTTAAAAGAAAAGCTTAACTGAATTCATTAGCTAAATTAGTTTCTGATTTTATTCCTGTATGCTGAAATAAATCAAAGCATACAAAGAAATTAAAATGACAGCATTAAACATTGATATTCTTAAATATTGATGCTCTGGCTGAATAGGATGTATGTTCAGCGCTTTATTACTTATTGGACTCTTCAATAGGTGAGAAAAGCATTTATGAGAGACTGAACTCACTCAATAAACTGCTTGGGACTTCTGATATTTAGTGGAAAACACACACAGAATGACTGATTTGTTCTTTCATATGAGCTTTAACTATTTGGAGGGAGACAACTGGATCAGGTTTTATGGCAGAAGAACATTCACCGTCAGTGGGATTTGCAAAGGAACATAAAAGAGTCTATCATCTAAGTCTCCTAGTGTGAATGGAGATATGACCAAATTTCATCTCACAGGGAGAAAACAAACAACAACAACAAGATTTGGAGGAAATACTGCCTGTGGTTACACGGATCTAGCCTCCCCAGTCATTAGGGCAGCTGATGAGCCCAGGTCTTGTAGCTGCAGGAGTTTAGCCAGTCCAGCCAAGCGTAGCAGGAATCACATTGGATTCGGGTGAGAGACTGGCATAAACCAGATGTGTCCCTCCAGCTTGCCCATGCAGAGACCTCCTATGAGGTAACATCGTAGGCTAAGCCAATGCTGTAAAAATGGGCTTGTACTGAGATGTGTAATAAGTTTTTGAATATTCTGTCCCTTGAATGACTTTCTGTTTTAGAAATAAAACCATCACTGATTGCTCACTGTAGAGATAAGGGAGGTAGGTACCTCTGAGCATACAGGTGCTTGAAAATGTATGTATACAGCTTTGCTGTCTTCACCTGGAAGTAAGTAGAAAGTTCAGTGTGATTCTATTCCCTGTAATACTAGAAATTGCCCCCAGAAATGCATGACCAAATGAGACATACATGGACATGCCGAGCTTTGAGACACGGCACTTAGCAGTAAAGCGATCAAATTGCCAGGACATCAGTCTGCACAGGCAGCATAACATCTCTATCCCCCTGATTAGTGTCTTTTACTGCAAGAAGTACAATATTTGGTGCCTAATGCATTCCTCTGCTTTTATTATGCTTGCCAACATTGATAGTGACTCACAGTAAAACAAAGGTAACACTTGACATCCTTCACAAACTCCCACTCATCAATTACAGACCATAAAGCTTCAATGTTTCCATGTGGAAATCAGTGATTTTCAGTGCTGGCTTACGAGGCTAATGCACATCCTTCAGCACATAATCGGCTCAATGCTAATAAGTTAGAAGGGCTCATGCATGGCCAGTCATGCTCAGGCAGCAGCTTATTCAAGAAAGCTTCTATTTTGGGAACAGCTGAAACATATAAAGACTTCACAGGTTACCTCCCAAATGAGTCTCATCACTGCAAATGCCCGTGGATGGCGCCTGTGAAGTAGGGCAGTGAGAAGACTGTAACAAAACTGACTGTGGTGATTATGGAAATTTCTGTCTGCGTAACTCTTGTGTAGAGGCCGAGGTGGTGGTGCTGCTTGGCCACGCTGTGCCTGGGTGTATGTTGGGTTGGCTGCACACCATCAGGATGGGATACGTGTCCCCTGAAGAAGCCTGGCTGTGCTCAAGAGCTCTCACAGAGCATCTCAGAGCCAACCCAATGGACATGGGGCTGACGAAGATGCCTTGCTTTGACTGTCACAGAGTGAGACAGGTCCTCTGTGTTTACAAGGTGCTTTTCTCTGCAGCAGCTGGGAGCTGGGTGGAGGAAGGTTTCTGTGCCCATGGCGTGGGTGTGTGTAGACATTTCTCATGCCCCTGAGCAGTGGTCCATGACATGTCGTGCCTTTGCTGGCAGAGGGGCTGGGGTTAGAAGTCAGCAGCTGTCTGTGTGAGGTCTCAGATGAGGTGTGCGTCCTCTCAGGGGGAGTTACGAATGCTCACCTTTGTGCTCTCTCATTTGCTGGCTGTGCCTGAAATGAAATGCAAGTTTAAACCACCATCCACTGCCAAAATCTGGCTGTATCACTGCCAGGCATTTGGGTTTTGCCTTTAGCCCACCTGCAGAGCTGTAGAACTTTACCCAACACATTGCATAGGCCAGCTTTGTGCCCCTTGACAGCCAGTACCATAGTAAAGCCTTAAAATCCATCTGCATTTCTGTGCCTGTCCCCTGAGATTCTCTTGTGCCTTCTGTCTTCCCTGGAGGCTGCTTGGAGGAGTGCTTGGCACAGCCCTGATGGAGTAGTGTAAGCTGGCAAGGCACAGATTTCCCAGAGAAATCATGCTTGGGGTGTGTGCCTGGCAAAAGAGGTGTTGATCCCACAAGTGCGTGCGAGCCGGAATGTGGCTGTTTTCCAGAACACCTCCTCAAAGCCGACATCTGGCCGGCAGGGCTCCAGGATGCCACCCAGGGAAACCAGCTGGAGCCAGGTGTGAAGACCTGGAGGAGCAGCAGAGGGTCTGTGATAAACCTCAGGTCCAAGAAACACATGCAGAGATGTGTTCTCTGAGCTGAAACTGGTCTTCATCCTTGCAGAAGTAAGATCTCTGAAGTATCTCACGGGTTGCCTCTCTGGGATTGCCTCCCTGAACAGGATTCCTCAACGATGCTGTTCAATGCACCTGCCGCTGCAGCATAGACAGGTGTTTCTTGAGCAAGACAAAAGCCTGCACCATTTTATGATGCCTCTCACTCCAAACTCAGGAAGCTGCTGTCACCAGAAACACATCTTGTTCCTCGGGATTTCTCTCTTCATGCAGCCCTCCAGCTCCTGAGGTGTTTCAATAAACACTGAGCCTCTGGCCGTGATTTCTAAGGAAAGCAGGGTGTGTAGCCATGAATAATGGAGCTGCTCGGGTTCCCCATTTCATTTATGATTTTAATCCTGCTGCCCATTTTCCTTCCATTGAATGAGAGAGTTTCTCTTTTCATTGCAAGTGAGGAAATAAAATCTTCCATCCTGTATTTTACTCCAGATAAAGATCAATCTTCTGACTTTTCTCCTGCCTAAGACTACCGTGGAGCACCAGCCAGGATTTTTGTCTTCCCTTGCCTTCTTTGGGTGAACTCAGGTCCTTTGCTCTTGGCCCTGACTTTCATCAGTGCTCTTCCCAGCTTTCCAGCTCCTCCACAGGCTGCTGCACTTGTTCTACTTTAACCTTGTCCAGAAATCCATAATGCCTAGCTAAACTTCTAAAAAGATACTTAAAGCCTTTAAGTTCTTATAGTATTTTTTCATTTCATATATCCTTCACTCAGCAGTGGAAAAATCCAAAATATAAAGCTATGCTTTACGGAAGAGCTATGATTAATTGATGTTCTAAAGATGCTTTGAATGAACCCATGCAAAAGTCACCTGGTTCAAACCTCTCTATAAAACTGTATTAACTTGGGGTGAAACTCTGTTCAGTTGTGAGTTATAAGGCTGGTTTATGGGTTGTTGGTTTTTTTTTTTTTTGTTGTTGTTGTTGTTATTGTTTGTTTGGTTTTGGGGACCTGAAAAAACTCAGTACTTTTACATGGCTTTGACATGAGACCTTGAAAGTCAGTAGGTGCAGAGAAATTGCAGTTTGAGGTTTTGGAGCGGTAAGAAAGCCGACAGAGCTGAGAGCAGCTGGCAAGTAAAGTCCTGGAGGTGTGAAGTATGCAAACCCAGACAAGTCTGTGCTGCACCTGTGAGCTGGGTGCTCTTGCACACTGCTGGTCTTGTCACTGCTGGCTGAGAGGGAGGAGAGGGAGGCAATGGCTCCAGTCCTTGCTGCAGTGCAGGCAAGCTGCCAGGAGAATATCACGTCCCTGGGCTACACCAGCACTCTCCACCTCTAACCTCTCAGCTGGCATCCCAGAGGCCAAATAGTCCAGGGACCCCCAGGATCCTGGTTTTGGAGCTGCATGGGAACAGAAAATGTGTGACAGCAAGGGTGAAGTTCTGGGACGGCTGGGGTCTGCTGTCCCATCAGTGTGCTCCCATCCAGCTGCAGTGTCCCAAAACAAAGCACAGCAGGGCTACTATCATCTCTCCTCCCTGTCTGCCTTTTCCTAACACTGACACATGCCCCGGCACACCTGCCGGTGCTGGAGGGCTGTGTGAAGAGGATGGGGTGGTGTGATCTGGGGGCAGCACTGCCTTGTTTCCACATGTGCCATGGGACACAGAGCCCTGCTCTGGAGGCAGCTGAGATGCAGCTGGCTTGCGATGCTCAGCACGTCAGAGCTGAGCACAATGAGTGCGATGTTCATCTTCAGGTGGGGCCTCATCCTGGCTCCCATCTCGCCAGTGCAACAAAGGTGCTTGGGAAGGCTTTGGGCAGAAAGAGGATCTGTGACACCTTCCAGGATGAGCAACAGGGCTGCAATTTCTTGCTGTACGGTGAAAAATGGCATCAAAAGCCTGGTAGATCTGGGCTGTCTGCTCTTCCCTTTCCCCTTTGCCTTCATCATTCCTGGTGGCAAGCCCTGACATCTTGCAGCAAGCCACAGGGTTGTCCCCTTCTTTCTTTGCTCACAGTGCGTGACACAACCAGACTGGTCCTGGCTGCACTTTTTAGTTGCTGCTTTAGCACATGCCCAAGCAGTAAGAGAAAAATACTGACCCTGTGTAGACAGTGGCTGGGATGCATTTTGAAATGCTGATTTCCCCTTACATAAGCTAACATAAATTCCTGTAACATAATATAAGGCAACACAACATATAATGTAATAACAAAATGGGACACAAATAACATAGTATAGTAAGCATTTATATGCACCTATGATATATAATAACGTCTCCTTGCCCTGTGCTGTTTTGGGCACAGAGACTTAAGGGGCAGAGAGGCTTTTTTGCACTAATACCAGCCAGGTACTTGCACTTCTTGTTGACCCCCACCATCAAGTCCCTCAAAAGCACAGTGTGCTGTGCACTGAGATGTTATCTGTGGCACAATGGTTCCTTCCTCAAGGTACAAGGGAAAGAAGTTTTATTCATGAGTGGTTTGCTGTTCTTTTTACCCCTTGGATTGCTACTACTCAGATTCAGCCAGACTTACTGGTGTTTCTGCAACTTCATGGGCAAGGGGGGAAAATTACTTTGTGTGAGCGTACACATGAAGGTCAGCTGTGTTTAATTTCAGTGTAGAACCTTGTCTGCCACTGTCATTTCTTTTATCAGAAAGTACTGTAGGTAAAATGAACAATAGGAACAAATACAAAGATGCTGGATGATGGAAGAGGTCAACTTCAAGCACCTTAAGGTGGCCCACCATGCCAAAAAAGTTGTCCTTGTGGCAGCATAGCCAGCTCCCCAGCTGTGTGCCATGAGTACAACAGCACCACCTCTTGCTCTTCAACTGCTGCAGCTTCCTCACCAACAGCCTACTCAAGCAAAGCAGAGGGATGCTGAAATCTTGAACTCCCATGAGGAACCAACATCTGCTCCAGCCTAACATTAAAGCACATATCTGAACCAGGAGGAGCCCGTGGTCACTTATGTTCAAGTTGAAGGAAAGACGTTTTACCTGGAAATCCACCACCCACCACTACACAGGTGAGAAGGAAGTATGAAGAGAAACACAAAATGTGAAAAAAAAGTGAATGAAAATGTAAAGTAGAAATAAATATAGGAGGAAATAAAAAGGAAAATTGAAAGAGAATAAAAAGTTTCACGATAAAGAAAATTCCTATCTTTATTTTATCTCTGCTCATGCCAGTCCAAGTGTGGGAGTAATTCTCAGAAGATGATCTCCTGCATTTAAGTGGGCTGTAAAATAGAACAGTAGAAAAAAAGCAGCACTAACCTCTGTTTGCAAGGGCAGGTGTGGAACTTCAGTCCTGAAGCTGGGATGCCTCTCCATCTATTGGCTTGTCCAGGTGAGCTGTGTCTGCAGGTGGAGTAAGCAAAAGGGATGACAATTTTCCTGTTCATGAAATCTGAGTAAAAACATCACCTCTTTTTCATTCTGGGAGAGTTCAAGGCCCCCTGATGTAGTGCTTCTGCTATGCAGTATTGAGATGTTTATCTGTTATGGTTTCAGGACACATGCAAACGATAAGCTCTGCTCCAAATTTCAGGCCTGCACAAGACTGGAAGCGGTATGTGGCCCCCAAATCCTCACTGTAGGGCACAGGAGTTTTGGCTTCACCTTTGTTCATCACAAAATAGCAACCTGAGAGGAAGCTGAGCTGGGCTGGGCTGGATTCCTCAAAGGTGAGTGACTTTCATGTTTTACATAATATGCATTTACGAAAAAAAGCGCCCTTGGGGTTGGATCAGTGCCACCTTCTGTGAAAAGCCCTTGGAAAACTTGCTTTGGCTCATCAGGGAAGACCATATTGGATACTGTCAGCACATTAAACTCCTCCTGATGCGGAGGCAAGAGGGAGAACACTCTTGGCAAAGCTGTTGCTTGTTTCAGCTAAGGAACGTAGTAAACAACCCTAAATAATTACACCTCTGAGAAGAGATTTGAGATGAAAATATGAGGATTTTCACCAAAAGAGAAACAAAGGCAATTTGTATGCAGAGAAAGATGTTCAGCTTTACAGAGACTGAGGTCTGGGCTGCATGGCATGCTGTTTGAGGCCCTGGCAGAGGAGATTAGTTGTTTCATATAGTAATCATAACTAGCATCTTAATGGATTAAAAATACCCCCCTCACCTCCACAATGGAATATTTTGGATCAACATGACTTGTCTTAAAATAACTCAGCTCAGGGCCCTTGCACTTCTACCAGATACGCAGGACACCCTGCAAGAGGCAAAACCTGGCCCTGCCACTTACCTCCAAGAATGATTAAACAATATTTTTCAAGAGGGAGAACTGAACCAAGGTGGTTTTTTGAAGCAGCTTCCAACTGAGACATGAGCTCTGGGTGAATGAGTGTGAGTAGGTGGTGTGATAGCTAGGGCAATTTCCATGAATGATGCTGATCGGGAGTACAATTTTTGAAAGTAAAGTTGACAAGATGCTGAATTCCTCGTAGACCAAGGTTAAGGAGATGCTACCATCCACTCCACAAGCCCTGCCATCTTTCCCCTCAGAGTCAGAAGTGTGGTTTTTTTCCAGTGGATATGTCCGGTGCCATATTAATATGTTAGAATTAGGAAAGTGAATAAATAAATGCAAACTTGAAATGGAAATTCGAGCCAGGCTATTAATGTGGTAGCTCACTGTGATCCAGATCTCATTAGTAGCACTGCATTGCAGTTATAGTTACGCTGCACTGGCTGGACTGTCAGAGCGATCAAGGAACAAAAACCTCCCCCTTTTCCCCTTTTTTTCCCCCAGTGAATTTTCAACTAGACCTGAGGAGCTGCAGTGGTTGTAGAAAGCAGCCCCTTGTCTCCACAAGGTAGCTGGTAGGACCTGTAGTTCACTGTCCTCTTATGCTAGCTTTCCAACCACATCCAGTAGGTTTCATAACTGCAGAGGAACATCCAGTGTACCTGCTTGCCAGGACAGAGCAGCAGCTTACAACAGGTTTACTCGTCTGCAAGTTGCATCCTTCGGTGGCTGGCCAGAGGACTTTACATCAGCTGCATGCAGACTGTTGGAAAGGACCTGGTGGGATTTGTGCTAAGAGCACACCCAGGAAAGCAGAGTTCACACACATCAGCCTCAGCATCCCCAGGCCAGTTGCCTGAATAGGAATCTGCTTCATTTTTCAACTGCTGACATCCTCAATAATTTTGTTTTCAGTTCTTAAAATACCTTTCAGTTGTCTCTCTCTAAGAAAAAAAAATCTATGTAATGCATAAGATTTTGAGAGACAACACGAGGAAATGTTCCTGTTGTCATTTCTTCTGTCTGTCTGCTCTTTGTCTTATGTTAAGCAAAGACAGAAAAAACAACATGGAATTTAAAGATGGATTTCAAGTGAGCAGAGAGAATTTGAAGGCTCTGGCACAGGTTTTAAAAGCCTAGCTTTGTCTTTGGAGTGGGTTTTTGTATTAGCTTTTTGTGGATATGCAGAAGAGTTCGTGGATATGCGTTTCATAGGGTTTAAAATGTGCTCCTCGTGCAATGACACCCCGAGCTTAAAGCTGACAGTCTGCAAATACTGATGAGCTCCCCGGATTAACATCGCTCTCTGTTCTGAGCGTACACGAGGAATGGGTTTTCTAGCTATGTGCTTGGCATGTGGCACTCTTTAGGGCAGAAAATGGGTTTAGAGCTGCACAGTTTAGCTTTGCAAATGCAGATTGGGTTGTTTATAGGTTTGGCTGTTTGACTTGTGCTTACAACTATATCAGCTCCCCACAATAAGCCTGCTTGAAATGTGTCCCTGGCAGTCAACTGGGCATTTCTAATCAAGCCTGACTCTGGAGCTACTTCCACACCCCAAAGGGATTACACTATCACAAATCACTGTGTACCATTTCCAAATGGTGTAATTGCTGGATGGCAGCTGGAGGAAATGCTGCCTGCTTCCTAATTTATAGAGATTGAAAAGTCATTTGTTTAAAGGAGAATTAGCTCTCTTTATCATCTGAAAAACAAAGTATTTTATGGCAATCTAAATATGTCAGAGAATTAGCATGCTGACATGAAACAAGGCAGAAAATGCTAAGAATTTTGGAAGACTTGTATGCTATTTTCAGCTTTGTACAGATTTTCCTGTGGGTCCTACAACGACCGGTCCTCCCACCTATTAAGTGCCTATAATGTTATAATTTTACCTCCTTTTGAGGTCTACTGGAAAGCTTTACCCTTCAGTGTCTGCAAAATATTTTGAGATTCCCAATGTAGTTCGTTCTCTAAATGTAAAATATGCATTATTCATCCCCTTTTAAAATAGATTTCTGATTTAAGGATTATTTTGCAAGCAAAATGCAACTGAAATGAACAAGTTAGTATTTATGCTTTTCAAAAATCCCAAAACCTGGGGAACTTCATTCTTTTCAGACTTTGCAGGATTTTCACTTTATTTAAGGTCCAGTTGATTCAGACCTCTCAGAAATCTGTCTGCAATCAGCTCTCAATGAGCCAGCTACACTGGATATAGATCCACCAGTGTGGATATTTGCCTGATTAATTTGGTATTTGACTTATCTGGGGAGCGTATTAGCCCAGATTAATACATTCAGCTCCATGCAGGGTCAGCCAGGGTATCTCTGCACAATAATCCCACCGTGCTCTGGAAACTGGTTTTGCAGAGAGTTAGCTCATGTCTAGAAGGACTTATCATTGTGAATCATCCTCGGATCTATGAGCTCCAAGCTAGCTACAGGTTCCTCCCTCACATCAGCCTCTGGGAGGCTTATCAGCCCAGGTACGTGCAGTGGGAATTATCAAATGTGCATTTCCACGTAAATAAACAAGTCACCCCAGAGCTCGCTTTGCCAGGGCTGCAATACAGTGACACCAGAGGACGTTGGAACAAGAGAACTAGCCCAGTACAACAGATCTCATAAGATTTGCAGTAAATTTTCACATAAAAAAGAAAAGGTTGAGAAAGAGACAGGTTAAGAAATGAAAGTTTGTTCATATTCTCACCTATAATGGCTTAATATGTTGGAAAAAAAATGACAAAGCCTCCACAGGCAGCCCTGCAGTAATGCATGGATTACCAACTGGGAAGTTCATCATGCCACTGGTCTGGCTGAGCTTGGCAGCATCACAGGTTTATCTTTTCACACCCAGCTGCTCTTTAATGGCCTCACAAGCAGGCTATATTGGCCCCACACTTGTCCTCCCAGCTGCCAGCCTTTGTTAGATGTCCAGGTGCTCTCTTTGGCAGGCGACCAGAACAGAGGAATAGACAGCTTCTTTCTCTCTTAGAGACACTGCCCTCCCAGCACCAAATCTTGCTTTGGTCTGCCAGGCAACCCACTCCTTTCTAGACATTTTGCAGTAGCTCCTTTGCTTATAACTCCATTCAAAAATGCTCTTAACTATAACTGCAGGTAGAGATGCAAACTTGGAGGGTTGCCCTGTTTTTTCTGATTGTCTAGCACCGATGATGTTCGTCTTTGAGTGCCCAGGGCACTGGAAGAGGCCATGCCTTGAAGCTGGCCAGTGGCAACATCTCTTGGCTGCTCATCTCTTCCACACTTCTGCTCTACAAACCAGACTGCTGATACACCTAGGGTTAAAATAGTCCTTCTCAAATAAAGAGAGAGAGTGTGATTTTTTCACTGGCAAAATTGCATCGACACAGTTTACAGGCTGACCTCAGCAACTGTACTTATATGTGTGGGAGAGGGCTAAGTGTGGATTGAGGGCAGGAAAAAGTATCAATGAAACAGGGTAGAGAAAGACAGAGAGGCAAGAGGTGCTGTGAGGCAGGAATTTCTTACAAAACGTCCAGACAAAACCCAAACACTAAGGTGCAACGCAGTTTCAAAACAATTAACAGATATTATTTAAAAACTGGAAAGCAGCAAAATTCTTGCATTTATTTAAGAAGAGGAAAGGAAAACTGGGAAAACTATGGATCCACCAGCCTCGATTTAATTTCTGGAACATAGAAGCGTGTTATCTATAAGCACCAAAAACCACAACCCATATGGATTTCTTAAGAATGAAGCATGGCAGAGTTACCTCATTTTTCTTCCCAGGCAGTGCAAGAAGCCTGATGGAAAACAGAAAATCACAAGATGTCAGATAACATAAGTGTGGTAGGGCTTTTGACCCCTTGTTTCCCCTGGCATTTTTAAAATCAGACTGTAGTAACGTGTTCTTGGAGCCACTATAATGTTGTTGCCTAACCTGCACTCAAGAAATAATTATCAGAGATTTAGTGTCAAGCCAGAAAATTGTAATAAATGAGGGTTCAGAGGTCTGTATAAAGTCCAGGGCATACCAGTATTTTCTATAGTGCTTGAGATGCTGGAAAAGGGAGAATAGGTACTAAGGGGCAGCTGGTATGTAGCCAGGAGGGACTGCAAGCACTTTGAAGGAAATGCCTGGACTTCAATGTAAGTGTGACAAATTGGAGAAATGGTGTGGAAAAGTAGGAAGCAATTCTATATGAAGAAGTGCAAAGTCAGATGAGCATGTGTCAGCAATGGTTTATACAGAGGTGAGTTGCCTTGTGGCTGCAGGGTTGGACAGGTGACATACCAGGGTTTCTCACAGCTTTTTCTTTTCAGTAAGAAGATATTTTAAACTGGAAAAGGAAGGAAGGAAGGAAGGAAGGAAGGAAGGAAGGAAGGAAGGAAGGAAGGAAGGAAGGAAGGAAGGAAGGAAGGAAGGAAGGAAGGAAGGAAGGAAGGAAGGAAGGAAGGAAGGAAGGAAGGAAGGAAGGAAGGAAGGAAGGAAGGAAGGAAGGAAGGAAGGAAGGAAGGAAGGAAGGAAGGAAGGAAGGAAGGGGATGGTCCTGTCCCCGAGGTGTTAATGGTCAATGCAGATGATGGAGACAAAATGACAAGTATAAAAGAGAGACAGCCTGAAGGCAAGGCTCAAAACATTATCCAGATCTCCTGAACCTCTGTCTGCTGATTCACCCCCTGATAAATTGCTTTGAACTAATAGAGGTTTTGACTGGCATTTAATTCAGTGCACGTTTAGTAGATAGGTCTCTGTTGCTGAAATCTCTGTAACTGGTGTTATAGATGGGAATAGCCACAAATAAAATAAAATAAAATAAAATAAAATAAAATAAAATAAAATAAAATAAAATAAAATAAAATAAAATAAAATAAAATAAAATAAAATAAAATAAAATAAAATAAAATAGGGTCATATGGAAATAATGTTTTTCCACTTACAAAATAAAGGTGTATGGCTCATGTCCCATGGCTTATTGGTCCAGCCCATGGGGTTCCAGGACACCCAGTCCTTCACAGGCACTGAACTCCATTGCAGACAGTGTCTGATATCCTCCATTTTCCCAGCTTAATTCTACCTTGTAGAATTAAATGCCACGTAACAAATTACATTGTCAAAGCAGACTGAGAAGAAATGAATCTTTCCAGCCTCATTCAGTTAATCCAAAATAAATAATGTGATATTTTTCAGTCCATTGCACCAGGAACAGACTATGCCAGATGATTTCTTCTTCCTAATTGAGAAGAAATGGCCGGTTAATGCAGCTGCAAGGGAAATGGAGAGGTCTGGCACTTCCAGGGCTGCAGAGGGGAAAAAAAAAAAATAACTCTGAAAACTCTTGTTTGGTGATGTGTCAGAAAGCATCCTCCCCCTTTTAAGTATATCAAAAAGTGTCCGTCCCTAAGTGGACATAACAGATTTTATATGTTACAGAGATTGACTTGTGGTGAAGAAAAGCAGCTTATGTTTCAAAGTGAACCAGGTAATCACTGGGGTTAATTAGTCCCCTGCAGCCAGGAATGGCCACAGGTGCCACATTACTCTTCTCACTGCACCAAGAAATGAATTGCACACATCACTTGCAGAAAAATATAAGTGTTTTGTGTTTTTTCTTCACCACTGATTGCAATATAAAAGAAAAATACAGCCTGGTTACAGATGCCCATGAGCCTGGATGTGTTGGCTGCCTGGAGTGGACTATTCTGCCTGCTGAGTAACTGCCCATTTCCTGATTTCTCGTGGCTATCTGTGCTTTCAAAATGGATTTATTTTCCAGGACCCAGTTACAGTCTGTCTGCACAGCCTCCTCCTCCCGGTGATGCTTGGAGGCAGCCATCAGAGAGCTGCTGGCACTGCTGCCCCAGATGGATGCACCACATGAGGATGTCACCACAGGACCCTAACTGAGGTGGCCAAGTGAGCTGAGGCTCTGGCACATCCCTCTGTCATGATCCCCAGCTGCATGTCCTCACGGCGCACATCCCATGTGGCTCCTGGCAGCACGCGTGCCATGCAGGATGCGACCCCACGGGTGGATTTCCCACTTCTGGTGCCAGACCATTGCACAGCACTTCTGCCTCTGAGGTGAGAAACTATACGCCACACCTCCTCTGTGGCTCTTTCCATACTGTGGCTTGCTGCAGAGCAAATGATGCCTTCAGATTACAGGCAGAGCCCTCACAAAAGAAATGGCATTGCCCTACTGTTATTCCACAGCCCTTCTGTATTAGAAGTGGTTCTGTGATAGAAATCAGATCTATGGCCTTTACTTTCCCAGTGTTTACCAGGATAGAAATGTCACAAGTCCTGGATATTTGCTCTGTGGCCCTGTAGTTTGAAGAAATAAAAGATGAGGAACAACAGGGCTGAAACATGTACTTTCTTCAGTGAGATGGGTAATTGATGAAGGTGGAAGTTGGTGGAACTTGTGAAGAGCTTTTAGCTGCTGTTAGAGATAAACCTCTGTGGAAAGGAACATTATAAATGTACGGTGTGGGTGTATTGGAGACAGGAACTGAAATGTGGAGTAAATCCTGTGCTGACATTGTGCTCATCAGCAGAGCCTACTATCCCCGTGTGCTCAGTGCCAGTGTTGTGGCTGTTGTCTCAAGGAGATGAAGCTCTTCTTCCCTATGGCACACTCTAGATGTTCCTCATGACAGAACTTTAAAATCTAATAAATTGTAGCACTTTCAGTGGTTAGTAATGCAAACATGGCCACCACAGTGAGATAAGTTAAACTAAAGAGCATGGCTCACACAAACCCGAGCTGTTATTTTTTTGTCTGCTTTGATCCTTGCATATTTTCTGAAGGTGTGCATCGAAGGGTGTGCTTTGAATAAGGTCTGTGGTGCATCACCTGCACCAAGTACACACAAGTCACTAGACACAAGTCTTCGTATAATATTTTTGCTATTTCTGTATTATTTTTTGATATCAGAATTACTGGTGCATAATGCAATATGCTGTTATGACATAATAGCTAAGAAAAAAAAATACTTAGTTTACAGCTGACTTGAATTATTTAAAAATCATTATAATCAGCTGCTGCTTAACATGGATTAAAATAATTTATTTTCCATAACGTGTTTTCCAGTACATAGAGACAACTTGGAAAATGTATGACAGTTTGAATAATAAAACAAGAATAGCTTGTTTATGTTCTTGAAAAGTGTTGTTTAACTGCAACAAGCATAAAACATTTAATATAGAAAATAGAATACAGTGTTCTACTCTGAACTAACCAGAAGTTGTCCATAATGTTGCTGTTGTTGTTTTTTTTTTCTGATATATACATATGTATGTATTATACCTTAATTGAAATTCTCCACTGCAATGGTAATATACAAATATTTCATTAGAAGGTAAGAAAAGTCTATAAAATTAAATGTCCCTCTATATTTTTTTAATAGGAAAATTTCAATTTGAAATAATTTCAACATTATTGAAGTGACACTGAGAGTCACCATATATTGAGCAAATTATTTTTAAGGCTTTCTGTTTCAGGGATACTTTGCAAATCATCTGCAGCTGTTCCAACAAGGAGTACACCCAAGATGTAAGATGCTGGGACTTGGCTCTAGGCAGAGATTTGGGGCTCTGAGCATGCCCATGAGTGGCCTGTGTGGCAGAAATCATCAATGGATGGACTGAGAGACATAAACCCAGCAAACCTGGTGCTGGTGAGGCAGTGAACCCTGCTGGGGAGCCTCGATGGAGTGGCCGCACCAGCACAAGCCCCAACATGGCACCGCCGTGAAATTGGCAGAGTGCTCCTAGCTTCTAGGTCTTTCCAAATGTCAAAATACATCACTCCACTGATTGTATTTGCTTGCATTTCATGCTGAACGCTGCTATAAACAGCTCATTTAGAGAATGGGGAGGGCTCAGCAGGTGCATCCAAGGGTGCATGGTGCTTTAAAAGAATTTGACAAGGCTCTCAGATGCATTTGGATAATAAACACAAAATGCAGAGGAGGGTGGAAGAGAAAGTGAATGTTGGACACCTGCACTTGGCAGAAAAAAATGATCCAGCAAAAATTATGAATGCAATTCACACTTTCTTTGAAAATCATGTCTTTTAAAGAAACTACCTCTGTTCAAAAATGTACTGTAAATCATCATAAATTTACTCTCTTCTTTAAAACTAAACTGTGTTTAACACCTGATTAGAAAAATCAGGTTTTCACTTGACTTACACCCATAATTAAGGACTATATTATTTTGGCTCAACATCTGATTTGCACGGGCATGTTCAAGCATGTGTTTTTTTGTATGGCTTCAGCACAAAGTGTAAAGGCAGAGGAGTGGAACACACAGCCCACAAGGTGTGTTATATTGCATGCACAACCAACAATGAAAATGTAAATATAAACAATCTGGGTCAGACATAAATAATTAAGCAAATGGGGAAGGGTAGAACAAAGTTGCTCAGAAAGCTGAGCTCAGAGCACGCAACAGCACAGGTCACTCAGAGAAAGGTTTGCAGCAATGCTAGGTCAGGAATCGTGCCTTGCAGCTCCTCAGGGAAGCACACTCTAGGAAAAAAGGCAGGGAAGATAAATTATTTAGTGATCTTCCTTGTTATATGAAAGACAAAGAAGAGAATATCAGCATTATTAGCAACACATTACATTTTTTAAGGATAACTGTGAGCCCCAGAAAAGTCAAAGATGCGGCCATATTTTACCAAAACATGTTTTCAGTTTCTCTGAGCAACTAACCAACACAGTGCTTTGTGTGCAGATGAAGAAATATTCATGGCTTTGAAATAAAATATGTGAAACTCCCACTTGATGGTTGGAACTAGGTGGAGCTCTCATGTCTTTTTGAAATACATTTCAACAAAAATTTGTTGAGTACATACAAGATTTAATCAAACAGACACAAATTAATCAAACAGCTTACAAATATGAAAGAGGCATGTTGGAAACGGGAGAGGAGAGGGGTACAGCTTCCCACCGTATATTCTGCTGATCCCTCTCAGTAACCAGTGCCTCCAGCCATTCCTGTTGAGTTTACTGAGTCCTTGACATTTGCCCTTCTTTGACTTCATCCAATTACTTATATATATATATATATAAAATAAAATAAAAAATAATCTCAAACTGCAATATTTTGTCCCAAACAGCTTTTCCAGGCAGAGAGATGATTGCAAGCAAACCTTTCATAAAAGGTCCTTGCAGTCAACCCTAGCAGAGCAATATCATATTGAGCATTCACCCTGAAATAACCTGATGGATTTTGCAAGTTTAAGAGCGCTCTTTTGTGTTAGATGAAACAGGAGATTTTGTGTGCATTACCTCTTCATCTGAGGTTCTTAACACACAGTAGCATAGTACAGTAAATAATAAATCTTAACACTCATTAACTGGCTGGCCACTGTGAAATGTTTTGTATATTCCTGATGATTATAAATTACAGTGAAATCAAAAGGAGAAAAAGCAAAACACCTAACACATGAAAGCCTTGCAAAGTTATGAAGGGCAAAAGGGCTTATGAGGTCTAATTTATTTTGAGCAGTCTGTGCTGCTTTGAAAAAAATCCTCCGCAAATGATTCAGCAGGGTTATCTGAGGAAATTGGCCACCACAAGGAGTGGAGTCTTGTTCTGGGGTTTACAGTTCATCTTCTGCCTGTCTCTGCTTTTCACTTTAATCCAGATTAAAAAAATATAAAATGGACAGATGAAAAACAAACAAACAAACAAAAAAAAAAAACACTAAGTAAATGTTTTTAAAGGACGGACCACATTAATATTCTGTTTTTCCTGAGGTGGGGCACGTTGGTGACGCAGGCAGTCAAGGGTTAATATCCTTTCTGTAGGCTCTAAATTCATACTGGGATGCTTAAATTTTACCTACACTCTAATCCCATCCATTAAGCATTATCCAGTCCAGCAAAAAGACACCACCAGCATCAGGCAAAACACAAAGTAACAACATTTTCCACGTTACTACATTTATTTTGCCATCATTTTCTCCCATTTGGCAGCAGACCTTGGTGACCCACTTCCACTGGGCCCAGGACATGATGTGTCCTTCATGGGGGATCTTACTGCAGATCTGAGCCATGGGGCAGGAGGACAACATGAAGTCCAGCTGAAAAAGAGAGCTGCCTCTCTCACGTTAACTTTGACCAGATCTTCCTTAGTAAGGCGACTTTTGTGGATCACGTTAATTAAGTGGGCTGTCACACAGAGGCAGATAAACACCTGCTATACTTTTAGGCAGGGAGGGTCGTGGTGTTACGACAGAGACAAGCATATCAGCGTGAGCAGGCCACTGAGCACTGGGGCTAAATTCAGGTACAAGACCGGGTGAGTCACCTGCAGGTAAGAGGTTAATGTCAGCACCGTCTTCAGGAGAGACTGGCTCTTAAAATATCACATCTGAATGCATGCTCTTCTCAAGCTACAGAAACCTGCCAGGCCTGCTGCCAAGAGGAGTTGGGTTGCAGGTGCTGTGGTGCTGGTTCCTGGCTGCTCCTGCAGGATGTTCTACACCAGTATACATTTCCAAATCCAAGACAGCATCTTTATCTTCAAAATGCAGTGGGTGCCAGACCACTCTCCCCCAGCGATCACTGGATAAACCTGGAATGGTTTCCACGGGGTTCAAATATCGAGGAGGAAAAATCCTAAGGCATAAATTTCACAGCTTGATCTCATATCTCCTCTCTGCAGCAGCCTGCAAAGGTGCTCCTGAGTGCTTCTTCTCCCAGGCTTCAGACTGTGTATATAAGCAATTTTTGCATGCTTTGATGCCTAAATTCTTGGTATATAGCTTCAGGCAGGCAGCTCAGGTACCTGTGGTGGGACCAACACCTCCTTGGGCTTTCTCCATATCAAGTGTCACAAGCAGGCCCACCAAAGGCTGGCTTGGATACTTTTTTTACAAAACTATCCTATCTACACAAGGAAAAAATGTGTGCGTGTCTCTATGGGCATGCACGGAGGTGCACGTATGTGCACGAGCATCCTTACAGCTCTGCAGAACAATTTGATGCTGTCTGAAAATGCAGCCTGAGGTATTTAAAAGCGAGGAGCACAATATATGGAGAGGAATACAGTACCCTGCTAAAAATATTGTATGTCTGATCTGGGAATACTTATGGTTTAAGTGGGCTATAAATGAACACTTAACTGCTTTAGAGCTGTGAAGTGATGACCCTCAGGTGGCCTTGGGACATGCCGCATGGTCTCCTGTAGCTGCCACTCCACTGAAAATAGTGGGGCTGAGCACCTCAGAGGCAGCCTGGAGTGCAAGGCTGCCTCCAGGAACCAGCAGCCTGTCCTCTGCCTGACTTAATGCTCTGATGTTTCCAAAACAATGAAATTCTGCTCTCCTAAATGGAATAAATGATATTTACGAATGCCAAATCAAAAGCACGTGTAGGCTGAGCCCCACATTTTAATACCTGGAATCATACTGCTTTTGCAATACAAACCATAAACCATTCTCACGAGAAAGAGATAAGCACTGATCATTTAGTACATAAATCATTTGAGGATGTTAAGGCTGTATGACAGAAAAAATATTTAACACAGATTTTTAACAAATATAGGAGCAAGGTTTGGCTTATTCCAATTCATGGCATTTCTTATGGGAAACTATTTGGACAATTGCTCCACATTTGTTATGTCCTTCTGAGTATTGCTAATTTTAGCACAAATGATTGTTCATCTAAAAATTCATGCCTGAAATGAAATGCTTCTCTATTTATTATTCTCTTCTCATAAATGTTTGCTACCCGGTCACGAGAGGGAAAGCACGGAGTAATAGCACAGCTCCCCACATGGCACAAATAGCAAGCAGTAGAAAGAAGCACTAAGGCAGTTTTGCAGATGAGCTATGTCAATTCAAGTTAATATTAGACATAAAGCCTTCTTCATTCCTTGCATGCTCCACCAGAGATACAATGTCACCCCCAAATCAGCACACCTCCCACCTTCCCAGACAGCAGGGCAGCACCACCGCTGAGTTTACAGGGTTGGACATCGTGGGGTTTCTCCCCACCAAGCTTCAAGGCAGCAGAACCTGGAAGAAGGACTTGGGGGTGTCCTTCCTGTGTGTCTAGGTGGGCACAGTCAGGACCCCAGTGTGTGTCTGAGACACGCTGACCCCACTGTGTGGACTGAAACAACATCACAATCCGGTTTCTGTGCTATGCAGCAGCATCTGCGTTCATATGCACCCTTGCAAATCTGGGAAGCATACCAGGAGTGACACTTGTCTGCCTATTAGTTTCCTTTCAGCAAATTTGATGCTAACAGTATCCCTTAGCCAAGAGAGGATTCAGAAATTTGGTTTCACATCATAGTTCATTATATTACTAGTCAACTGCACCACTAAAAGAACAAATGCAAACTAGAAGTCGGTCTGCAGCCATCAAACAGGAGAAGATGAGAAAGATGTTTTTATTAAACAAATAGTCTCAAACTCATAAGCTTAAGTGTGACTAGCATAATGCAACCAATTCCTATGGAAAACTTTCAGACTGTTTATGATTTCCCCTTTATATTTCATAACTGTTTAACTCCTCATCCTAACAAATTCTCTCCTAATCTTCTACTGTTTATTTTCAGTCCCTGTGATGACCTCTTTCATCTAGTGGGGATTCTGTTATTAATGAAGCTGAAGCAACGCCTTCTCATAATCTTTCTGCTGCTGAGCTCAGAACTCCAATTCCTAGAACATTTGGTATGAAGGACATTTTGTTTATCTGATAAGTTGAGGCAATATTTTTTCCCCAGTGTAAAATAATCTGGCCACACCTTGTTGAGCAATTTTGTGTGTGTGTGTGTGTCTAGACCATCACCTAGCTTAATGCAGTCAAAAAAGGTCAAAGCAAAAGTGTTAAATATATATATATATATAATGGAAAAATAGGCCTGGGTTTCAAAGTCTAATGAGAAAAGGTGTATCCATATACTGAATGTGAAATAAACAACTGCAGGAACGAATGATTCAGGATTTAACTGCAGTCTTGGAATTATTGGTAATTTTGCTACCCAAGAAAAAAACCTGCAATTAAAGGTGAATACAATTCACTGCCATAAATTACTGTCCCAAGCAACTGGGAATGAAGGCAGGCAGTTTCAATGTTATGGTTGAAATTGTGGCAGCCCAGTCCCCCAGTCTTGGCTGGCACCTCCCATGCAATGTAAATAATAATATTCTCAAGTAGCCTTTGTGACGGGAGCTTTAAAGGTACACATGATAATTGGGGCTATTTTCAAAATAGTTTGTTCTGCTCCTCCAGAGCAGTCATTGGAGTGACTACTGCTTTTCAGGTTCCTCTGCTGCCGTATGAGGCCGTGTAAGTGCTCCCTTGTGGTGTTGCTGCCAAGCAGGTGAGTGATGCTCAGGATGCACGGTCCTGTGTTGAATATCACCACACAGGGCCTCCCGGTTCCTCCCATTGCTAGTGTTTCATGCACCACTACGATGTTTTCCATCTGTCTCTGCATCACCTCCATGAAAAGAGTATCTGAAAAAAATGGCCAATAAACCATTAGAAATGCATTCAACATTTCTGTTTCATAATCACGTGAAGTGAATGTCTCATGGGCCTTTAAAGCAGTTAGCAAAGGGTAAAAAGCATCAAAAGACAGTGCTAACCAAATTCCAGTACCTTTGGGTTTTGCTTTGTTAGTGATATCCTAGGCTTTGCTTTGTTAGTGATATCCTAGGCTTGTAAATACACACGAATCCCACAAACAGATCAATTCTGCTCAGCCTATTTCTCTCCTTGGTACATTCATCTTAGTTTATTGGCTCATGGTTGACGTCTTAGTTTATTGGTTCATGGTTGACGTGCACCTGCTTTAACTCATTTGTGGTCTCATCATTAGTCCCTGGTAAAGATGTATTTCTGCTAAATACAGCCCCTGCCTTTTCTTTTTAACACAGTGCACTTCTAATTACATCTCCTGCCAAAGGTGGTGTGAGTTTTTGTGTCACACCAGCCTGCCTGGGAGGGAGCAGTTGAGAGCGCAGCGGATAATACTATGTGACACATGTTACTCAGCATTTTCATCACCGCATTAGTCCTGTTACTTCATATTTGTAAGTTTGAAAACAGTAACATTTTCTTTTCTAAGTGCCTTACATAAATAGGCCTTAGTGAGAACAGCCCCATTCCAAAATGAAGACAGAAAGTAACAGGCTCGATCACTTGGAAACAGCAATTTGTTAAACAGAACAGAGCACTCCCATTGCTTTTGGTCCATCTTTATTGCTTCCAGAAGGCAACACTCTCAGGAAACTTTGCATGGCCAGATGTTCAGTTTTTACAGCTGTTGAAATATTTTTGGAAGGGCCATCAGTCAAGATAAAATTACAGGTCACTGGGGACACGTTCTGACCTTTGCAGGAAGACGGTGGTTTGGCTCACAGACCGGCCTTCCTGGCCAAAAGTCTGCCGGGAGGTGGATGCTGTGACATCTCTAATTGGACCCCATTATTCAAGCTGATGGCCTCGCTCACGTCTGGGTATTACCCTGCAGTGCGGGACAGCGGAGTCAGCCTGGCGAGGCCTGGTGGTTTTAACCCTGGCAAAGCAGCATCTAATTTATGTGCTGATCACTACCGTGTGAGTAGCATCACCTACTTGCTGTCATTTCTAAACAAATAGATTGAGATGTCCTGCCTTGCACCAGGAAGCATCTCATACCACAGATGCAATGGGAGAGGTCACTGAATATTAGCTGTGACACCAAAATCCTGCTGTGCGTGCTGGTTTTCATGTGAACAGGGGGAACATGGGCACTCACAATCCACTCTGTTGCCTCCACGCAGGCAACCAGCACTGAGTCTTCACCTGTCCTTGCATCGCTCCTCCAGGAGGAGGGAGGTTCCTACAAGTCCTTCATCACATCTGTCAACCCCTTGCAGGTGTCCTGTGTACCCGAGGGCCTCTTGAATGGCACTAGGTACCCACTTGTGGGCAGCTGAACAAGCTCCTAGTGGGCGACCAGATGAACAAGGCTGGTGGGGGTTAGTGGAAAGATTCAGCCTTGTGAACATGGGTTTCTAATTCTGCTCTATGAGCCCTGGCCTCCACATGCCACCCCAAGAAAGCACTACCTCTGTCGCAGCTCTTGGCCCCATCAGGGGGTCACTGGACCCTGGGTGCAGGCAACTGAACCAGACCATAGCCTCCCCAGCCAGAAAGGCAGCCTGGACACCCTGTGCTGGGGCAGGCTCCTGCATACTGACACCCACACACAGGTTTCTTCATCTGGAGATAAATCTTGGCCATGGTTTTCCAGAGGCAAGTTAGATCCAGTGTTTCCCAACAGTAACGCCTTCAGTCTCCTCCTCAGACCGAGCCAAATTTGCATGAGCACCAGAAGTACTTCTAAGGAGCTGTAACTTTAGATAGCTGAGCATTTAGTTATCCATTGTTAAACATATCAGTCCGTAACTGGAAATTGCAACCCAGTGGGGACAATGTACAAATCTTCATGTGGCTGATTATAAAATCATTAACTATTTTATTGTTCTTTGTCATTTTTCCCCAGTCAGACATTTTTCCAGCTAGCAGAAATCACAAATTATATTCATACTAAAATTGCACATTTGGTAATTGATTAAAATTGTTACTTCTTTTAACTATTCTTTCAGTCAATTGCAATACTAAGATGAAGAAAGCATCCAGCACAGTTAGATTGAGATCTCATTATCAGCATGAATTGCCCTAAGTGGAGGCTCACCCCAAAAGACCTGATTCCAGCTGCTTGTTCCCTCTTGTTCCAGCAGCAGTGTCCCTGCAGCTGCAGGATGAGTCGAGCCAGGGAATTATCAGTTGAAAAGGAGTTTTGTTGGTTTTTATACCTGGTTAATACTCAGCCAGATGAGGCTCAGTCAGGACTTCACAGACTCTAATGCTGGCACATGGGAGGCATGGGAACAAGGGAACATAGGTGAGCTTAAGCCTACTGCGAATCCTCAATCTGAAAACTATCTGAAAAATTCTGAATTTATGGTTTAGGGTGAAAAATATATATTACAACACTTGGACTACATTAAAACTATCAGTAGCTCAAATGCCAAAGCCTTTGTTTTCTCTACAAAGAAGCCTTGATATAGTCACTCTTGCGTGCTGATCTTGCAAGACTAGCAGTCTTTTCCCTGCTGCTGAGTGAGTCCCAGATGGTTCATACAGCTATTTGTCCTACATGCTACATGCTTATAAGGATCCATTATCTGGATAGCTGACTTGTGCAGCAAAAGGTTTCCAACCCAGAATGTTTTGTCTCAGTGCTCATTGCTATGGTTTTCAGCCATATGTGCAATGTTTTAATTTATATATTTATTATTTATTATGGAATCGCTCCGTGGAAAAGAACTGGTTGAAAAAAAAAAAAAAAAAAAAAAAAGTTTAATGCCATGACCAGAACACAGTGAGGATTGAGGTCATTCACTGCCGCAGGGCCAGAAATTTTGCAGCTGAGATTGTCATAAACTGAGCACCTGCTAGTTCACTTTTGGCTGCTTTATGCCAGTGATGTTAATCTTGCTGATCTAAAAAGCAGGCTGCAAACCTGGTGAAAAAAGGCAGGAGTTGTCTGATGGTTTGCAGGGCAGGGTGAGGCTGCAGGAAAAGATTTTGCTTGTACAGAGGAAAAAGCACAGCCTTTCCTTTCCTTTCCTTTCCTTTCCTTTCCTTTCCTTTCCTTTCCTTTCCTTTCCTTTCTTTCCTTTCCTTTCCTTTCCTTTCCTTTCCTTTCCTTTCCTTTTCCTTTCCTTCCTTTCCTTTCCTTTCCTTTCCTTTCCTTTCCTTTCCTTTCCTTTCCTTTCCTTTCCTTTCCTTTTCCTTTCCTTTCCTTTCCTTTCCTTTCCTTTCCTTTCCCTGTTTCTTTTTCTTCTTGTTTTTTCCTTTTCCTTCTTATTTTTCCTTTTCCTTCTTTTTTCTTCTTCCTTTTTTTCTCTTCCTCTTCCTCTTCCTTTTCCTTTTTTCTCTTTTATCTTTTTTCCTTTTCATTTTTCTTCTTCTTTTTTTTTTTCCTTTTCTTTTTTCTTTTCCTTTTTTTTTTTTTTTTCCTTCCCAGGCACCCCTGCATTCAGACAGCCGAGCGCCGTGCCCCCGCCGGCTCCAGCAGCACCCAGGGTGGCAGTGACACCTAGCGGTGCGCCCGCACCCCCCGCACCCCGCAGCGGGGCGGCCCGGGGGCAGGGGCTGTGTGGGGTCCCGCTGCTTTTGGGGTGCGGGCTGAGCAGCCCCGAGCTGGGCAAGGCTCCCCGCGGCCCCCTTTCCACGCCGCGTGTGGGGCATCTCTCAGCATCCTGCGTGGCTCAGCTGCCAGGGCTCCCTGCAACGTGCCTCAAATTGAGCTCTCTTGTACTGGTTTTGGAGAGGTTTGAGCAATGGGGAGGTTTGGGAAGGAAGGATGTGCCCAGAGGGCTTGTCACGGAGGGTTGTGTTAGGTGGATGGCATAACCCGGCTAGAGCATCCCTGCCTGCCAGCATGGCACTGGGTGCCCCGTGGCATGACAGTGCCCTACGGGAAGCACAGCTCTGATGTGTGCTAAAGCTGCTTTTCAGCACCTGGATCACACATCTGGCCTGGCTGGAGAGGCTGAGGATGTGTCTTATAATCAACACATCCATGGCTGCAAGCTCTGTGGTGAGAAGTTCATATTTTTGTCCAGTGCATGCATAGCACCTATAGCAAAGCAACAGTCCAAGCCTGGGGTTGCTCTGTGCTATAGTAGCACAAACCGTAGTAAGGAACCTTCATGTAGGATAAATAAGCAAGGGGATGTGGCAGAAATAAGGCCAGTTGTTGTGTTGTCCTTGCTCTTTGCACAGCCCTTTTCACCTTGGCAAAAGGAGCTCAGCTATCATTTGGAAATGTAGCACAGCCAGTTTTCAGTGCCTGAATCACAGAAGCCCACATGGCCCTGTGCAAATGTTTAGAAATAGGCACCATGACCCCTTTTCATGGACATAACTCACAGGCCCAGACAGTGCAAGAACACTGTAAGGAAAAGACATCATTGCAGCAGGTGCAACAGCTACTTAACAATGGATTTTTCTTTTCCTTTTCTGAGCATATTCACTGTCTGCTGAACTTTACACTGGCTCTCAGAGTATTGGCAGGTTTTCTGGTTTGGCATGCCTTTGAATCGTACAGGAATCCTGAACTCACTCTCAAATCCATTTAAACCCCCTTTAGCACAATGCTTCTACTTAGACTAGTTTAAAATAATAAAAAATGAAGACAACAGTAAATGTTGAAATTTTGCTTTTCAGTGGCCCCAACAGCTATGCAGTCACTTGGCACCTGCCCTCATAAATCAGCTTAGAGTCCAGCCAAGATGAGCTTCTTTAAAATACCCTTTTATTGCTTCACAGGGTATTAGCTTTTTGCCATCACAGATTCAAAACATGCCTGTGCTTCCTGGAACTGGTTGGACTGCATCCCTTCTTCTACTTCCAAAACAGAGACTTGTTGTAAAAAACACTGTGCTCGTTCAGACTGCACCGCTACCAGGTGCGAGCAGCTGATAGAAAAGGCATGAAGCAGCTGAGAAAAAATGAAGATATCAGATGGACTTAATCTAATTCCCAAGGAGGGAAACAATGATATGTCAACAGGTCCTAGCTAAGAGGTGGAAGTCCTTCTGAAAATACCTTAATACTGGTTGCCAGTAATTGCTCATTTTGAGGAAGAGAAGAGAAAGGAGAAGAGAGAAGAGAGAAGAGAGAAGAGAGAAGAGAGAAGAAGAGAGAGAAGAGAGAAGAGAGAAGAGAGAAGAGAGAAGAGAGAAGAGAGAGAGAGAAGAGGAAGAGAAGAGGAAGAGAAGAGAGAGAGAGAAGAGAAGAGAAGAGAAGAGAAGAGAAGAGAAGAGAAGAGAAGAGAAGAGAAGAGAAGAGAAGAGAGAAGAGAAGAGAAGAGAAGAGAAGAGAAGAGAAGAGAAGAGAAGAGAAGAGAAGAGAAGAGAAGAGAAGAGAAAGAGAAGAGAAGAGAAGAGAAGAGAGAGAAGAGAAGAGAAGAGAGAGAAGAGAGAGAAGAGAAGAGAAGAGAAGAGAGAGAAGAGAAGAGAAGAGAAGAGAAGAAGAGAAGAGAAGAGAAGAGAAGTGCTGTTCCCACAAAAATCACAGCAATGTTGGTTGTGTTGGTTTGCACACCTGGAAGAAGATGTGCCTCTAGCAATGAGGTGCAGAAACAGTCCCAGGCTGGTTGTGCAGACCATCAGGTGCTCTCTTTCTGCACCAGCAATGGATTAAGGGCAGTACAAAGCCCCTTTGTAATACCCTCGGATTGGTCTGTGCCCTGCTGGAGGAGGACTGCAACCACTCAGAATGAACCTCTACCAAACTCCTTTTGCAGTGCTTGGTGCACACCAGAAATGGCTGGTTCAGCAAATACTGCTGGCTCTAGGTCAAGAAGGCCACCCAGATTTAGTGTTTGTGGGTGTGTTTAAAAAAAAAAAAAAGTTAATTATGCTGATTTATTTGCTTGATTTGAGTTTTAAAATGCTCCAGTAAGAATCTGCCTATGGGACACAACAGAGGCAATAGCAGTCCTAAGGAACTTCATGTAGTTTTGGTCTTGCTGGAGGGCATGGAGGGCACTTCTGACAGCAGATTGACTCAATCTGGCACAGAACTTCTGGTGTGCAGAGATTCTGCTTCCTTGCCTTTCTTGATAGGGCAAGGTCAGGAAGACCAAAATATCTACATTTAGGCACCTGCCTGCAAGCCGGATGTCTGTAGTCCCTGTAATGGAGAGCTGGTCAGTCCAGACAGGGGCCGTCCATTCTATTAAGAGCCTACTTCCAGGCAAACTAAATTATTTTCTAGACTCTGTTGACTGTATGGGGACATTAAACACCCTTAGACACAGTGAGGTTGCTGATAGGTGCTGAGTGCCAGACTTCAGGGCATCCTTCAGGCCTTCGTGTGCTACACTGGGAGGTCCTGTGTTGCATCTGCCAACTCCTTGTCGATGTCTCATATTCCCTGTAGCATCTCAAGCAACATGAGAAGTCTCTGTGGAGGCAATTGAATCACCCTCTGAGCTCATGTGTCAACATCTCTATGCAAACACTTCAGTGTAGGTACTGAACTGAATATTTCTGTCTTGAACTGAAACCTAACACAGCTGTGTGGCAGTCAACGCCTCCTATACTTGTGTGGTGGGACAGCCAGGCTCAGCCTGCAGCTCAGGGTTTCCATCCATGCAATCCTCCCACTCAAGAGGGGAATTCTTGTTCTTTTGATCCATGCAAGAACCTTGTCCATGGACTTCTGAGCCTTCTTGATGATCCAGATGAGTGAGTTTTGTTTTAGATTGTCCCAAACTAGCTTTGCATAACAGACTGATTTTGTCTTTACTGCTGTTCATGTCAGTGACATCATTAAGTGTTGCAACCTTTGGTAGGAAACGGAAAGTTTTTCTCCCATAGTTGACAATGGTTCACTGCTGATATTGCAATTCTGTGTTGTGACTATTTTACCAAAGTGCCCTGGGCCCCTATCACGTTCCCCAGCTCCCTCCCTCCCTCCTGCAACTCTGCAGGAGTTGTGCTGACAGCATTTTCTGAAAACATCTGCGCCCAGCTTCTCTCCAAAAGGGGAATTCCCAAGCTACAGTGGAAACCACAATGGAAGGACATGCCCAGGGATTGCCAGAAGATAACAGCTATAATTCTTGGGATGTCCTCTTCCTGATTCTACTGATTCACACAACTGAGTGCTGTTTCATGGAAATATTAGGAAAAATATGTCCCAATAAAAATTTTTGATGAGAAAAAAACAACTGAGTAACGTTATGACCCCCTTTTGAATAAGGAATATGTTGAATGGTAACACTCCTGAAAGATTTTGACTAAAAGTTAGATAAAACTCTAGCGCAAGAGAGAAGATAAAAAGTGAATCAGATCTGGAATGTAATCAGTGAGTTTGAGACAAGCTACACATTTTAGCACATTTATAAAGGTGAGGGATTAGTGGACAACCCTTAAGTTTATGTTTTTTTTGCCAGCCACCACAGAACCTCACCATTACACACTTTTTTCTATTTCAGAAATTATTGCAAGTCATGTTTACACGCGGGGAAACAGCTGCCACCCACTTCCGATAGCTCCATAGGCAATAGGTGGGCTGCAGCTTGAAAGCCAGTGATGCTGGTGGGGTCAATCCTTGTAGCTGGTTGAAG
Organism: Anas acuta; assembly: GCF_963932015.1. Classification (NCBI taxonomy): domain Eukaryota; kingdom Metazoa; phylum Chordata; class Aves; order Anseriformes; family Anatidae; genus Anas; species Anas acuta. Next base: position 168,070,149 of record NC_088979.1, on the reverse strand, counting down.
TGAGGATCCCTCAGCACCATAAGCCCGTACTGGGCTGAGATAATCCATGGCACTCATTCACGAGGTGAGCACTGTTCACTGCCTGCACTGTGAAGGCCCTGAGGGAAGCCATGGGGACATGCCTCTCCTCCCTCTACTCTATCAAGGCAGGCAAGTGCCTGGTGGCATGCCAAAATGTCTAGAAAGACGATGCACCTGTGTGAGTCCCATCACACTTCCCCTTGTACCCTCTGCATGAAGTAACACAGCCAAGGGTGCAGGAATGTCTCCTCCACTGACACACACAAACACCCCACAAAATCCCCCACCCCAATATCTCATTCAATTTCATTTTCTCCCAGAACTTCTCAGAATGTTCTCTGTTTGGTTTTGTTTTCATTGATATAAAATTCAGAGGGAGGAAAGCAAAGTAGAATTTTGATCAGCAACCATCCAGGTGAAGAAAATTATATATATATATATATATATAAAATACATATATTTCAAATAACCAAACTATGACTTGTCATTCAAAATGATGCTAAACCTATAAAATACATAATTACTGTCACATGCAACAGTTTTTCTTAACTTTATTTAAATGAAAAATAATATAAAATGCTTGCTTAATTTTTTCTTTCTGATTCACATCTAGTGCTTTAAGAGGATGTCAAAACAAGAGATGAAAGGGAACTTTTCAATCAAATGTTTTTCACCAGAAAATGCAGTTTCATTGAAACCAAAACTCTTCATGGAAATCTATATCTGTAGATGAAACTTTTGTTAGAAAGGTTTTGGGGTTCAGAATAATACTTCTGATTAAAAGGAGAAAAACACAAGCATGCAGATGATCTTATTGTGCAAGACTGGGCATTGCCTGGGTTTGATTCACCTCACCAACCGAGTGAATGAATCACTGCCTTACCAAGTGTTTTCTCTGTTTTCACTCATTAATTTCTATGACAAATTTCAACAACCTTTTGACCATCAACATAACTAAAATTATTGCTGAAAGCTCAAAGAAAATGCAAGCTAGAACTCTGATTTCTAGGTAGCCTGACTAATAGCCAAATGTATGAGTCTTCTTAGGATTTCTGTTCAACTCCTGTTCTGGAAAGCTTTAAGCCTAAGAAAGAGTAACATAAAACACAAAATGGAGAAATTTCCACAGCGTTTATCAGATATAAGTCCCAGGAACAGGTCTTTGTAACCCAAAAAGTCACTAAACGCTTTTGTTCTTCAGTTTTGGAGATGTACAAAACTATTCTTTGTCAACTAGTTACACAGCAGTGATTTATGGGCAGGTAACCCACAGCGAGAGATCTTCAAGGCACTCAAGGATGAGGTATAGCACACTTGTGAGCCAGAAAGAAGCCATTGTAGCCAACAAGTTGTTAGCAAGCAAACTCACTGGGGTCTTCCCAAACTCAGGAAGAAGGCACCACTATGGGGGTCCAGTATTGCATGTCTGTGGCCCTCAGTGGTGAAAGCCATCCCACCACCACTGCACTCATTTTAGAAGTGTCTGGGCTTGTGCTTGTCTGTGTGCCTTGCTTGGTTAGCTTTGCAGGCTGTGCTTGCTGTATTCTCTCTTCCTAAACACTTCCACACATACCAAGGCAGGGTTGTTTAAGATACCAAAGACACAAATAAGATTTAAGCCAGTTAGTTGTAGCTTCATGGTCCAAAAAAACTTTTCCAAACTAGGAAACCTGACTTAGTAAATGCTGTGACTAGTGATACGGACCTTGAAGAGCACTGGAGAACAATTGTGAACCTTGCATACACAGTGGTATTTTCAGGAAATTCAGCAGCTTTGTCCATATCAAAACTGCAAGAGCTTTGTTCAGCTGTGGCTGAATTTCTGTTTGCCTTTGCAAGGGAGTTGCATTTTCCCCAGACGGGGTGAGGAAGCTTGATCCAACACACTTACATTTCCTTACAGTCCTTGCCGTTGGGCAATAAGACAAGCAAAGTGGTGCATCGCTGCAAGCCTCCACTGAGGAAGGGTCTAGTCCAGCAAATTAAGAGTTTAATGCAAGCCAAGCCCTTTATCATTTGCCAGTGGCAGTAGGCAGGTAAGTAGAATAACGTGATCAATGGCTGCAAAGGCTGGTGATAGACTGGGGAGACCTAACATTGACATCTGACACGAGGCTGTTATCCATCACAGCCCTGACGACTGTCTTCTGCTTACAAGGGGGCTGAATTATTGAGCAGACCTAATTCATGGCAAGCTGCCACTCGCGTTTCTGGGAAGGATGAATGTAATAAGAAACAAAGGCTGCGACTAGAATTTTGTATTGTCTCCAAGTCTCTCTCATTGTGCTTCCCTGCTGGGTGAAAAAGGCAAGGGAGAGAACTGGGGGGGGAGGTTTTTCTGCATGCTGAATGGCTTTGCATGGCAGTGAGAGGTATTCAGAGGCAGATAGACTGTCTGTCTCCAAAGATCCAGCAACAACAACAAAAAAAAAAAAAAAAAAAAAAAAAAAACCAACGTTAAGCCAGTGGGAATGCAGCACCTTTGGAAAGGAGAAAGTTCACTTAAAAGTTTGGCAGCATTAAACCTTCTATTAAAGTCATCTCTTCCCCCAGAAAACCCTCAAAGAGCATAAACTTCTGAGACTGTAACAAAATGTAAAATAATCAGCAAAAGCATGCTCCGGTCACATAGTTTATCTGTGTGTGTGTCAGTTCTAGAAACTGGCACTTGCCTCATCAACAGTCATAGCCCAACTTCTCTGCCACAGAGTCACGATCTGTGATTTTCAGCCCAAGGGCACTTTTGACATTTCAACATCCATTTTCACTGCACCACCAGAAAAACAAGTGCAGGTTTTCAAGGTTTCCCTCCCTACAGGAGCGTGATATGGTGGCAAGACATGGTGGACGCGGTGCCGCTGGTGCTGGGGGATGGAGCTGCGGTGGGACATGGAGCAGCCACCACCTCCAGCTCAAGGCCACACACTGGGCGCTGCCACCTTACTGGGAACCTTGAGGCAGGTGTGACAGCAGTTTCAGCATCAGGGAAGGATGTGCCAGGAGAGCACAGCCCTGCTGCACCCTCCCACAGCCTGGCCCCTCACCTTTTTGGGTCTTTTACAATTCAATGAATCAGGTGTGATTACGAGTAAATGTGTTCAAATAACTGTAGCATAAACGTTTATGTGGTCTTTTCAAAAAGAGTGACATCAAACTCTGCCCATTGTAGGTAAAGCAGCAACGAGAAAATGCCATCTGAGACAACACCAAAAGGAATAAGTATCTCAGTTATTTCTTCCTATGATATTTGCTCCATTCTGGTCCCTCTTTATTAAGAGTCCCTATAAATTTGCTTAGCATAAAAAAAAAAAAAAGGAAGGAAGCAATAACAGAACCAACGACACACTATAAATTAATATTTTGCATAATGATTAAAAAAAAATCCTAATGGAAAATCCTGTGTCCTTCTATTCAGAGATGTTTTCAATTATCTTCAAAGATGAGATCCGTGAACGGTGCACAACTCTGCCCTCAGTGGTGCTGATACAGTGCCATTAAAGTCAATGAGATTACACGTTTGACTGATGGCAGAATATAGCTCTGCCTGTCTATTGGAAATGCATTTGTAAAACATATTCCAAAGGACTAAAAGTGCATTAAAAAGTGCAACCTCTAAATATCACCATTTTTACTGAATGGAAGTATGTGTTCTTAAATAAATTCATGAAAACAGAAGCATATTTCTGACTTGTTCCTTCTTCCATGCCATGTGGATTTCCCTGGACAGGCCTTTTCTCCCAGTCCTACTTCAGCAAAATCTATGAAGAAAACTGCAAGATTTCAGTAATACCCACCACCAAATTAACTGTGTATACATTTCTATTTTGAGAAGAAAAAGCTTTTTGTCTTTTGATTAATTGTCTTTGACAGACTAATCTAGGAGCATGAATAGGTTATATTATAGACTATTAACTCCCTGGCAGTCCCAGAGCTGGGAGCATTTCTGGGGAGGCAGGTCTCCTTTTGATCCTACCAGACCTTAATGATACTGTTCGTATGCATATTAGCAGTGGCATTTTTAAAAATTCATTATTAATTGAATCCTGATTTCTTCATTATTTTCCACATATTGTGTTTTTCCATGAGAAACACAACTCATGCCAAGAAATGCCTAGAGAAATATCTTCATGTTGTAAGCTGTAAAACACATTCTACCATCCCGTTAATTTATGGCAGCAATTTGGAAGTTTGCTGAGCTGGACACAGCTGGCTGGCAAGGAGTGCATTGTTATTAAATATGAGCAACATGTGACATTAATCTCAAATTAATTTTTGAGAGAAAATGCATGCAACTTGCTTTGCAATAATGCATAATAAAGACGTAAAAGAAATGCCACAATATATTTTTGCAGAAGTTCATTTCTGTTTATGCACGTTAATTGGTTATTAACTGAAGATTTAAAAAAAAAAAAAAAAAAAGGAAAGGAAAAAAAAGGCCTGGAGAGAGGCCTGGCTATTGAATGCACCAGGGATGAAGTCCTTCTATTGGCCTGGTGGGAGTGATCTGATAACGCGGATAACTCCATTCGGCCAACTACAGAAGAGCCTTGGAGAAGGTGAGGTGGTCTGTTGAAGTCATGAGTGTCGTTTTGTGAAACTTCTACTCATGGGAAAAACACAAACCATCAGGTCTGCACTAGGACTTTACCTTGAATAATTCTTTGTAAAGATTGTACTTTTGTGGAGCCCTGGCTGTCGTTTCCTAATGCATGCTCCTGGATGGGGAATACTCACATCGTGCTGGACTGGAAAGAGAGAGTTTCTGCAGAAGGTTTTGGCTGTAAACCGAATGTCGTTTTCATCAGAATTTTCCATAGGAAACATTGCCTTTTCATGAAAAACTCCCTACACTTAAAATGCTTACAAACTAGTTGTTTTTCAGCAGCTGCTGAAAATCTGGAGGGTTTCTAGCATCACTGTTTCAAAGAAAAGCAACAACGTTCAAAGAAAAGATTTCTTTTTTCTGAAAAATTTCCTTTAAATAGAGTTCCAATTTATCATCAAAAGAGAACACTATGGATGGAAATCATTTGGCCTGTCCGTCTACAGAGAACAAGTCTCACTGGAAGGTGGCAGAGGAAATCCTGACAAGTCATTCATGTCTGACAGGATATTTTTATGAAACAGAAACCCCATCAAAATCACTGCAAGACAGCATCTAAGTACTTGTAAGGTTCTCTGCGTGACATCCTTTTGCAAACCCCGCCTAGCACACCTCAAAGCCTTGAGACACGCCTGACAAACCAGTCAGAAGCATGAAGGTGTACTTTAAAACTGGCTGGTATGAGAAGCCACAGGGGTGGACTGTGGGATGTGGTTTCCTCAGATGCTGGCAGTAGACGACTGAGTGGTCTGCAAGGCAAATGTTGAATTTACAGAAATCTACAACACATTGCAGGAGTGGAAGTTTCTGAAAATGTGCTAAACAGTTACAGATAAAGAGAGGGATAAGAAAACCCAGATCAGTCCCTCTGGTTTACTGAGAAAATGCTGTGGTTGCTTATGATGTGCCAGCACATCGCTCCACAGATAGAGAAGATTTTGCTTTGGAATTAAGAACAATAAATTATTTATCATTACCACTACTTATTGACTAAATGCTGGTTTTCCACTCTTCAGACCCCACTGTGATCAGTGACGTTGGCAAGTTGCATTGCCTGAGTGTCAGCTGAGTACATTTTACTGATGAGATTTCTCTCTGACTCTTCAATCCTGATCAGTCCTTACTTCGCCAGGAGCTAATTTCCTTCCAATCAGTATCCATCAGCAAATGATGACCTCTTCATGCAAGCCTGGCTGCATTTGCTGGTGAGCTGGGAAAGCATCCAACCCTTCTCTGCCCCGCACCTTGCTCCGATGAGATCCCATCAGTTTAAGCCAGGGGGACTTGGGAGAGAAGAGAAACCCTATCAGACCCATACAAGACAAGATCAATGCACTCACTTTCTGTTCGATACCAGGGTGAAGAAAGCTGGACACCAGGCTTTGCTAGTACTGCTGTTGCTACAATGGCCTGGGGCATTTTATCCAACACCCAGTTTGTCAGGCAGGTATCCAGCAGCTGAGCAGGGAGCATTATACTTCTCCCAGCCCACAACACGTTGCAGTGAGGCAGGGAGAAGTTTCTGTTTCATCTTCTTCAATAGATTCCTTTTTTAAGTGGTAATGGTGGTGGTTGCAGATCAAAGCTGATGCTGCGATATGCTGTGGATAATGTATCATCCTTTGAAATACACTTGCTCAGGATGAGTGCGGTTGGACACGTGGCCATTTGATTCACTTCAGATGCTATCAAAATCTGCACATTAATAATAATGATAATTATTTTCCCAGTCTTTACCACAGTTGCCTGTCATTATGAGGGGCTGGGGAAGAAACAGGCAACAAGACAGCCCGTAGCACTCCAGCTGTGCCCTGAAATCATAAAGCAGGGGGTTTGTGCGCAGGAGACTGGCATGCTCCATGCAGGAGCCATCCTCTGCTCTCAGCAGTTGCTTTTCACTGACAACTTGCAGTCCTGTTATGGAAGTGTCATAAGCCAAAGCAATCATTTTTTTTATTTATTTTTTTTCCCTTACTCTGTGCTAAGTCCCTGGCTGATAAGTCTCACTGCTTGGCAGCTGTAGCATGTAAATGCCAAAGCCAACAACACAGCAAGCAGGTGGTGTTTTCACCCAGTTTACTCTATTTGTGTGATTTTCTCAGTAATTCAGAAAGCTTTCTTGCATGAACACAGGCTTAGAGAGAGAGAGAAAGAGAAAAAAAAAAAAAAGCGATGTGCATAGGAGGGCAAAGTTGCCTGAAAGCAAAAATCCTTTCAATTCCTTGAATCTGAGAGTTTGGCACCAAGAAGTGCTGGGCCTCCCTGGCTTCATGGCTACTGCAGCAATTCCCACTGCTCAGCAGCTCCCAAAAGCAAAAGCTCTTTACAGAAAGTTGTTGTTGCTGTTCTGAGGGGGGTTCTGCTGAAAGGCTTGAGACAAGCAAATGGGAGAGCTTGTGGCTGGCCAACCTGTGCTAGATTTAGGAAGCTGCCAACACACAACCTTCAGCCAAGGGTAACAAATTTGCTCTTGGATGAGTTGTGAATAAATGAATCAGGATTTCAAATGTTTTTCAGGGTGAGCTTGCTGGTTTGCCACAAAACAATTTGTACCCTCGTGCAGACACATCCCTGTGTGATACAGAGTGATTTTGTGATCCCGTACCATGCTGGGGGAGGTCTTTGTATGGAGGAGGTGGTTGCAGGAGAGACAAGGACACACCTCTCTGCTCCCTGGCCTCCTGGCATTGGGACTGCAGCAAGAGGGGAGGAAACCCTGGTCCTGCAGCACTGAATCCCCTTCTAGCACCTGCACTAAACCCAGCTCACCATCAAGGCACCGCACCTCTGGGACTCGGGACACCCATCAACCTCAGATCTCCAAGGATGCACCAAAACAGGCAGCTGTGAGAGGGGCAGAAGAGCAAGGAGCTGGCTCAAGCATTTGCTTTTCCTCCCTCCTCCCCTTTCACACATTTTCCCCTCTTCTCCATGAGGCTTCCTCATCTTTTTTCATCCATGTACTTTGCAATAGCAATGTTGCTTTCACTTGTTTTTTTTTATAGACTGTTATGTATGTTTAAATCAATATAAATAAAACCCACCTCTACATATCAGTACATATTGATAATATGATAATGGCAACATATGGCTGCTGTATATTATATGCATGATATCTATGCTATATTTGTTTAAGGTCTGTATTTAACTAATTCTAGATGTGTATATATATGTGTATATATAGGTATATATATTTAAAGCACATTTTTAAGGTTCACAGCTCCACCACTTTTTCTTCCAAAGCCTAATAAAACAATTTGTATTTTCTGTCACTGGTTTAACTGGAATTTATTACCAATTATTACTGCTGGTAAGTTAAATTAGAAGTTGACTTAACTAGGGCAGGGATCCTATTAGGTTTACACCTGCATTTACTCCCCTGTTAGGCCCTGCAGCTGCAGTTAAATCAATTGGCACCATCTGTCCAGAGGCCTGCTTTCGGTTGCCTATCAGTACAACCCCATCTTCAGTCAATGTTTCAGCTCCTGCTTTCAATTCTCTGCCTGTGGCTGAAGACAGCACTTCTAACTCCTTTTTCAAAATGGGAGCATGAAGCAAAACCTGAACAGAGGCCTCCAGAAACGGTGTTTTCTCCCTGAAGGAAAAGGCAGTACCGGAGCAGACCTGCATCCCACATGGGTAAGAGCCGCCTGTGTGCCCCCCAAGGCAATCAAGCTCTTGTCTTGGGATACAGTGCTCAGTGCAGGTTGATGCAGAAAGGTGGATGACAGGAGTAGAATTTTCCTCGTGCTGAAGTAAAGGAATATTTAACGTCACTGCTAAGACAGCCAAAATCTTATGTCTGGTTTGGTTTGCCAGGGATACCAAGTGCTGACGTCAGGGGACATGAAGGCACAGAGAAGCTCAGCAAATGAGGCCCAAAGAGCATCATTACTGAGAAAGCATCTGTGCACGCACCAAAAGGGAAGGCAAACTACAGGGAGTTTATCACCACCGCCCACTGCCACCTGTCTTCCAGCCCTGCACACAAGGGCTGTCTGTGTTTATCCCAAGACACCCACGGAGGGCTGCTCCCCATCCAGCTGAGACCAAGCGTGTCCACAGAGCTCTTACAGCCCTGAAAACAGCAACGTTCTCATCCCCAGCATCTGTCTGTGTGGAGACCTCCGCCTGGGCTATGGGCAGGACATATCCCACCAGGGATATGCTAACACCACGTTAAATCAAGAGAAGATCTCCAGCTTTTTGCGTGCTGACATCCATGAGGGCAGCTTTGCTTTATGCTGCATTGTAAGAACCACCACCTGCCAGGACGAGGCTCAGGCCGCTCTGGGGGCAGCCTGCCACCTTGCACCTTTCCCTCTCATGGATCTCCTCTCCTGCAGACCTTAGGGGCAGGACATAACCAAGTCTGTTTTTGTACAGCACCTGACATGGGGAACCCCAGGCAGCCCTAGGCCTCCTCTGTTGCCATCATGCAATGACAACAACTTCGTGAAATGTGCACTTACAATTTAACTGATTTGAGAAATAGATTGGACACAAACTGTTAGGCAAAATCTTGTGCCAGGTAGAATAGAGCTGATCTTCAGTGCCTCACAGTCGTGAGGACCTGGTGAGACGAGCAAGCACAGAGCAGCAGCCTGAGGGCACTTCCTGTTTTTTAGACAGGTTTCTCCCCACGTATTGCAGAGAAAGTTTGCTTTTCACAAAGTGAGATGCAAGCAGGAGAGGTGTTACTAGCGCAAACTCTAAGTTCTCATTTTTACAGGAATATTCCTCAGCAACAGGCCAGCACCGAGTCAAAAAGAAGAATTAAAATATAAAAGCCTGAATCTCCTCCCTGGCCCTGAGAACGAGGAATAGAAATCATCGCTTCATGCCGAAAGGTGAGCAAAATTGATTTGCAGCCGGAAGAAACTGCTTAGCTGTGCACAAAAGGCTTGATCCTGCAGTGCTGACTCAGGCAAAGCTGCTGGTTCAACATTCAGCCCAGCACTTCAAATACGGTATTTTTTCAGTGCTCGAGCTCTCTGTTCAAAAGCAGAGCAACGCCTCTGCACCCTGCATTTACCAGTGTGCACGTGTGTCTGTGTGCGTTTGTATCTCAGTGGCTGGAGCAAAAGTCAACTTCTCCTGGCCTTGGGCCGGCTGGCCCCAAGCTCCCCCCTGTTTAGAGGTGTGTGTCTGAGCTGTCTTTACCATGCACAGTTTTAACAGAGCTGCTGGGATTCCCAAAGCTGCCTGAAAAATCAAAGCCAGATGTTGCCCCGCTCAGATGCTGGGGGCAGGAGGAAGGATGGCTAAAGGAAAGGTAGCAAGGCCCTATAGAAGTTTGCCAGCACTCACACTGTCTGTGAAATGCAGAATGGTCTGGAAGATGGGAGGGAATAGTGGGTGGCAAAAGTTGCAGATGACACAAAATTACTCAGGATACTCAAGCTGGAAGCTGACTTCAGAGAGCTGTAAAAATATTTTGTGGTGCTGAGTAACAGGGTAATAAGCAAAAACGCTGATAAGCAATAAAAAAAAAAAAAAAGCTGATCAGCACCAAGCAATGCATTTTTAGGACAAACAAAGATGTACAAGATGAGAGGACTTAACTGCTCTTAACTGCTATTGCTCATGAAAGCATTGACATCATTATGGAAAGTTCTCTGAAAACTTTTGTCAATGCTCAGGAGCTGTTAAAAGTCAAATTGAATGCTAAGGTTTCTTAAGAAAAGTGTAAAGCACAAAATGGCACACACCATTTGTCAGTGTATTAATCCACGGTGTGTGTGTGCACCTCAGGTAATGCCACTTCAAAATAAATAAAATAAATAAAAGGAGGATGACTGGAAGCATCAAGCAGGGATGCAGGGTGGCCCAGTGGAAGCCACCAGAACCTCTTCAGTCTGGAAAATCAAGAGTCACAGAAGGGGGCTATGAACATCTGTGGTGTGGAAAAAGGAAAAGGGCTAAGTGAGGTTACTCTGTGCTTTCCCCGTTTCCACACTCTAGGGCAGGTTTGAGCTGATGGCCAATTCCACAGGTGTGACATTTGCCAGGCAGACCCTTGAGCTGGCCTCCGCTGCCTACTCTTCTTCTATACATTCTTGTGCAAAGCACATTTGGACAGGGAAAGTTATCAAGATTTACAGAGGTAACCTAATAAATTCTAAGCAAACTAAAGACAAATCTTGCTTGTGCTCTCTTAACCTAAATGTTATCCTCTGAAGATTATCCTGTTTCCTCAGGGATTCATGATGCATCTAACAGGTTTGTAGTGATTTATTGGCCATGGTTTATTCATGATCTAAAAAGTGCTTGATCTAGTCACTGTTTGCAAAACCATTACAGACGCCTCACTCTGATGGCTTCTTTCTGGCCAAATTCAAGTTAAAATTGAATATGAATTATTATATTTGGCTTCAAAGACTTCTTATTCTGACTTTTGTCTTTTCCCTTTCACAGCCTAGAGGGACTTCAAGACTGCAGGAGTATGTGAGTGAAGGTGTAATGGTGCAGTCTTTGATGACTTACATATGTAGTCTCAGCAGAAAACTTTGAACCATTTTCACTAACATTACTTTTGTTACTAAATTGCCTTATTTAAAATTTCATATAGACACATTTGTACTCTTCTGACCTATGGCCACTGGTATATTTATCCAGAACTAAAGAAGCGTGAGACACCCTGACATTTACAGCATTGGAAGTACTTCACTCCAGCATGTAGGGCAGAATCTGCCCTGATCCATAAAGGTGGAAGAGCCACACTGCCAGCTGTGGCTGTTACCTGCCCATGTTTTACTCCACGGATGAGCTGTTTACCTCTGGGGGATCAGAGACAAACCCAGGTAGAGAGCCTGTTGCTGAGTACAATTGTTGTCTGCTTATTTAGCTAGCCTGATGTTGCTATTTTCTTTTTTGTTTGTTTGTTTAAATTTCTTTCACTTGTTGGAAATAACACCATGGGCTTCTCTTTTTGCTTCTCCTTTGTGTTTGAAAGCTCCATCACCTTAGTCCTCCTTTATGCATCAGGGCAGCATTTTTAATGCTGTTCGAATAAAATTTAATCTAGGTGACAACAATACAGCTTGATCTGGTCCACTTTTTTTAACAGTGCTAGTTTATCCCAATGGATAGGGACAGAGCTGCTCATTACTCTTTTACGTAACAATACAGAACAAAAAAATAATGAGGCTGGGGAAACACCACTGTCTTCCTCGCCCAGCCTCAGTGGCTGCCTCAGCCCCAGTGCTTTGCCAGAGGGGAAGGACACCTGGGGGGACAACAGCCCCCACAGCACTAGTAAAATCAATATCAGGATTAGTTTTCGTCCTTAAGTACTCCTGCAGGGGGAAATGTACTGACCCTCTGTGTTTAAGCATGTGTTCATCCTTCCAGCTCCTGCAAGAACTGTTTCCTTAACAGAAAACATTTTTAACAATTTATTTATCAATTGCTGCAGCCTGAAACCTATTTGTCCCTTAGGTGGTATTGCATTGGGTTGCATCAGCAAAGCAAACAGCAGTTTATCACAGCAGAAGCTGCCCCCATGCGAAAGTGGGTACTGAAATGTGTAGAGCATCCTGGAAGCATGCTCCCGCATAAACTAAACAGCTGGTTTTAAGAAAGCTCGCTCATGGGCTTTTAGAATAATACACTGTGTAAAAACCATGCCATGCTGAAAGTGTAGAATGAAAGTAGAAGATGTGGAGCTCATAAATCAAGACGTGGGTTTATGCTAATGCTAATAGAGCATCGAGTGCGGTGTAGTAGTCATACGAGTGGACCCAGAGCGGGACTGTCAGAGGTTTCTCACCTTAACCCCCTTCCTTTGGATATACAAAGTACCTGCAAGTTTAGCCACCACAGCCTTCAGGAACCCTCTCTCACACCTTCCCACCACTGTACCCACTTGTTACCAAATGCCTCAGCACCTCTTTCCTGACCTAGGCCCAAGCGCTGAGCAGAAAGCACGTCGAGCCTGTGTGGTCACAGCTTAGTCATAGGAAAATGCCAACATGCCGAGGAAGCACACGCAGTATTTAAAAAATGGAAAGGCACCCAGAGCGATGTGAGCAAAATGTCACATCCCTCCACCTCTCCTCACCGCAGAAGGAAGATGCTGTGGAGAGGATCGTATGCTTCCACTTTGCAGAGTGCAAAGAACAGGCCGTTTCAGGAAACAGCCTCCATCCCCTGTAAATTTGGGATGGCAGAGGGGGCCAGACCAGGGAAAGGCTGCTCTGATGTCATGATGCTGTCGCCCCTTGGGGAACCAGAGCGTGGGAGGGTGGAGGGGCATGGCACGGGGGCTGATGTGGGGAAAGCGCCGTGTGTGCTCATCCCTCCACCCGCAAATCCTGAGCAGGGCGTCAGGCAGAAAAGCCCCGGTGGCTGCATTACTGTCATCATCCCCCTGACCACGCAGAAGTTCCGCTAGAAATTCCTGCAGTGACTCACCCCGCACACACACATTGCCACCATGTCCGTGTGCCGGTGGGTGGTAAGCGGAGCCTGTGCTGGTTTTACCAGAAACTTGCGCTCATCCTGGCAGAGAGCGGTGGGCTGGGGTGGAGCAAAAAGCCAGGAGCCCCCGTGGCATGTGAGAGCAGCCTGAGCACTTGCTGTGCCAGACATGTCCACACTACCACCTCCACAGCACCCATGGACACGCGATGTCAGCAGGCCTTGCATCCCTGGCAGGCAGAGCCATCCCCATCCACAGCATGGACATCTTCTCTGCCTGCTCTCCTGGCTGGAGCTGCCTGCACGGCCCAGTGAGGATGGGAGGAGAGGACCGAGCTGTGCAGATGTTGGAGTGAAGGTCACCATCCCCTTCGCAAACATCAGGACTGGCTCCCAGAGTCCAAGGGCTTCTGCATCCTAGTGCCCAGCTGGCAACAGCACCAAGGAGCAGCACGGAGCTACCAGCCCCACCACCTCCTGGAGGTGTCTCCCCAGATTTGTTACTAGCATGTTGCTGGAAACCAAAGACTGAAAGCAGGATGTTGTTATTCCACTTTCCATGCTTTTGGAAGAGGACTTTTTGTTCTTTTTATTCACTGAGCTGCCAAGTGGCAGGGTGATTTAGTTAGCAATATAATTTACTCAAAAAAAGCCCGTATTTATTTAACTGCGGTTTGTGAGTTGTAAACTGTGACCCACAAGATGACAAAACAGGGAGAAGATAGTGGCCAGCTCAGTGAATGTGTGCTCCCTGTAGGGGCCTGATCACTGTCCAGATCTTATGAGACAAGATGTGCACCAGTAATTAGGGCAGATCTGTGCGCTGCTCTGCCTCTCTGCAGATTTGTTCCAGGTAATAAACCTTGATGGGATGCTAGGAAATATATGCTTTCCTACCAAGCCATCAAGGATTGATAGGGATGAAATTTGTGTTTCCTAGCTAACACTAAAGAAAGAAATTGTATTTTCCCAGTTTATTGGTCAGCAGTGCCATGGGCAGTAGGAACACGAAGGTGGTGGTAACATAGGAGCTTTAAAAAAAGCTGCTGAGAGTTGGACAAACATACTGCTGCAAGGGAAATGCCCAGTCCTACTTCTCTGTTCCCAGGCTGTCTTTACTCCAAGAGCAGCCTCTGATGGGGCTGGTCAGGAATTTTCTGTTGGAATCATTTCTCTCTAAATATGCAGCTTAGTTTTATGAGCTGTCAGAAGAACTGAAACAGAAGCGCTGGCTGCTCCACCGCACACCCTGGGGGCTGCCGCAGAGCTGGCATGGGTGACCTCTCCCAAGCTCTTTTCCCTGGGACAGCCCACAGGGACCCTGGGTTTTGGGGACAGGCAGCAGCTCCCTGTCCACAGGTGGGGCAGGGGAATGTGAGAGCACCCCGGTGCCCATGGGAAAGCCAACGCCACTGCTCAGCCCTGCTCTCCCTGCAGGGAGATGGGAGGTGGTGGCAAGCACAGGGCTCCCAGACCCAACCCTGTGGTAGTCTGAAAGCTGGATAAATGGGGAAAGGAGGAGCTGCATCTTCCTATCCCTGCACTGGAGGTTCTTCCTTGCTGGCCACCTCCCAGGAAATGTGGCTTTCCTAATGGGGATTTCTTGTACGTGATGTTTTCCTCCCATTTCAGAGAACCTCACAGAAATGCGACTTCTGAGTTCAGACTGGTTTGAGTGTTTTTGCAAGATACTAGGGAAGGATACACATATGGCTATTTTTGTCTTGCTTTGGTTCAGTTTTGCCAAGGGCTTTGAGCAAAAGCTGGGGTCATTCAGTTCACCCCAGCTTGCTGATGATGTACGACAGAAAGTCCATCAGCACTGCTGACAGCAGGAAGCTGTAGAAATTTCTTGAGTGAGATTGTTCTGGTGACAGTTTAAGGGCAGTTCTGTGGATTCAACAGAAACTAGTTCATGTCCAGTTCAAATATGTCCTGTATGCTTTTCTGGAGTGCAGCATCACTGCCTCTGTGGCGATGAGGTAGCTTCCATGACTGCGAGGAAACAAAGTAGATACGTGCAAATGCCGAATTTAGGATTCTTTAGCGACTTAAAAGACACATTTTTCTCAGGTTCTACTTTTTGTACTTTTATTCTAGCACTCTTTTTCTACCACCCACCCTCCCAATAAAAAACAAAGAACAGCAACAACAACAACAAAAACAAACACAAAAACATTAAAAAAAAACAACTGATTATTCACTAATTTCTTTGGCCAGGAAAGTTTAGGTAGAGACCTGTGCAGGTGTTTTCCCTATTTTCCTTTCTTTTGTGATCAAGATCTTTCAAATTACTCTTGTAAATACTTGTTGAGAGACTCTTGTCCTGGAAATGGCAGAGAGGAGGGAGGATGTGCTTCAGTGTAAAGGAAGCCTGTTGAGGTCATCTAACAGGAGGTACTCCACAAGACAAAGAGCAGTGCAGTGCTGTGCAGAGCCATTTCCCCAACAGTTTGTGTCCCCATGCCCAGCAGGCTGATTGCAGGGCCACACCTGGGACAGACGGCATGGAGGTGCATCAGGTTCTCAGCTCCTTTCTTTTCCATGCTTCTTGGCACTGACCAGTCCATTCTGAACCATACAGTATCTAAGAAAAAGAGCAATCACATTCATCTGACTTTGGAGAAGGTGGGTTAAACTAAGGGTGCAAGTGGATCCTCTCCAAACATGGCCACATGCACTGAATCCTTGGCTTGTTCTTCATGACAGACAGCTGGACCTCCATTTGTGATAGCCAGATACTTCTCCATGGAGAATCACAGATTCAGCTTTTACTATTTTTGCCAGGTGGGATGTTTGTCTTAAGAATCTATGGTTTTGGACAGTTTGGCTAACACAATTTCTTCATATGAAAAATAAGGTTGGGAAAAGTATTCCCTACTTTGATGTCACTAAATAAAAAATCAGCTTTTCTCTGATGAGTTCTGTTTTGTGATCTGGAGTGGAGACAGAAGATCAGGCTTGTAATTTAAGGTTACGAAATCTCAACCTAGAGAAGTCAGCTTCTGTCTCTTACTTTTGTTTGTTTAATATATATCAGGTGTCATTGCATTAAAAAATCTCAGCAAACAAACAAACAAAACAAAACCAAACCCAAATCAGTCAGAAGATAGAAAAGACCAGAATTTAGGTCTTCTGACAGCTTTTCTATTTTTTGTCCTTCTCTTCCATCTTCTCTCTTCGGCACATCAGGCATAGTGTTGTAGTTAATTACAAGTTCACATAGCATTTTTTCTCTCACTGTGAAGTTATTTAGTACATAATTCCATAGCTAAAGACCGTTTCATACTCCATAAGCATGGAAAGATTGAAGTATATGGCACAGAAAGCCTTGACTCAGAAAGCCCTGACTTCAAAATGTATACCATTTTTTTCCTTTTTTTTTTTTTTTGGGGGGGGGGGGGATCTTTTTGTTTGCTTGTTTGGAGGGAGGGAGCCTGCAGCTAATTTTTTTTTTTTTTTTCTGTTATTTATTCATTGGTTTTGTTTTGTTGCTTCTTCTATCTGTGATAGTTTAATTTTGAAACTGTTCAGCTCCTCTTGTTTGGAGTCAGAGCAGAGTTTAAATAGCTCACAGAAGTTAATCTGAAGGTTAATCTGCCGGTGGTGTGTCAAGGTTCCTGACTACAAAAGACTTTTCAAGATCCCAGCTCTGGACATAATTATTGAATTATTCATCCTAAGCTGTAATGACATTCAGTTCCTCTTTTGGATATAAATAACAGCTAACTTATGTGAAAATCTCCCTTCAATCATACAACTTCTGAGAAAGTACCTAATAACATTTGGTTGATCCTTTCATTCAGAAAATTCTCCCTGGAGCTCAGAAGCATGGTGGGCTGTTCATAAGATGCTCAGTCCTTCAGTGGTGGCCACAACATTAATTATTTCAATATGAAAAACACAAAGAAGTGGAAATAGTAGAGCAAAGCAAACAAAACTGCTCACTGACTTTGTGATACTGAATAAAGCCATCCATGTGAGGAAAATTTCCCACCTCGCTGGTAGCTGATTCCAGGAAATAAACTCCACAGATTCATTTATATCTGTGTGGCTAAGACAACAGTCACCAGGGAGGAATCACTCATAGAGCCCGTGCATTTTTTCCATTCAGATGAACTTGTTCAGTGCTATCCTCATCCTTTAAAGTTTACATTGGCGTAATTGTTATCTGCATATCCATCTGATTCCTGTACATTTAGCAAAACAATCTGGGGAGATGCTGAAAGAGTGAAAGAGTGTAAGAGTGAAATATATAACAAAAATATTTTGATCAAACTTTTTCTGCTTTTTTTCCATCCTTTTAATGGTAAGAATGTATGCTTTAGGAAAAAAAAAAAAAAAAAAAAAAAAAAAAAGCCTTAACAAAAGGCAGGAAGTGGGAAAAGAAACCCAAAGCAAAAAGCCCAGGGGAAAAAAAAAAAAAAAAAAAAAGAAAGAAAAAAGAAAAAAGAAAAGGAAAATGGAAGGAGAACTTTAGAGAACACTGAAAACATATTTTATCACAAGAGGGCAGTGCATATTAACAAGTCAAGCAATAACCACGGGGAAACTAATAATTTCACAGGGAGAATAATCCCTTTCTTTACAAAAAAATTTGAGAGCTTTCCCAACAGTGCTAAAGAAAGAAAAAAAAAAAAGGATGGGGGAGCAGGTCATTGGAACACAATAGCAAACAGTGCCTTGTGAAGCTTGTACTTCACAGGGATTGCTTGTGAAGTGAAGCTTGTACCAGCTGTTGTGATTGTGTAAGAGAAGTGAGAAAGCTCTCAGTAGCACAGGAGCCTCTGGTTATCCCCGTTTTGTTGGCAGACAGCGATGCCACCTGGTGAACAGTCATCCTGCTTCTTCTGCCTAGTATAGCTGATCGTGCTGTATCATGATACAGGCAGAATAACCAGGTTCACATCTGACATATTTATCCTGGCAGCAGAGACCGAAACATAACTCCCCTCTCAGAAAGAAGGATTTCAAGCACAGGCATACCGCAGCGAGGTGTCTCCTTCTCAAGTGGCCAAGGCTGTGCTTAAATTCCACATGGCTGTTTTCTGTAAGGAAAAAAGAAGTTGATTTTACTGCTGAAAAAAATGACAAAACACTAGCCATGGAGGGTTATGAAGTCAAGAGGCTGAGACTTCCACTACCTGCAGGGATTTTTCAAGACTTTCCAGCCACATGGCCTCTGTTTTTAGAGGATGTGTTAAGCAAGCCAGCTGGTCCCTGCTCATAACTCCTATTATGAAGTGTGAAGGAACTCATACACCACATTAGGGGACAGAAGGATGGATTTCAAGGAAATACAGAGAAGCACACAACTACTTTGCTAGCATCTCTGATGCTCTACAGATAGTTCCTCTTATTTGCCCAGGAATAGCAAAATTTTATAGTGACAAACAGTGCATGGGAATGGACTTGCTGTGAAAAGTTGGCATTCTTTCTCATGCCTGTGCAGGAAGCATCTGTCACAAGGCATGAGCCCATTGCCACTGCCAGTCACAGCTGGGTCCTGAGGGCTTGTGGCTGTGGAGGACTTAATGAGATGTCTCAGTAAAGCCTTTCCAATCTTTTATTTTGGAGCTTTTCTCTATTTGATCATGAAACAGGCTGAGCATAATGTGAAGTGATATGCTTGGTCCAGCATAGAATATCCACAGACATTGATGTGCCTCAAGCACACTGTCTCCTAATCTGCTCATCAATGAGAAAACAGAAACAAATCTGAAAGCTGCTTTAAAGGCTTTCTTAAGACAAGTACAGTGTCTCCATTAAAGAAAGCCGTAAGTGAAATCTCAGAGGGAAAAGAATGTATACCCATCCATTTGGAAACTGTCCTCTTACTTAATCTAATGCAATGCGTCACAACATCAAGACTCAGAAGGCTTCTCTGTGTGGCATGGGACCATGCAGTGCTGCCAGCTTCTGGCTGATGAGCAGCATTGTCCTCTTCTGGGGAGCGCACACCCTGCATCAGCTGCATGCTGCAGTGCTGCCAGATTAAATATCCCAGGGTCTTCCACTGTGCTTAAAGAGTTTTTACAGGTCTCTGTTTTGAAAGTGACATTCCTGAAAGTGTCTTTTATGTCAAAATTGTATCTCAAAATACTTTCAGATATTTATGGGCTTATTGGTGCAGTGATGCTAAAGGAGCTTTAAAGACAGAGAGAGAGAGAGAGAGAGAGAGAGAGAGAGATTTGACCATCAGGGAAAGGAGACCAGGTAGCAGTCAATACAGATTAAAGCTATTACAATTTAAGGACTAAGGGAAGGTAACAGGAGTTATGGTAGACTCCAGTACAGCAAAAGCAGTAAGTATTAATATGGAAGCAAGCAATGTAATTGATGGAGAAAGTAAAGTGCATAGAAATGATGCAGAAAAGAAAAATCTCAGTAAATACGTCTGTCAAATTTCAACAGGGAAAGGATGGTGCACTTGGCTACAAGAGGAGGTTGGATCATTTTCCAATTTATAAATATCTAAGGAAGCAAAAAGCATTTGTCTGAATAAACCTTGGTACCACTGCTAATTTTTGAGAAATACATAATACTCAAGAGAATTACAATAGGACACCAGTGAAGTGTGTCCTATGATCATGTACTGAAAAAAGGCAAAGAAAGATGTATGAGGTAACCAGAGGCTAACCATGTTCCTGGCCAAAATAACTGTAAAGCTCATAAGGGAAGTCAATGAACAAAGAATTTAAAGACACGTATGAAAATAATTCCATTCAGATTGTGGAGAATGGAGAATAGATCGCATTAAGCAAACCTTAGTGTTCGACTTATTATCACTCGATATTTTATATTTTAAAAAATAGCTCTATATAATGGTAGTAGATTGAATTGAATGGAAAGAGAACTTACTTAAAGCATGACTGTCCACAAAGAATTATCTTCCAATGAAGACCCTAAAGCAGTTCTATGCCCAGACTCTTACTCAGACTAATTATCAAGGCTGCCACTTGTACAGATGGCTTTAATAATGAAGGCCTATTTAAGCCAAATGCATTTTAATGCAGACAATGTAAAGCTAAACATCTAAACTAGGGAATCCAGACTGAAAGAAAATAACTGCATCTTGGAAAGTGATAACTAAAAACAGCTAAATTTACAGTGACAGTACAAGTTTCCAGTGTGCTAATATGACAGTCCTCAGATTTTCTAAATAAAAAAACAACATGAAAAGAAAGGGAAGTGGTTTAATTTCCAGATGAAATGTCAATAAGAATTAAAAAGGTGCCCACAGTTTTATAGGATATTAACAAACTGAAAATCACTGTGACATATTCAATGTAGAAAATTCTTTGAGTGAGAGAATCTTAGTACAAAATCTGCTTAGATTATCAAAATGAAACTGAGAAGTGACTCTATGAAGATAAGTAAGAAACTTATCAGGAGAAAAAAAGGGGTAATTAAGATCTTTCTCACATAGAAGAATGTCAAGATAGACTGTCCAGTGGCTCATTTTGCTCTACAGCCTTTGAACGTACGATTTTCCAGCTTTGGTAGCAAACTCTTCATCTTTTTCAACTACTGGTTCTTGTTTAAGAGTTATGTATCTAGTCCAAATTCTTTAGATTACTGTACAATTAGTGGAAAGAGATAAATATTCCTTAAATAATACTCGGTTCTCCTCTTAGACGTGCTGTAGAACAGGATGTATCACCATGGTAGATTCCTCTACAGTTGTAGAGGAATTCCTTGTAGACTCATGGTAGACTCATTGCAGACGCACTGTAGTTTTGATGCAGATTTATCTACTCTGTGGAAGGCTAAGACCACATGTACTGCGAATCATAGCTTCATGCACCATTATTGCGCTGAACAGAGCAGGACTGTTTCTGAAGAAAGCCACAGGATTTGAAATATTCCTTGAAGGAGTCATAACCTAAGAAACCAACCCATGCTCAAGGGCAGAGCATCCAGATAATATCTGTAAACCACAGAAGCATTTTGGCCTCACTGAGATGACGATCCACTGCCTGAGAATATCTGAGAGTAAAGCAGGAATGGCATGATGAAAAATATGAAGAAAAAAAAATGTGGTGGGAACAAATTATTTAGAAGTTACAGGCAGCATCTCTGAAAGTGACTAGTGATTCCAGATGTCTCAGCTTCAGGGTGGCCAACTTAGCATGCATTCTAGGAAACCTTTCCATGGAAGTCATACCTTTGGGCATTAAAAAACAGCACTGCAGAGACTAAACACCAAAAAAATAAAAATGGTTGAGTGCCTGTATACTTTGGGAACCAAAAAGTATCTACTATTATTTGTTTCTGGTCCTTTTCCAACATTAATGTGAGTAAAGGAAGGAATATTTTACTGATGATTTCTTTGGTGATTAAATTATATCATTATGCTATCTGAGTTTGATAGATTGCTTTTGCTCTGGATGTCAATAATCCTAATCTTGGCAATGGTCAGTGTCTTCAGACCACACACTGTTCAATGCTGTATTTTCATATAAAAGAAGTGTTTGTTTTAGAAAACCCCACACTTCCTATGTGTGCATGTTCAGTATTCCCTCTAGCAATCTGTTCGTAGGCAGAAATTTCTTTTTATAGACTTTGTAATATTGGTCGTAGACTTTTCAGTTCCTAATTACTACATAGGTTCTTTCCAGGAGAAGGGAGGAAAAAGACACAGGCTTTCCACAGCTCTACTCAAAATTAAAGGTTGCTGCATTTATAATATTGACTTTACTTAGTTCTCTCTTCTCCTCAAAGATCTCAAAGGAATTACCAATACTTGTTAGATAACTTTACCCTGTACAGAGGAACTATGCTTAGTTTTTTGAAAAAGATGAGAGGTATTTAACATTTACACAAGATCTAACATGAAACTATTGGAAGAAATTTGAATAATATTAATGAATTTTGAAACACAACTGTTCAAATCACTGATTCTTATCTCCTAGGTAATCAACATAAATATACGTGTATCTACTTTTATTTTCTTTCTAGGGACATACTGCAAATCCAAAAGCATTGCTCCTAGGTTCCCAAGGAAATACCTCAAATTGTATTATTAAGCATTCAGTAAAAGGGTAAGTTGTTCTTTTGAATTTTGTCTTTTGAATTTTCTAATAATCATCAAGGTGAGCACTTGCATTTTGTGCTTGCATAGTCCTAGTTTCTACAAGTACTCTTGCAAGTGGGGTTGCCATACTGTCCACAGAAAATTCAGCCATCGTATGAAAAGCTTGAGCTTAATTTGGGCATGATCCAGGTGTTATTAGTTATAAAGTAGAAACCATTTGAAGACCCCCCAGTAATGTTTCAGCTTTCCATCACTGGTTTTCTGTTTTTAATAAAATACTGTGAAGAATAGGACCTTGTTTGAATCCTGCCTCAAATGACCAGATCACATCTGTAGCTAAAATTTTATCTCTATTCCAGTAAAAAACTTTGTTTTTCTTCCTTCATGAGAACCAGGAGATTACCACCTCTACTGTTAGATTCATGTGACTTATTCTAGCTACAACTGTGACAATCCTGAAGCACAAAGTGTGGTTGTCTGTGTCATCCCTGATGTAGGTCTAGGGATGAGGCTCTGCACTGATTCCCAGTCATTACTGTTGGCTAGCTGAATGATACAACCATAATTTCCAAGTGATAATCAAATCAAGTCCATCTTTCCCAAAGACTGAATTATAATGCAGGAGCCACCTTATAATGCAGCCAATAAGAACTGCATTGCTCTGCTTCAAGACAGAACTCAAAAGCCCAGGGCAAATTGCCCAAAAGCTATGGAAGAAGCATTTCTGATCAAAACTTGAAGAGATAATTGAATGAAATCCACCTGCACAACTTTGGAATAGGGTTTTTTGTATAGTTTTAAACTTTACATCCAGAAAACAGTTATTAAAAAAAAATAAGTAATCAAACAAACAAAAACAACCACAACCAATCTTCCTAAACTGAGTTTTTCTGTGTAAGAAGCTGCAGAAGAACCAGGGAGGCCTCTTCATGCAGTGGGGGGTGTCCAAGAGTTTGCTGCTGCTGCTACCTATTTTTGCTCTGAGGGTATTCAGATACCACCATGATTGGTTTGACGGTAAAACCCTGAGACAGATGGAAGAGATACTGTGTTTACATATGACATGGTTTGCTGAAGTGAAGTGTGGTTACTTGCCACTCCATTTATAGTCTTAAAAAAAAAATTATACTTGACCCAGTTTAATTAACTGTGGGTTGCGGTTCAACATTTGAAAATTGGTTACTAAGAAATTATAGTGCTTTAAAAAACCACTATAAAACAATCCTTTTTGTGGTCTGTTCTTAAAGTAGCAGCATAGATTAAGCCACTCAAACATGTGTACTGTATTTCCTTAAATGTCGCAGTGCTGAATATGCAGGCAGCTTGATACTACAGCTTTGACCAGAAGGTATTATATATATCTTTTAGATCAATAAAACGAATGTCTCTCTAAAGCAAGCAGCATTTGAGAAGAGTTTATTCATTCTTCATAGGTAGACTCTCCTTTTGTCCCTACATGAGTACCTGATGTAGCTGGTAAAAGAAAGTGGTTACCCGGATCTGTATATAATGCAGCTCAGCTTTAAAGCTATGGTTAAATACAGCATTAGCTGACAGCTTTAGTTAACAAAGTGCTGTAGGAATACACCCTTATAAACACAAGTGACTTCCACCATGACATCTATGCATAATTGGTCACAGGACACAACCCTATAAAGAAAAAGCAGCAACTTCTGATCATTACCAGTGTGGGTCAGATGTTAGCTAAGGACAACTCTATGTCTGAGCCATGCTGGTAACGATCAGAAGCTGTAACCAGCAACAGGTTGGTTCAATGACTTTGTCAAGGACAGTAGATGAGGAGTCACTTCATGAGCTGCTTCCAGGTAATTGGTCACATTAGGTGCCAGTCTTGCCCATGAGGACTGGCTAGGTATGGAAGGGGCCTTGGGACTAGTTTCTCTCTTTATGAAATTTTTACAGCCATACTGGTCGACTTTAAGTGATGATCAGTTGGTTTTGTCTGTGCACTGATTAACAAATGAAGGCCTTATTTAATAGCATCAGGTTCATTTCCTTTTCAAAGTCACAGAATCCTTATTCCAAACACTGTTCATGCGTACTTTTTGGAGAGGCTAAGTGGGTAAGCCAGAGAAGAACAACTGTGTCAACAGCCTGACAGGATTATTATTATTATTATTATTATTATTATTATTATTATTATTATTATTATTATTATTATTATTATTATTATGCTATGTTTTCCCTGCAGGGCTTTCCATTCCTGAGTAACAGAAAGGTTGCAATGCATATATGTTCATACAGCTAAGGCAGGCACCAGCAACTTCTGTGAATATTATGTCCGTGCATTTTTTAAAATATCACTGTTCCATGAGTCCATTTACCTGTGGACTCTGACTCAAGAATCCACTGTTCATGGAAAGGCAGAAAGTTCTGTCCACTTTTAAGGACTTCAGAGTTTTGATTTCTTTTTGGAGTAATATTGTATTAACAATGCTCCCCAAA
This sequence comes from Anas acuta, assembly GCF_963932015.1. NCBI lineage: Eukaryota > Metazoa > Chordata > Aves > Anseriformes > Anatidae > Anas > Anas acuta. The sequence continues at coordinate 168,045,601 of NC_088979.1, read as the reverse complement.
CAGACCTTATTCTTGTACCTGAATGGATTGGCTAGATGCTAGATGAAGTATTCTCTATACAGTACTTTCTAACATGACTTGGCATGGAGTTTCAAAATCAGAGTTGACAAACGGGTGTATTTTTTCCAAAAGTTTAGAAAGCAGTAAGTGGCAAATGCATATACAGAACCTTTTGTTAATGCTAAACACTTACATAAGGAAAAGCATCTGAATGAGACTTGAGAAAAAGAAGTATAAATGAGGCACACTGCTACACAACAAGAAGGAAAACTGCTTAGTTGGCAGACATTTTAAAATCACTGAAATAATTTGGAAGTACATGATGGTAAACTTCAACACTTTTAAGAACTTAAATACGGTGTTTAGGAACTACTAAACATATTTTATCAAAAAATATTTGAGTCCTAAAAGTATATAATATTTGCTGTTATGTTGCCATTGCCAAAACATTCAAACCTAGCTCATCATTCTCACATTGCTCTGATGTAACTTATGAAATAGATTTGCCGTGAGACTAGCTCCATCATCACGGAGTTCTGGTGCAGTGCTACCCAACTTTGAGTAAAAGCTCATTGAAGAACATCCATTGAGATGAGGAATCTCAGGGGATTTACTTTGTGAAGATGCAATTTACTTTCTGAGGGTGTGATTTATTCTCCCAGACAATAAAATCCTGGTCAGAACATGTCTCCTTCAGATCTCCTCATGAAATCTTTTAGGGGTCAAGAAGAGTTTCTGATAGAAACAGGGTCTACTTGTTGTTGATCATGGCCATACCCATACATGAAAATGGTAGAAAGACCCGTTTGAACACATCAAACTCCTCTGAAAATTTAAGATGATCAGTTACTACCAGATAGTCATCAATTTCTCTACATGTCATCATGTGTCACTCAACTCTGAACCCTTAAATTTAAAAGAGTCAGGCAGTTGTTTCCATGGGGTCATCATTTTGTAGCCATAGATTAAGTCTGTACTATCCATTAATCCTGTAAGTCTTCTTAGCCCTAGCCGTATTTTCTCTTTCCACAGCTACTAAAGATACAACATATCACTATGAGCAAGAATGTCTTATCTTTTATCTACCATTGCAAATGCAATTTGGAAACCCACTTTAAATGTGGGTGGAATGATTTTTTTTGCAAGTCTGTAGTAGACCAATAAAGCTTAGGGAAAAACTCTTTTAAGATAAGGTCCAAATGAGTTTCAAGATATGAATCTCCTAAGTGAGATAAGACTGCAACCATATACATACTGGTGTTAGATCAAAAGTAGTTGCTCACTCATTTCTAAAAGCTTGATTCTAATCATAGATGCATAAGACACTTTCCTATGTCTCTCTCTACTGAAACAACAGAGGGTGAGGTGTGTTTGTAATCAGCAGGTTTTGGAAGGTGTAAGATGGTATACACTGCCAGATCATCTGATATGAATAGTTGTCTTTGGCCATGTTAAATACACTCAACTTCATAATAACTTTACCTCACAGCAACATTCAACTACCACTTTGTTTTCACCTTCTCTCCATTTTTATGGTATGTTAGCAAAACTATGTTAGCATGAGGCCATCTGCACTTGTATTTGTTTCTATTTCTATGCATGTTCTGTTTTTTCAATTTTTAGTCTCGACTAGATGCATTTAACTATGATGCAATTTCAAAACTTTCATATGGTTTAGGAGCCCAAAATAGAAATGTTCTTCCTTAACGCCTGAGAGCAATGCTTTGCAAAGGTGCAAAGATGGTAACTCTGCAGTTGTGGCTTTGTTGTACAGAGCTCCTAGATATGTAATTCACCCTCAAATCAGGACTAGCCTTAAGATAATGGGTTGAGTTCCCGTTAGAGCTCTTGGTGTTCTTCCAGAAAATGCAACACCTCGAGCTTCTTTTATGATAAGGGTACAGAGGGGGCATTCATTGACTCTCACTGTGAGACCCCAATCTGAATTGCTGCATGGGTTCATTTCCCCTCCATGACCTCACCACCACTTCTTTCCCCTCCACATAGCTGAGTGATGGCATTCACCAGGCTCACTTCCCACCAGGTTATCTGAGCTACTCGCAGGAACAGAGAGGGCTATCTCCAACCTTCAGCTGCCCTGAGTTCATCGCACACACTACAGCCCAGCCACACAGTAGACATCAGCTGAGTGTTTATAGTGCCACCATGAACACCAACTGTTAAGTCAACATCAAGCCCCAAGGACTGAAGTGGTAGACGATGAGGATATGGTAGAAGCAACCTGGCCTTGCTAAGAAGCAAAGAAATATATGGACTAGAGGTTTACTTTTTTTGACAATTTTTTTTTAAAAATATGCTTAGTATGCTGTGCAGTTCTCACTGAAGGTGTGTGCCTATGTATATGTACGTATATGTGTACATATATGTATATGCATGTATATATACACACACATGTCTGAGACAAAAGTGCTTTACTGCCAACTTTTAAAATCTGATTTTTTTGGCAAAGACAAGGTTTACCTTTTTATAAGGACTTCATTTTCCGGCAGCTGCTAGCAAAGACAAGATGGAAACTGAGCAGAGTGTATGGACAGAGTCCTTTCCAGCTTGTTGTAAGACTATCAGAGGGCAAAAGCCTGAAATATTCCACATTGCCCTGAGAATTTATGTCAAGAAGAAAAGCCATTTCTCATCACCTTCTCTTAGTTTTATGGAGTTGAATTTGGCTCCTTCTTATGTGAATTTGGCTTGAAATGTATCACTCACTACACAGCATTTTTGTTTTTCACCGTTTTTATTTGCTCTCCTTCTACCTAGATGCTTTCATGCAGCCCACTTTTCTTGTGGTATAGTACCTGTAGAGCAATGAGATTTCATTCTTGACAGCTTTGGCCAGTACTATTACACTTCCATTTGCCAGTATAATCATAACAGACAACACGCTTCTGTCAGCTAATCTTTAAACCAAACCTATGACCATCTGTGTGCAATAAATGGCTTAACCAGGACATTTTCCAGTGACTGACTGTCTCTTTCATTAGAAGAAGCATTTCTGATTATTTTTTTCCCCTTCTTCCATCAAATACCTTCCCTGTGAGAACTTATCCCTTCCTTCTCTCAGTGAGCCTGAGAGAACTGCAGAGAGCCTATTTATTTCTGCCTGCCAAAATACCAGGTAGCAAATACCTGCCTATTCAGCCCTCTTTAGGTCTGAGGCCTTTCTTTTGGGAGTGCCTTAGTGCTAAAAGGACAACAAGCCTTTCACATACCCCCAGGGCTCTGAGCAGGGTCATTTCTCAGCAGCCAACTCCTCCAGAAGCCTCCATGACCACACATTCCACTGCACTCATGCTCTGGTGTTCTCCATCAGGTTGGAGACTCCTGAATGTTCCTCCCTGTGTCATGGGCCTGCAGCACATGCTGGGTGTGACAGGGCTGCCCTTCAGAAAAACAAAGATAAACTGATGGATGCACAGCTGCACAGATCCCTTAGCAGCCCACCTCAGCATCAGAGAAGAGCCATTATTAGGGTTAGTTGTTTTGGACATCACCATGCTGGGCCTGGATTGGGCGTAACATCTGGGAAATAAACTTGCAACAAAGGAGGCACAGCCTAGTCCCTAGAACATTTTGCCAAGGAAGAAAGGGCCAGAAGTTATTGGATTCTGAATGAAGTCATCTTTTTGTTAACTTTAACAAAACAAAACAAAAATTCATTTCTTACTATGGATTATAATGAATCCCAAGAATTTGTCCGAATCGATGTCTGAATATACCAATATGTATTTTTCTCTGTAGCTGGACTGAAAGTCAATATTAAGATTGTAGTTAGCTGAAAGCTGATATCAGTTTGGGAGCATTTGCTGTGGCAAGAGGTCACATCCGAAAGATGTTTTATATCCTAGGCAGAACCTCAGCAACTCCTTAAAAATGGTAAAGGTGTACAAAATTTGCTTCATAGCAAAGTGAAGACTTTGCTCTCATGCTGTGCTATGACTTCTGAATTTCATTCAGCAACAGTCATAGCTCTAACTAGTACTTTAGCCAGGGGGCAACAGCCACAACTATTTAATCAGATGAAACTGCTCCAGAGTAGGCAGCATTTTGGTTTTAATGTGAGGCATTTCTATTTTGAAAGTATTATACATGAACGCCATAGCACTTTAGACAACTTACTGCACATATTGGCTCTTCAAGCATTTTAATGCAACTGTTCTTGATAGTAAATATATCCTATGACAAAGTGAAGTGCTGAAGAATGTGCAAAACTGGTTTTAAAGCAAGTCATAAAGCATCAAATGTTATTTTTTGACAAAACCATTCTGATTACTTATATTCTGTTTAAAACAAGCTGAAATTTGGGGAAGAGGAAGGAGTCAGGAGTCAAATTTGTAGCCACCTTCTGCACATACCTTTCTGATATTTCATAGTGGTCAAGGAGATAACTGAAGCTCACAGTAAAAACAAAGATGCATTTACACCTTGCTGGTATAGAGTAAACATTAATCAATGTTTCTTAAAAGTTTTCCATTGAAATATAGTATAACATACTTTTAAAAACAGTTAATCTGAGGTTTTATTAGAAGCTAGAGAATTTGACTTGAAGAAACTCATCAATTAACAAATTATTTGCCGTTTTACTTGGGTATCTCTGGCACTATTCTCCCAGTTGTCCCACCAGATAAAGGCTATCACAAAACTCGACATCAAATTGGGAAGCCATGTGACTTGTACTTATAGCCTGTATTACATTTCCATAGTAACATTTTTATCATTTATTATCTTAGCCATCAACATAACTTATCAGCCATAATACAGTGGAGTTGAAACATCTTAAAATTATAAATTACTTCATCAAGTAGTTTAAATTTGAATTCCTCTTCTTTCTCTTGGGTAACCTCCTCTAGGTGGCCATCCTTGTGTGGGAGTTTGGTTCAGAGAACCTCCCAGCCTAAACCATTTTGGAATACCTCTTCCTTTCTCATTTTCTTTCCCTTGGAAATATTTCAATATGTTGTTGTTTCTCTCATGAGAAATATAAGGTGGTTAGATCATTGATAAAAATTTGGTTGCAGGACATTCCATTCTGGTTTCCATTCTGAAGCCAAGGAAAAGCAGACTTCTCATGATCAGCCCTATCACCTGGTTTTTGTGAAGTGGAAAGTGATGTTTCCTGACCAGCCTTCATGAAGACTGAATCATGTGGCAGAAGTGTGTGTTCTGAGTTGTCTGCTACTTAGAAAAGCAAAAGAGGATGATTTCAGTCTACTCCAGCATATCCCAGGAACATTACTCCAGCACATACTAAATCTCTGTTGTAACCTTTCAGCTTCTCATTGTGATCCCAACACTGTAGTTCTGCTTAGTCCTACTCTTAAGAGCTTTGGGGGCTATGCAAGAGCCACTCTTGGGTTTGGGATTTCTTTTAATAATCTTCTTTTCTTAAAAACCTAGGAAATTGCATACTAATAGAACATTAACTTTAAATAAAGCCAGGACTCCAAAAATAGGAAATGCTACAGCTCAAGACACCCAGACAGCAGTCATTTGTCTCCCTTCTCTCTGTACATAATGATAATCTTCAATTAGACAGCAGTGCACTTTAATCTTCCTACCCACAGGCTGCCAGGTCATGTGGGGCAATATGTGGAGGAAGACTCTGAGTTGCATAGTGGAGACTCCTGCTCAAAAGACCTCTCCTCCCCTTGTAAAGAAAGCTGCAAAATATGCAGTTTATGGGGAGAAAAAAAAAAAAAAAGGAAAGGAAAAAAAAAGAGAAAGAGCCTGTTTCAGGCCAATGCACACTATCCTTAAGAACTACCCCACCAGAGTTGTCCATTTTGATAGCAGGAAGGTAGAGGAGGGTTCAAAAGATAGCAGTGAGCTCTGCTGTTCCTCTAGCAGGGCTTTCTGTTTTATTATCTATAAAGAACAGTCACAAACAGCAATGCAGTGGAGCACAATGATTTCATAGATTCACAGAAGATAAAAGCTCAAAACAACACAGAAACACTGAGAAAGCCACAAGTTACTAATAAAAAGATAGTAGGAGGTAAATTACAAATTATAGCTGTAACCACAGATATTAGATAATTACATTGAAACAAAGGTATTCTAGAGTATGTGTCAGATGTACCAAGATAGATTGATTTCATTTTCTGTTTTGAATGAAACACAATATAAACAAGAAAATAGTGAATCAGTGTAGTTCTATATTCTCAAATTATTTTTCAGGTTACAAAGTTCATAACAGTATAAAAACCTTCACTGTAATATTTAACCCCATCTCCATATTTGGTTACCATTAGCAGCATAAATAACAATAACCTATTTTTTTCCTGCAAGGAAACAGATTAATATAATAGGTAACTATATAATCCACACAATCTCTGTAATCTGTATATAAACTATATAGATTAATCTATCTATTAAACTAAAACAAGTAGGGTCATTTTGTTCAAATTAAAGAAAAATCAGTACCCTTTCCTCCTAGAATGTTCTCTCTTCAGTCAAGTGATTATGTTATTTCATTGTTTTGAGGACAGGTAATCTTGCTTCCCAGAAGATAAGATGTTCTCCATCTAGGACAGAGTTTATACACCACTTGTTACAGAGTGTCTGCTACCTTGAGTTGAGCAGAATATAGTAACCACGTTTTCAACACTTGAAAAACTTTCCTATTTTTAAAGTGAAAAAAAAAAAAAAAAAAAAAAAAAGCAAATATTCCATTTCTATTTGTCATTCCCTTTCCCAGTGCATTCATACGTGTTTTCAGCTCCCCAGCAGGCACCACTGCCTGGCTTTCAATACCATGAAGCCCTTCTGGCTACTCATGGCTCTAGGATTCCCTACAATGAAGGCAAACACTGAAGTTGCTCATCCTAAAGAGGACTGCTGCTGTCACGGGATGCAGAGGGGCTAATCTTTCTGGCTTACTGAGCCTTATTCTGTTACAGTATGACTGGCGATGACTTTTTTCTCATTGTTTATATGAAAAAGACTTTATCATTTAGCCTCAAAGTTTTTCACTCTGACCCCATCCCTATTTCCACTGAAATGACTGACTTTCTTTTTGCCATATAAGGGTAGTATGTCACTTTATTTGTCACACAGAATGAGTATTCTCTCTATCTTTTTTCTTGTTTTCATTGTTATTTATATTTGGGAGAGAATGGTGGGAGGAAATACAGAGCACTTCACAGAAGAATATTACACAGTCCAGGTTAGTTTGTTAAATATCAAGGAACCTGACAATGAAAACATCCCAAAGAAAGTGATGCAATTCTCTGTGCATCTTTTTCATTTAATGTGGATTGCAGTCTAAATGATGGTAACTGACCTTCAGCTGTGGATCACAGCAGACACATGCACTGAGCTTTTCAAATGAACATTCTTTGCTCACACCCTAATAAATGGTGGTGCAAAAATTTGGATAATTCTTTGCAACAAGAGGATGTGCAAACTGAAATCAGATATCAGTATGTTTGCAAGTTGAAAGGTGTTTTTGTCTCCTCTTATTTTGACAGCATAGAACAGGTTCAGGGTTCAGTTCAAGCTCTTTTCCTATTCAATCATTCCCAAACTCCTCCTGGGCAATGCTCATCAGTCATGTTGCTGAAGAATCCTTTAAAGAAGCACGCAAACACACACACAGTGTTAAAAGAATAACAGCTTTGTTGGAAGGCCAGGCATTAAAAACTAAGGAAATGGCAGAATTGAGGTTGCCTGTGTAAGCCGATCTTGCTGCACAGTCAATGTAGTGTAGTTAATGATCATGGTGATTGTGTTTCACCTGCCCCATTTATGCTACTGGAGTCACGCTGCTCATCTGATAAGTACTCAATAGTCTCCTTGCTGCTTAATATAGCCTTAAGCCATTTGTATGGCACAGTACTCCAGTCTTGCTCTGAAAAAGCTGTTCCTAACTTCTTTGTGGGTTTTTATTTCCCCATCAAGAAAGGAGATGATATTAACCCTACTTTAAAATGAGGATAATGAAATGAAGAGATTTCACCCCATGGCAGTAAAGAAATACTACCCTTTGTGGGGGACATGAGGCAGTCATCATGTGGCCTTGTGTGCTTGCTTGGCCTTCTTCACAGAACAAATGCTAGCTCAGGTCAGTGACCTCACCTGGTAGATGAGCAACCCTCTGGCCAAGGTTTCCATCTGAGTTCCAAACTGTGGACATATTGGTGCTTTTTAATGAGGTTGCTAAAATTTTCTAGCAGAGGCAAAACAACATTTTCCACCTAAGCTTGTTCAAAAAAATGGGCAGAAAACATTTTCCTTTCCTAAGACAGACAAAAACAAATCGATTCTGTCTGTGGCAGGCATCTCTAATGAAGGAGTCTGGATCAGTAAGTGAAGTTTGTCAAGATCTGAAAGACTTGAAGCCAAAAACCCTTATGACAGGGTGTTATAGGGTCACTTTTGTAATGTAGACTTTGCTAACTCTACCACATAGTGCATGACTGATAAGTAAAATTGCCTTGCATAATGAAATGGAAAAAATACTACAGTACCTACAGGTCAGGCCTTTTTTCTGGGCGAAAGATGCTGACTCTCATTACCTGCATACCAGTTGCTTAACTCAGACCCACCTCCAAAATATTTATCCCAGGGAAGCCAAGCTTTTGGAAGGAAGCAGCAGTTACAGGAACAGAGACTGGAGTTTAGTGGTGCTTTCTTGTGGCTGTAGTGGTCAGCATACTATTAATATCTGACTAACTGCAGCATACAAAGATAGCTGCCTGATACCTTATCTTGCACTAGCAGAGATATTATTTTATGAGGGAACCTGTTCCAGGAAATGTTTTAGTTTGGTTTTATCTTGGTGCCTTCACAAGAATATTAGTATGACACTAAGGTGACTTTGATTTCCTTGGAACACAATGATGAGAGCAAGAAATCATCCTTTTTCCACATCTCATAATCATTGAGTCCTGTACTCCGTAATGCCTGAAGAGCAAGGAAGAAATATAAATGACCTCAACTTACACCGAGCTCAGGGCTCCTGCAGGTATGGAAGGCCAGCACCTGCCCTCTGCTACACATCCACTGCATGAGACTCAATGTAAACAACAGGAAAAGACAGCAGAGACGCATTTAAGGTATTTAGGCGGATGACTTATATGTTTTTCTCCAAATGAGGGAGATTCTGTCTTTCTACTGAGTAAACCAAGTTTCCCAGATGTGACTCATGTTTTTAACCTCTCTTTCTCAGGCAAACTCAGCCCTCGGATGTAGCCCCTGCAATCAGAGGTTCTGAAGGCTGAGCACTGGAGCACTGTGGCTGGACCACTGAAAACTGACTGTAGACATCCCAAGTCACGTAGCAACTAAACTGCAGGAACTCTCTTCCATTGTGCCAGAGGAAATAGGTTGGGAATGACCCTCATCAGCACAGTGCAGCCTGTTTGTCTGTTCACCAGTATGATAGGTAATTTCAGCTCATCGTGTCTCCAGTATGCCTCAGAAAAAAAGTAAAAAAAAAAAAGTAAAAAAAAAAAAATCTTTACTTTCTGGGGACACAAGTTTTCTTGCCTGTGTACAAACCTGAATTAGACAGCAACACAAGCCATCCCAGCACAGGAAGAAACAGGCCATACTCATTTTCTGTGTGGGATTCCCATGACTTTTTTTGCTTCTAAACCACTGATCAGACAGTAACAAAAGGTTTCTTTTAAGATATTAAATGCAATGCAATTTGAGTAAGTGGTTTGATATTAATGATTTAGTTCTTATTTGCAAAATAAATATTTTTTCACTGTTCTGTCTTAAGGGTACTATCGTGTTTTTGAAGTTTTACGCAGTGTATAGATGCAAACAATGTCTAGTACTTACAAAAAAAAGTGTAATTAGTCAACAAACTTCCAGGAAAAAAATAAAATAAAATAAAATAAAATAAAATAAAATAAAATAAAATAAAATAAAATAAAATAAAATAAAATAAAATAAAATAAAATAAAATAAAATAAAATAAAATAAAATAAAATAAAATAAAATAAAATAAAATAAAATAAAATAAAATAAAAAGTAACATACTGAAAACGACAGCATAGGGACGGCCTATAAACGCAAAATGGAAAATGAAAATGAGTGTTGGGAAATAGCGTGCTATGGTTCGTGATATTTATCGGGCTTAAACAACGCATGTATCTAACAAGTGACAAACCTTAATTTTAACCCAGTATTTTTAACCTAGTGTAGTTTGTTTTAGATTATTAAATGAATTTCACAACTTTTACATCAAAGGTGTTTCTTTTTCTTACATACACACACATACCCATAGTAACCTGAGTGCTCAAAAATCCCCAGCTTTAAGAAACTGCACATGAAGCAGAACATAAGCAAAAGTTAGAAATCTTCATTCCTCAAAAGGCCAAAAAAGAGCTATTGCTATATGGCTTGTACTTCATTTCTCGCTTGTACGTACAAATGTAACGTTGGCACTTTCTGGATGATTATTTCTTATTTAAAGAAAAAATGTTGGTTTGATGTCAAATTGCTATAAATTTCTAACTGCCAGTAAAAGGATATTATTAAATCATCTTTACACTTTTCCATTTAAAAGTGCAGAAACCACATGTGCGACAAAGGTGTTACACTTAAGGCAGAGCAGGCCATACTACCACTGTTTATGTTGCTGGACTCTTCCCAGTGGAAGAATTTTTTGATGCTTTATAGCCCTGTTAGACTTAAACTGTTAAGCTTTTCCATGCAAAGAGTTCAATCCAGAGTGATTTATATATTTATATATATATATATATTATTTTTTTATTTCACTAGAAATGATTTAATCACTTCCAAGAAAATGCAAGGGGAAAAAAATGTATTTCTCTGCTGATGCTAACGGAACCTGCTGACCTTTCTGACAGCTCGTGTGCTTCTCTGCCAGATGAAACCCAATAGTGGGTGTGTTTTTTGTCAGGAGTCCTTTCTGATGCTGCCATGACAGCTGGACCAACCGTAGCCAAGATAAAAACATTTCAAGGGACCACGGTTTATAAATGGCTGTGCACATGCAGTTAGCACCAGTTTAGGAAACTTCCACCTTAATAGACAAAAGATCTTATGGGGCTGTCTCCTCACGGAGTACTCCACAGCCCCTCAGTCCTTCCAGCTCTGAGCAAACTGTACAAGCACCTTCTCAGACCTCTTGCAAGTAGCAGGACTGCAGATGTGACATCGTTACAGAGCAGCTAAGCAAGTTTTCCTGCATTATATCTCAAAAGAGAACAGGAGGATGTACCCTGTAGTGGTCGCTTCCAGCTGCTTCAAGCTAGCACAAAGCTCAACACTAAAATTCCTCTGAATTCTTTGGAAATAGATGAATCAAAAAAGCAGTTTGGGCAGAAATGTTTCAAATTTTCAAGTTAAAATGTTTTGCAGAAACTATCCTGCTTCCACAAATTCACAGAGGAACTCAGAGTAGATTCCAACAGGATCTGTGAGATGTCTGCCAAAAATCTGCCAGCTTTTCTGCCACCCACCACTGCAACGCTGCTCCATCACTCATAGCCACCGGGTGAGGATCACTGAAGATTGCTCTGCTCCTAAATCCTACAGACTGCAAAGTGCCCTTCTTCATAGCTCCCTGAGCTGCAGGCTGCTCCTGTACCTGCTAAAACACCCATGATTCACATGGTGCTGGAAACTTCAAAGCTTACGATAAGCAATGATGAACACTCTTTTCTCTCTTTGCAGCTCTTGTTTTTCACAACTGGCAAAAATGACTGAAGTCTTTTGGCTTGACATGAAGATCCTGGTCACCAGTTCTGCACCAGCCAATGACGGATGCACTTTGCTTTGGAAACACTGGCATTGGCATCTCTGAAATGTGTTGTTGGCAGGATTTTCATCTGGTCAACACTGCCATGTGCTTGGCTTTCTGTTCTGATTCAAAACAAACCCTGTTCCTGAAAATCCAGCTTTTCACAGTTGAACAGTTTTCTGTGAGCTGGGGTGGCAGATTCAGCAAAATGGAAACAGAAGGAGCAAATTCACAACAGGGGAATGAGAAAGAGTAGATGGGGAAACAAAACATTAAGATGGAAGATGAGAGGGAACAAATCATTTGTATGTAGTTTAGCAAGGAAAAGGAAGGAAAGGGAGAGAAGATCAGAACTGCTGTGCAGAAAAGAAGCCAGAAAGAGAAGTTAATTGGTCGTGGAGCCTGAGACTGCAAAAAACTGTAGGAAGACAGAAAAACACTAAGGTTCAGTGTAGAAAGCTTGACTGAAAAGGGAAAGTAAGAGGCAAATTGCAGGCAGTAGGAAACGGTAAGGAGAAGGGGGGATACAAAAGGAGAACTGAAACCAGCTGAATAAGGAGACCAAGATATTATGGGAAGAGACAGACTAAAATTTAAGCAGGGACATCTGGGAGAGTCCAAGAAAGTTGAAATGGGCAGGCTCCAAAATGAGCATGAGGGGAAAAAAAAAAAAAAGAGAGAGAGAGACAGCAGAAAGGACGAGATCATGTTACTTCTAATTCCAGAGCAATGCTTGAGAAGACCACACAGAGCAGTCTGTCCATGAGAATACACATCCTTTGAAAGTACCTCCCTAAACCCACTGGCAAACTCATGCTCTGCCCCCTCTAAACTTGCTTCATACAAGGGATGGTGGTGGTGCACTTACGCCGTCAGTGCTCTATTAGCTCTGCCTGCAAAGGTCTGGCCTCAGACAACAACACCATGGCCCCTTTTTGTAGCTATCACCTCTGTGTTCTCTTCCACTGAAGACTGGAGCAAGACCTCCAAACCCATCACAATCTGACTACATAAAAAACAAATGCTGAATTCGCCAGGACAACATGGCAACATTCCATTGACAACATTGCCAGGACAACATTCCTAGTGATGGAAGTCATGAATGGGGAGAGGGCTCAGCTTCCTTTTTAATAAACAACCCTAGGTAAAGACATCCTTCTTAATCTAACTAGTTACAAGCAGACATTTACCACCACAAAATCAAAGGTTAGCAAATGCCCAAAGGTAGGGCTGAGTATGCCTTTCACTCACCACATGAAGATGCCTCTTTGAGGTTCATTGTGTTTGTGTATGAAAGGAGAATATGGACACAGAAGCCCCATCTTGGTGCAGCAATTATAAGGTAGCTGGGAGAGTTGTGGGCCGAGAAAAAAAAAAAAAGTGTTTTGTATTCAGCAGGTAAAGTGTATGACAGTGAGCTGGGAGGGAGGGAGAGAAGGCTGGAGAGGGGAGGGGGGAAAATAACATTTATTTACATTTCAGAGGAGCTAAGGGGATTTATTAGCTTGTAATTATGTTTGTGTCAGATGCCCTCAGTAATGCAGCAGCAAACGACTGAAACCAGTACCATGGTTCCCTCTCTCCTTCCTTTGACCTTGTGTTTGCATAGCACTGGACCATGCCTTTAAAGACAGCTTCTCCTAACCCATGAATCCTTGTCCTGGAAACCTAAAAATATTCTTTATAAATATTTGATGGAAAATTTCACAGGCTCCATGACTGAAGAAAGCCTCCTGGGACTGGACTTGCCACAGAGGGGATTTGATTTGAATAATATGTATTACTGCCAGGTAATGTGCACAAATATGTTTAAACAGAACTTATGGGAACAGCAAGGTGCTAAGGGAGCTCCCATTCCTTCCTATCCAACAGGAAGCCCTGCCTAAGCAATATTTGTTGTGGAGCCTCCATGAAGGAGGATTTCTCTGTAGGAAAACAGAGGATAAAGGCACACCTGATAACCAAGCCCTTGGCAGCAGACAATGCAGAACCACCAGTGCCTCCTGCCCGATGCCCTCTGTCCCCGGCTGTGCTCCAGGGAGGTTGTGGGAGAGGAGTGCTGCTCCACAGGACCCCCACCTTGGCAGGGAGGGTTGATGAAAAACTGAAAAACAGCAACAAAACCAACTTATTTTCCTCTTATTCAGAAGCAGGTAACGATGATTTGAGTCATACGTTCCAGATACGGGAAAACACATCCGTCATACACTTGTAGCAACTCAAAGTTTAGTTTGCAATGGTTTTGCTGTCTTCACCTTTAAACAAACTGGAGTGGTGCTTGGGATTTCATTTTAAATCTAAAGTTCATCAGAAAGGCACCATGCAATGGAAAGCAGTTTCTGTGGGCAAACATAACCTTTCCTCCAAGGTTATGCATAGAACAGGTATCGGCAGCTTACTGTACTGGAGTCACTACTTAATCCCTATCTGGTGTCAGACAGCATTTCTCTTTGTCCTCACACTAGCTTTACTAGCAAATACCATGATGGGTTAACACCCATCTCCCTCCTAGTCCAAACATACTTCCCATGGGCCTGGTTATACCTTACCCTGCCCCACACAGCAGTCCATCATTTGTGTAAGATTTAAGGACTCCCACAACAAATGGAAAAACCTAGGCAATATTGCTGGTTCTGCATCATTTGTAGCAGGCAGTTTTAGTGCATCAAATTACATTGCTTCTAGGCTACATGCTAACTAGAAACTTCTCTGAGCCAAAAAAAGAAAGGAATTCGTGCAGACTCCAACAGTGGCACCCTCAAAGCAGTGCTTACTGCTTTTCAGAGCTTACTGAGAACCATGTTATGGGCAAACAGCAAATTCACTCATTGTGTGAAGTTGAGAACTTATTGTCACTGCAATTGAAACCTTAACAGTGTGGTCAAGGAATCAGTATTAAAAGAAGTCTAGTTATTATTGAAAAAGAAAGAAAAAGTCCACAAGGAGAATAATGTTGTTACAGCGGAAATATTTCAGTTACAATTAAACCACTTAAAATTGCTATGCATCACCTCCCAGCTTTACCCCTTTCTCTGGTGTTGTGCTCAGCCTTCCACTGCCCTTCAGGTCCTGATCTTGGTGGCTTCAGTCTGACTGAGGGGATATGGGCAAGTCATATGCAGCCCAAGTCCTTCACAGGGAGAAATACAGTGCTGGTGTTGATGGTTTCTTCTTCCTTGCTGTAGTATCTCCATGGGGCTGTTTTCATACATTACATATTGTTCTTTCTCCTTTGATCTCCAAGTCCATATTAAATCTGATTTTGCTATGCATGGTGTGTTTTATATGTGTTAGGTGCTTCTTTTTGGTTCTTGCTCTCCTGGATATCCCTGATGCCAGTGAAGCTCATCTCCACGTATGCGCTTCTTTATCTGGCCATTGGTGAGATGGCTGCAGGCATGGGGTCTCCAGTGTCCAGTCTATGTCCTGTCCCTTGTCACCCAGTCCTGAACACCTCAGCACCACATCCTGTGTGCCCACTTCCCAGCATCTCATCATACCAGTCCTGTATTGCTGCACACATCATTACAGTAGAGTCACAAATACCTCATTCTACACAGAATAATTGTGCATTACTGCTGCCTTATAAAGCTATCATTGTATCATATGAAGACAGATAGGCAAATTAAAACAAATTTGGGAACAGTCCCCTGGTCATTAGAAAAAATGCTGTTACAGCTAAAGCAAGTGAAAATGAAGTTGCATGAAGGTCACAAGTTCAACCAAAGCAAATTCTGAGGTTTTGTAAACAGTGCAGAGCCCATGGCTTGTCCCTAGGTGTGGCAATACTTTATTTACATGGCTGCAGGGCCATACTAAGATCGGAGTCAGACAAATAACATTTCCACATGTAATCCTGAATGCCCAGAGAGCTTTTTTACTGTTGTAGCATTGCCTGAGAAGATCCAATTCTCATCCACCTCACATATCCCCTCACAAGGCCACTGAACTCAGCAGGAAAATAGCCAGCCACTAATTTTAGCTGGCTTTGTATAGCTTTTGATTCTTGGTGCAATAATGCCAATAGAATGAGAAGTGAATCTTAGAGGGATGAACGTGAATCCCACACATGAGATGCTTCCTTGCATCTACAGATAAGAGGTTGTGCAAGAAGTTAGAAAGCTGTGGTGCCCATAGGGCACATCCTGCCCCATTAAATGCAAAGCAGGAGAATTCAGATACAGTCATTTAAAAATAACAACAATAATGGTGGTGTGGATGACCACAACAGCAACTATCAGCATATTTGCATTTTGCAGTAAAATCCTGTCTTTCTGCAAAGACAAGTTCTGCAGCTGCTAACCTGTGGGTTGTTTTAGTCCAAAGCCTTTGAATTTATGGTGACTAATTTTATTATGATGATGAGGCAGGAACTCGTTTTCAGTGAAACAGATGATGAGTAAGCTGAAACAATGCAGTTTTCAAGGAAACACCTCAGTCATACATGACCTGGTGCAGCCACGAAGATATAAATGACTTTGCTGGGCTTCTCAACAAAGAGGAATGTGTAACCACAGGAAATGAGCGCCCCATTTCATGTTAAAATTTTATTCTTGCTCTGCCTAACTTCTACAAATAAGGGACACATAAGGAAAACGAGAGGTTGTCCTTTTCACAGCAGTTCTTATTTTACAGTAAAGAAGAAAAAAGAAGTCTCAGCCCAGCAGAATCACTATGGGAAGCACAGAGCCTGGCTTTGTGTATTCAGCTGCTGCTGAAGTTACACTTCTTGCATATTCCTCAGGTGTTGTTTTAACAGAAGTGAAAACATTTGACAATACACAAAGTAGCAATATGGAAAGTTGCAGAAGGAAATAATTTTCTCATTCCTGTTTTTTTTTTTTTTTTTTTTGCTACAAGGAAAATTTTTAAGGAAAATGTTGTCTATTTGAAACCTCTGCATTTATAGTGGCATTTATAGGATAAGATTTATTTTTTTGTAATGTGCATTTATAGTATAAGATTTATAGTTGCACACTCAGTGTGTGAAGAGCTTCCAAACCGAATTTCCTCAGATCAAGACCAATCTATCACTGTAATAAATCTTGAGGTCCTTTCCCCAGTGTTGGGGGGAGGGTGGGGAAATAAACCTACCAGCAGTGGCCATTTCAGAGGGGTTCTTTGCAGTCTTCTTGGACTACCCTGACACCTCCCCATCCCTGCTTTCCTTCAGCAGGTGCTTTCCCTTGCACTCACAGCACCAAGTTACTGTCCTGGGCTGAACTGCTCAGTTGCCTCTTGTTTTTCATAACCTGCTCACTGCTCAGCTTTCAATCTCCACTAAATGCTTTTCACCAACATTTTATAGCTACTTAAGGTATCAATTAATTAGTAGATTTCTGTCATTCAGGTGTTTGCTGTACATCCGTATCGTCCTGGTAGCAAAGGGAAGCAGCATCTTAAAGTAGTAGTGAGACTCTCCTCCTAGCTGTCACATTGCCAAAGATGAGGATGTTTTCACCAGGGAAATGCTTGCTGAGAAGGACTTCTGTCAATGTCCCGTGAACAGCATTTTGTCACAGCTGAGAGTGCTTCTTTCCCATTCCTGAGCTCTCTGGCTTGCAATGTCACCACCTCCTGGAAAAACAGACTCAAGCCAGGGAAGGCAGGTTTGATGAATTCCTGGATGGGGAAGCTAATAGGATGCTCTGTCCTTGCTCTTTGCACCAGGATTTTTGGAGGGTGCACAGGATGGCAGGGTAGCATCACCATGCTGGGTGCTATGCTCAGTCCCCTTTGCATTCTTGAGCTCTGTAGGAGCAGAAACCTGCGTCTTGGAAGCAGATCCTGCCAAGCTTTTTCACATTTCTAGGTGAATTTGCCTGTGTACTCGTCTATCAGTTCAGCTCAATTACCACTTGGAGAGGGGCTCTTTGTCAGGGAGTGTAGTGATAGAACAAGGGGGGGGTGGCTTTAAACCAAAAAAGGGAATATTTAGATTAGATACAAGGAAGAAATTCTTTACTCAGAGGGTGATGAGGCACGGGCTGCCGAGAGCAGCTGTGGGTGCCCCATCCCTGGAGATGCTCAAGGCCAGGCTGGATGGGGCTTTGGGCAACCTGGTCTGGGGGAGGTGTCCCTGCCCATGGCAGGGGGTTGGAGCTGGGTGGGCTTTAAGGTCCCTTCCAACCCAAAATAAATAAATAAATGATTTTAAAAAAATCTTTTGTGTTCTCTTTTCCTAAGATGTTTTCTACAAAAATCATAGAGAAGAATCTCCCCCAAAATTTTCTGAAATTTTGCAGAAGTGAATAAACTGCATTTAGCAGCTGGAATAAATTTCTTCACTCGTTTTCCTTCCGGAGGAGCCAGAGAGCTTAAAATGAAAGTGGATGCCACACGTTTGATACGTTTCCAGCTTTCTCTCCTAGAGAGGGAGCTAGAAAGCTCTTTGGTTTAGTTTGATGTTTGTTTTTTTCTAAGTAACTTTGTAACTGCTGCATTCCATTCAGTCACTTATTTTTCTTTTATTTATTTAAAATAACGAGGGAGAGGATAGTTTTACTTTACTTAGTGGTTTCTTTAATCATGTTCTAGGCTGTCAGAAAGAAGGCTGAATGGCAAGATGCTAATATGAAAACAAATAAATAGGTGTATGATTCATTTCCAAGCTTGGCTTAAATGTGTCATATCTGATTATGTGGACATGTGGATACGTGTAGCTGTTTTTTATGGATTTTATATCTTGAAAATAATAAATAGAAATAAGGGAAATTTTCCTAAGTGCCATGCTAACATCTCCATACTGACATTGAGGGTCTGATGTTGTATCTTCTCCAGCAATATCCCCGCTCCCACATTCCTCGGATAGTCCCAATTCGAAGTGTCAATTTATTGCCAGAAGAATGAAGATAGTGGTGCCCTCTTGTCTTGAACATCATTCACAGTTCAGATCATGCAGTTTCAAGAGAGACATACTGAAACTGGAGTATGTTCAGAAAATAGCAGTCTATGTACACTGCTCATTGTACACAAGCACTGAGGAGAGAAAAGTATTATTTAAACTAAGGGAAGTCCTGGTAGAAGCACAAATGGGTATAAGTTGTCTTTAAATGTAGTTACATTAAAAGATGACTCAATCATTAGAGCAGTCAGACTCTAAAGCATCCTTCAGGTGAACAGAAGAGACAGGAATATCATTACTTCCAAAATCAAACATCACCATATCTGACCAATTTTTTTTTAAAAAAAGAGGAGTGGTTTCCACCAAAACAGTCACTAGATGCAATCACATCAGAAACACTTTCTAACCCCTGTTCCTCAAAATAGGGATTTTTTATCAACAAAATTGAAGCAATCATTGGGATAAATGAAAGGGTCATTCCCAGGAGCTTTGGCCATTGATATATGCTGATGTATTTAACCCTTTATGCAGAAGGCTGGAGGTGGCAGTACATGCCAGAGGTGAGCCCACCTTGGCCTTCTGGGATGGACTATTATTTCTACATAGGAGCTTCTTCCCTGAATCTGAGATGAAGCTTTTTAAGAAAGAATGTGAAGTCACTTTTGTTTATCAGTCTAATATTCCTATATCCTGGGCAATTAGGATGAACTAAATTTTTATCTAAGCCTTTTGCCAATTATTTTATCTTTTTCTATTTCCATTTCTCACTCTAAAAGTGGGAGTAATGATTGTTACTATCTCCTATGAAATGCTGTAAAACCTGGCAAAGAAAATTGATGTGTCTGAATGAGAAGTTTCTATTTCCTAGAGCATGTTTGCTTAAAGAAATTCCCATCTGTAAGGTGTTGTAAATTTAGTGTATGATAAAGAATGGATGAAAGTATTTGGAATTTTAATATGGTTCACCTTGAAAGAAATGAAGTGGCAGTAAAATCAACCACATTTTGGGATTTTTTGAATAAGAAAGTCAAATGCTTCCTCTTTCAGGGATGCAGTATGAGCCCGTTCTCTCTAGGAGGATTTTCACACCTTCACTTAAATAAGTATATGTTTCAAATATTTATCTTTCCTGTTGAAACTGTCTGACTTATGCAAGTTTTGATCCAGCCTATAATCATCCACGCTCACTTGTAGGTGATTTCCTATCAGCCTGTTGTTTTTTTTGCAGGCTGCAAAATCAGCTGATGGCTTTTAAAATAGCTTTGAAAATAGGTTAAGGGAGTGGAATGCCCCAGTGAATCTCAGTGGGGTTTGGATACTTGATGTGTTCTTCTGGAATTAAGGTATTATGGGGTATTATTGAAAAATGATTACAAAACACTGGGAATAATCCAAGAAATATATCTGAACTCTTCTATCTTCTCTAATGCTTACTCTGGTAGGCTTTCTTTGCTATAAATCTATGACTTGTCCTATTGATTTTTTTACATTTGATTCACAGGAGAGCTTATTTCTCTGAGAGAAGTAGTATACAAACATAAAAACAACACATTGGGCAAAAAGAGATCATTTCTCTTGACTTGAGAGAAGCAATTTTTAAGCCTAGGAATAGAATTTATTATACCCAATGTACCAATGGTACAATTAAAGTATCTTTTAAACTTAAAAATAAGTTAATTTATTTTCAATTTTAACACATCAAAGTCCCTGTTGCATCTTTATCTGGACCTAATTGAAAGTTTACAGAAGTAAAAGGATCTCTTTCCAGTGTATACAGTAGATATTGGATCAGCCACCAGTTGATTTAACTGGGGTGCAAGCCTCTTTAGTAATATTCATTAAACCTAGGTAACAACCATATATGTCCTTTTGTGGCTAATTAGCACACACTCTTGCTGCCACAAAGGTTTCTTGAGATGGTCTTGTTTTTCTGGTTGACAAATAAGCTTCTGTACGGTAATCTGAAATGCTACTGGAAGATGCTGGATGAGAAGTTCCTACTGCAATTAACTTCCCCATCTAAAGCAGTCAAAGAAGCACAAAGTTTCTTTCTCTGGTTGAGAAATTATCCCTCACTTGCAAGTGAACTTACAATGAAGTATAACTGTTATTTGTACAGTACAAAGCACGACCTCTTGTTAATAAAGAGAAATAAAAAACTGACTCATTGCTGATACAACTATTTGACCATTTGAAAACACAAAATAATTGCATTTCATTTTTTATGTGTGTATATGCTGTCTCAAAAGGACTT
Source organism: Anas acuta (assembly GCF_963932015.1). Lineage (NCBI taxonomy): Eukaryota > Metazoa > Chordata > Aves > Anseriformes > Anatidae > Anas > Anas acuta. Next base: position 168,024,766 of record NC_088979.1, on the reverse strand, counting down.
TCCACACTAATTTAGGAGGAGATCAGATATTTACATTTAAATGTCTTCAGATATTTGGGAGACAGCAATGTTGAGCTTACCTGCAAGTGATGAGAAATTTGTACGTGATGGGGGGACATCCCCAAAGGCATGACCTTAAAAATTGTCACCCTTGTCATGTTTCTTTTGGCTGACAAAGCCTGTTCCTGTGATCAGGTGGTAACTGTGGTTATTCTCATTTAAACAATGTTCTTATGTTTTCCTCAGGAAAATCTATATCTGAGTTAAGCAGTCTTACTCAGCTAGAACAATTAGCAGCAGCCCTTGCATGGTGTGTCCTTGCCTAGTATATAGCAGGCCCTATACATCTCAGTCTGTCATGGGTGCCATTTGCTGGCTCAGCAATCATTCCTCAGGTCCTTACAACCATCATGTCATTCATCTTCATGTTTTCTTGAAGTCAGGTCTGCTGTTTGCCGGCTCATTAAGACTATTTTGTTTTCACAGAGCCAGTGGAAAAAAGTCTTCGGAAAAGATGGAAATCTGGAGATCTGGATTCCACCCGGGAAGGAGGGGATATAATTGCCAAGAAGTCCTATTTTCCACACACAGCAATGTGATGGATTGCTGGAACATTATGAAAAACCAAAACAGACTACTGTTTCATTTGTTTGTTGTTTTATTTTTTTGTTTGTTTCTTTGTTTTTGGAAGGATTAGATTCCCACAGTCTGTAGTGATTTCAAAAGGCAGCTGCCAGCATCTTGTGGTTGCCCTCAGATGAAAACCTCACACTTGTTCATCCCGAAATCTCTCAGTGTTCGTGGCCCTGCTACTGCAGGGGAACAGGCAGGGTGAGAGGCAGGGCCAGGACAGTTTGGAGTCAAGAAATGGAAATGCTGTTTCTTAGGTCTGCCATGCAGTATGTAGTACAGCTTTTATTTGGGAGTACCTTAAGCTAAGTTTTTTCTCTGAACTCGTTAATTATTGGCTTTTTGTTTGTTTGTTTGTTTCAATGTAAGATGAAATCATTGTTTTTTCCTTGATAAATGTTCTCATCATGAAATCCTAGAGCATTGTATTAAGAGATTTTTTTTTACAGCTTATTCCCTCACAGAATTTTCCATTAGGAGACCAGGCCATGAGGATCCTGTATAGTTTGCAAGCTTGGAGAGACTGTGTAAATAACAGTCCTGCCTTCATTTCATTGTTTATATCAGCAGTTTATGTTATTCAAATAGACAAAATGATCATGCCAAAATGGTAGAAGAAGCTCTCTACCTCAAAGACTTTCTCTTAATGTAACACTGGGAAAAACACATCAGAGTGGACAGTACAGAAAAGGAAAGTAGATGCAAATGGAAAACACACTGGGTAACACTGCAGGCTATATATAATATGTATAGGAATTGTATGTATATACATATATAGTGTTTGTGTTACACATAGGAGCCCTTTGAGTTAAGAGGGCTGAGGGATCCAGGGTTGTTTAGTCTGGAGAAGAGGATGCTCAGGGGAGACCTTACTGCTCTCTACAACTACCTGGAAGGAATCATAGAATATCCTGAGTTGGAAGAGACCCACAAGGATCATTGAGTTCAACTCCTGGTTCCACACAGGTCTACCCAAAAATTCAGACCATATGACTAAGTGCAAGTGCACAGTCCAAACACTTCTTAAACACTGACAGACTTGGTGCCATGACTACATCCCTGGGGAGACTGTTCCAGCACATGACAACCCTCTTGGTGAAGAACCTCTTCCAGCCTGAACCTCCCCTGCTGCAGCTTGACACCATTCCCTCAGGTCCTATCACTGGTCATTAAAGAGAATAGATTGGCACCTGCCCCTTCATTCCCCCTCGTGAGGAAGCTGTAGGCTGCAATGATGTTTCCCCTCAGTTTCCTCTTTTCCAGGCTCAACAGGCCAAGTGACCTCAGCCACCCCTTCTATGTCTTCCCCTCCAGGCCCTTCACCATCTCTGTAGCCCTTCTCTGGACACAATTCAATAGTTTCAAGTCCTTTTTGTACTGTGGTGCCTAGAACTGCACATGGTGCTGGAGGTGAGGCTGCACAGTGCAGAGCAGAGCGGGACAATCCCTTCCCTCAACCAACTAGCAATGTCGTGCTTGATGCACCCCAGGGTACAGTTGACCCTCCTGGCTGCCAGGGCACACTGCTGGCTCGTATTCAACTTGTTATCAACCAAAACCCCCAGATCTCTCCCTGCAGAGCAGAAGAAGGTGTGGGGAACTAGGAGTTGGCCACTTCTCACAGATAACTAGCAATAGGACAAGAGGGAATGGCCTCAAGTTGCACCAGGGGAAGTTCAGGCTGGAAATGAGGAGACATTTCTGCTCAGAAAGAGCAGTCAGGCACTGGGACGGGTTGCCCAAGGAGGTGGTGGAGTCACTGTCCCTGGGGGTGTTCAAGGAAAGGTTGGATGATTAGGGACATGGCTTAGTGGGTGACAGTGGTGGTAGGGGGATAGTTGGAACTTGGAGGTCTCTTCCAACGTTAATGATTCTATGAGTTCCTATTAAATTAGTCTCATTGATTTGCTTCCTCGTAGCATGCACAAGGTTCCAACAGGCACTAGGCTGAGTGTGCTGACAGGTTTTACTCACTGTGGGTTTCCTATACAAATAGAAAAAGAGCCTACCCATACCATGAGACAAGTGATGGAGGAAAGAAAGGGGTCAGGAAAGGGTTAGGTAGAAGAGGGAGAAATGATCAGGCAGTAGGAGGTGGACAGAGGTCACGAAGCAAGTACAGACCAGCCTATAATAAAACATTTATTTTACCACGTAGGCTGGGAACAGTGTGTATCTGGATAGAGGCCAATGATGAAAAACTAAAGAATTTGAGCAGCATATGGGAGGATACTGATCACCTTGTACATATGAAGAAAACATACATTAGGTGTAGCAGACGATGTGAGAGGAAAGAGGCTGCACTAAAACAAGCAGAACAGCCAAATGCAGCATAGTTAGGGCTGAAATCAGGGATCCGTGCAAGAAAAGAGTCACGATGAACTGGTAACCTTTGCTTGCCACTGCTGCTCAAGGGTGAGGGGGAGAGCAGCATACTCACAGCCTGGGCAGAGCAGCGCTTTCACACCTAAGCAATGCAATATATGAACTTGAACTTCAGTGACTGCCTGTGTTGCTCAAAGTTTACGCCTTTCCCAAAGACCAAGAGGAACTCTGTGCTACCTTCACACCCACATTTGGTGTCAGACCCCAAAACTGCAAAATATATTGTGGTTCTGGGCCCAGCTCTGTTTATCATTTTCAGATGGCACCACAAGTATGTGGGGCTCACAGGGGTGGGGGAAGAACACCTCCTCACCCTGCCAGAGGGGAACGAGCTTTCCAGCTCAGCTTAATAGCATAAGGCCCACCAGACCTCAGAGAAGTATAGCATAAGGTAAAAAAACAAATGCACTGTTTTTCCCTGCAGTTTGTCTTTCTCTGCCTTATACCTTTTGTTTATGGGAATTTCATTAGAATGCATGGCATTCTTTTGAGATATAGCATTCATTTTTCTAAAAGTCACAGTCTTAAAAAACTGTGGTAGCATCAAGCAGGTTTGTTTCCTGTCATTTATTGCCCTGCTAGTACAAACGCTTATTTTTTCTAAAACACATATCTTGTGGTCAGCTGCATCTGGTGCTAATACACAATTACGGTAAATTTACATTTTACCAGCTGAAATTTCCTGTAAACCTTCTGTGGGCTAGCAATACAAAATGAAACTAAGCAAGCCTTTTCTAACAGATGAGAAGTATTATTCGATTTGACTATTTTTTTTAATTTTTATTATTATTTTATTTTAGTAACAGCAGCTGGTTTGTCTGCTGACTTACTACAGCTTACACGAAGCATGAAAAAAAGCATATGGCAAATAATCATTTTTAAGACACTTACAGACATTTTCCCCTACCACAAAAAACCTTCCTACTTTGTGGGGCATTATGGGTGGGGATGTTTAGTGATCAGTCAGCTCTGAATGAGCTTGCAAAAGACCTGTTTTGTTCTGTGTATCATTCTAAGCCACGTATACCTTCATGGTGGCTTCCTACTTGTTATCTCACAGTAATATGTTCAGCCTCTAGAGGCACAGTCTCCAAAGCCAAAGGGAATTTTTCTACATGACTTAAATAGAAGTGGCTGGTGCCATTAGGTATAGATAGTATAAGGTATGAATAAGTATTAGATAATATACATGTATGTATCTCAACCTTTATTCTGTAGGGCTTCAAGTAGTCCTGGAGATTTCCTACTGTGATACATAAAATTATTAACACTGGTAATGAAAATTGCATTTTTTTTTCCTTTATAAGGAAGGTGATCAGAGCTAGCAGCATCTGTATTAGTTGGTTGCTCCTATGTAAAATGTTTTCCTATGTCCCCATCTTTGCCATTCAAATGAGAGGAGGATTCAGCTTTTTCAACCCTTTCCTATCCATTGATTGTAGAAGCCAGGAAATGTGTAATTGTTTTTTATTTTTATTTTTTTTCCTCAGCCACCTATATTTCCTCAAGCAGATCTTTCATAATCAGGCAGATGAAGACAAGCCCTAATACTGACCTCTGCAGTTCTGGGGCTACCTGAGTACCTCTCCACCCTCAGGGCAGCATCCTAACAGCACTGCCCAGATGCAGCTTGTTTGCCCAACGCGGCTGATGTAAAGGGATCTGAGGACCCACCACTCAACCTTGTATGGTGCTTATTGTTGTGCTTGGGCAAAGCACATGGCATGTTCTGATTTGATAACCACATGTATGGGCTTTGCCTTGATGTTGCACAGGTGGGAGAAGAAATAAATTGTGTGGCACTAGATAGCTATCTCTGCTGAGCAGTTTGCTTTTGCTCAGAGGAAATTGCTTCTACAGTGCAAAGGTACCTGGGAACACTACACATTTTCTCTAAAGGGTGGTGCTTTGTGGCCTAGGATAGCAGAAAGTCATGTGATAAAGGTGCCGATGACTTTTCAAACTGGTTGACAGAAAGCAAGGAGCAAGTAAACATTCAAAGTACATTTTTTCTTGGCTATGTTTTCTTGTGTTTTAGATATCTTTCCAACCTGACATTTCAAGAGCCGTCTGTTTACACATCCCACGCACAGCTAGCTCAGCAGCATGAGGCAGTGAGGGATGGGACAAGAAACGCAAGACATTTAGGTATAGCCACCTGTGCGCTGCACCAACCATGCACGCCCCAGGCCCAGCCTCTCCAGCTGAGTGCTGGAGGCCTCCAGGGGCCTGGGAGAGGATGGGACTCCTTCACCCTCCCTGGGGCTCATGCAGAGGCCAGTTCTCCAATCTTTTCCACCTCCCAGAAGTTCTCAGCTGCTAAATGTAACATCTTGGTGGCTGGTGGACAGTGTTAGATCTGACATCAAATGGCTCTTGGTCATCAAGGGCAGCGTATGGTGTGCAGCTGTGTGAGGATGAGGGGGCTGTGGGACAGATGACAGTTCTCCTCTGCCATTTGAAGGACTCTACATGTAAGCCCTTCTGCTCCAAATGACCTTAAGTGTGTTTTTTTTCTTAGCCATTTTTTGCATCCTGACTGTACCGGAAACCATAGGAGAAACCACACCTGCTTCACTAACTTGCTCCTTAACAAGAATTTATGGTTGTGTTATTATAGTGTGTTACCTTGTTTCTATGGAAATGATTCAAAAAAAGGTGTATCCAAAGGCATGGTGCTAATCGTTTCACCAGCACTTTTAATTTAGGCACCCAGCTCTGGCAGTGCAGCTCCCACTGCGCCTGCCTTCTGCCCACATGCAGAGGATGTGGGAAAGGGGGAGAGGGGGAAAGCTAGCTGCTTGAGAACACGGGTTTCTTCACTGCAGTGTCACAAAGATCTCATGCATCAAAGAGATTTTGCTGGCAGGAGCTTTCTACAACTTTGCTGTATAACTAAAATCCAAAGACAAAATGATTGTATGGATATGCATACACATATGGGCATGTACAAGTAGCCTAGACTCATCCCAGACTCTGCAAGCAGCGAGATTTTTGGATGCAATTTCCAGATTTCTGGGTGAATATTTAGTTTCAGTAACAGTAATGACTATGTACATTTAAAACTGTAACCTGACTTCGATGAGGATGGAGCTGCCTCCAACATCTACCTGTGCTACAGACTTTTTGCTTTCCTTGTCACAGGATGCAACTCAGTGAAGGCTAGTGCAAACTGGTGATTTTCATTGCACTTTATTAGATCTCAGAGGAATAAATGAGTGTTTTCGTACACACCAGCTATTTCCACTAAACACAATTTGGTGTTTTGTATTAAATCATAAAGCTTACCTCCATAGTTTGGATGCAGAGCTACAATTTAAAAGAATATGATCTGAGACCTATTAGGGTCCTTGTTCCAGAAGCTAACTGTGCAGTATCAGACTGGCCCTCAACTGGAATGAACAAACATAAAATCTGATTTCACCAGTTTTGAATTTCAATGGCTTTATCCTTCCCCCTGTAGCTTTCAGTTTCACTCACCTCAGCTGATGGTTATCATTCATTCTTAGATATCTTTATTTGATATTCGTTTAGTCATATTCTTCACAGTGTTTTAAGTGGCTTAATTTTTTTACAAAATAACATCTGAAGAGATGATACAATCTATATGTAGGTTCACTGGTTTAATTTTAAATGGTCCACCTTTTCAAACAATAGATTCATCTTCTGCTTCCTGTACTCCACTGAAGTAGCTATTTCCTGATTTTCCTGCCTTCTCTCTGACCAGATTCCTAAACTCTCTGACCTCATTCCTAAACTCTCTGGCCAGTATCCTAAACTCATCCAACAGTTAGCTGCTGCCATTTTCTAACTTGATATCTTGGCTTTTGTGATGCTCCCCTTCCCTACCTGCAACGTTATCTGTCTGTGTGAACTGAGAATCTTCCCCATCACCTGCTCCAGCTTTCTAGCGGGGGGGGGGGCGGGTCTCAAGCTGTGCTGTGGACTCCCGTTCTTTCTCCTTTGGTAGTCTATATTCTTCACTTTTGTTTCTTAGTAATCTCATTCACGGGTAGGCATTCAATCATTATGTCTGCTGATGACTACCCACTCCACCCCTTGAACTTGTATTTTTCTATCCAAGTTTCAGTTTCAGATCAGCATGGTCAGATGGAATCAAAATTTTCTTCTTAAGTCAACCTTTTCTAGATCCAGTCTAGCAACATTTTCTTAGGCCTGCAAGTCAGATCTTTCAGGTCAGCACTCTCTGGGTCCTCACATCCCTGTTGTCACCGAGTCTTACAAGTTCTACAAAGTCTACAAACACAACATCACCAAATACAACACTTTTTCCATCTACACAGGTAAAATTAACAGCTAGTTTTTTTATTCTGTCTTCATTTTCTGTCTTCATTTTCTGTCTTCATTTTCTGTCTTCATATTCTGTCTTCATTCAGTCATATTCTACCCCAGCACTCTTTCCTTGGTCTTGAGTAATGTGGTTTTGCCTTGTTTATGCTGATTCAGGATGTTCCAATCTTAGTTTTCTCAGTGTGTCACATTAGCCATGTTGCCATCCCCACTATGTCCCTCAGTAGATTTCCCTTTCTCCTTTGTGTCAAACTCTACCTGTATGTATTTGCATGGCTTTTTACCCTCCCTCCTATCTCCTGTGCAATGCAGACATGTCTTCTATCTGAACACCATTTTTCCGGTATTTCACACATTGAACTATATCATGGTTATACATCAGTTCTAAGAAAAGATCTGGGTGGCTTTAGACCCTAGCGTGTCCAGTTTCCAGCAGCATGAGAACACAGACAGTGGTTTTCTTCACTTGCCTAAATATCTGTTGACTTGGCATAAATTATCAGAGAACACTGTTTTGACCTTTGGGATTAAGTCTTATAGAAGCATGTTCCTGCTTCAAGATGGTCTTTTGAACTCAGGGCTACCATGTTTCTGTCAAAAGCTTCTCAGACAAATGTGTATATGCAAGTGCGTGAGACCTTCCTGGTTCCTACAAGACCTACCATTTTTCATCTACTTTCTTTAAAATTTTGGTAGCTGCTCCCTGGATGAAGAGTGTGCTTATTTGAAGCAGTTGTGCTCATAATATGAAGTTGGCATTGGTCTCTTGCATGTGTCTTTGACCCCACAGCTCCCTTTTTATTTTCCCCCTTTCCAAAAATGAAAACGATGAAATACTGTTACCAAGGTCTCCATCTGGGAAACTCCAATTTCGATCTTAAAGAAAGGCAAATCAGTCTTGCCAGATAAGCTCTTGTGCAAAGTTTAGGCTTTATACAATGTAAACTGAAAAACCTTAAAATTCTGTAAGACTAATGAAACTTCCCATTGCAGTCAGAATCCAGTTTGTCATCTCTATAGAATCCTGTTTGCTCAACAAAGAGGTTTACTCTGGATGGTAACCACAACCCTGTGGTGATAACTGCTCAATAATATGGAAATAAGACATTTCCAGCTGAAGTCATGCATGTAATTACTGTTTCAGCTCAACACCAAACAATCAAATCAGCCTAGAAAATACAAAATCAATTAAATTACAGGCACAAATTGCTTCATTAGTATAAGTTATTAAACATAGGTAAATCAGTGTGAGTGGTTTCCCACTTATGGAAAAAATATTATCTTCCTTGGAAAACGGTGGCAGGAGAGGAAGGCTGGAGGAGCTGGGTGGAAATTCTCCATGAATTCAGCCTCTCCCAAGACAGCAGGCACTGAGTGCAGGTGCTGCAATTCTCCATGCACACTTCGGCTCCATCTGCCTCTGAAGCTGTGTTGATCTGACCCTCAGCTGTGGAGCTGATGACCCAGCTGCATCAGTAAAGGCAACATGGTAAATGGCCTGGGTCAGACTACAACCCCCAGACTTCGGGCTGCCCTCCCCAGTCCCAAAGAGACAGGACCTCAGAGACAGACCTGTTCCTCTGTGGGTCCCCTCACTCCAGATGTGCTCTTCCATTCACTCATGGTTGCAAAGTGAAAATTCCCTTTGCAATTGCTTTGCACTTGAACCTCTGTGCAGTGCATCTTCTTTGCTTTCCAGTTGTTAAACACATTTATCTCCAAAAACATTTTCCTTCTTTAGCTCAGAAAGACCATTTCCATAATTTTCATTTGTCTTGCCTTTCTGCATCTGCAATACAGATGTGTCAATCAAAAATTTGGAGATGTCTGAGAAATTTGTAATTACCATAGGAGATACCTATTTCAACATTTTTTTTTAATCTGATTTATAAAGAGTATGAGCCATTAATTTTTTTCTTGTAAAGCATTTTCTCATACAGCATTATGAATTGACAGGTAATACAACCTTCCAGTAATTTAGAAATTAGAATTAAATAATGAAATAACCTACTGTCCCTTTGCAATAATCATCATCCTTGCCTTGACATTAGCCATTTATTTTCACAGTTGCTCTTTAATATCTTGGAAAATTAACCACAAACTGTTTTTGTTGCCCATATTCTTTAATTTCTTTATTGTCGTTTGACTTCTGTGAGTCAGCCAGATGACTGTTCAATAGTTCTATGACTAATTTAGTGCCTTTTTTCAACAAACAGATACACCAAACAGTACCTAAATAAGATCATTTTAGTTCTCCTTTATGGTGTTGCGTCTGAACTCTTTGCTCCTTTGCTGCAAACTGTGCTCAGTGCTTAGCTTTGACCACATCTGAGTAAGACCATGGTGGGATCCATTCCTCTTCATAAAAGTGTGCGGACCTCAAAATTGCCACAGTTGGCTCAACCGTCTCTACTTGCAAGTGGTACAGCGGCTGCAGGTATGTAATGCTATATATTACAGAGCTGTAGGGAATCAGGGGTTCCTTTGAGCTGTACATCTCTGTGAGCCATGGTAGCAGTTACCCTCCATTTCACGAGGTCCATGGTTTGATTTTTTGTTGTTTCTGTTGCCTGTGCTTGCCAGAGGCAGGTGGGGTTCAGAGTTGTGCTCAGCCCAGACGTGAATTTCTGTTCATGCAGCCTAGCAATTCTTGAAATTTTGTGTCTGATAGAAAGAAAATCTGGCTTGCTTCTGGCTCTCTGAGGCAGAAGAGGCAATACAAAACCAGGCTAAATATCGGGTTGTGGTACTCTATCAGACCTCTTTGATTTTTTTTACAGACCTTTCCCTCACCAAAGCCTTCTAAAACACATGAAAGCCAGTGTTTCCTTTTCAATGATTTTATTTAATGATTAAACTCAAGTGTGTGGCCCCAGTGATACACATAAATGAATAAACTCTGCTGCAGCAAAGATATTTTTGAGGCAAGTTTTGTGAGTATGTGCATCTCACTATAAGATAAAATGTTGTGTGGCAGTACTTTGGAGTGCCAAAGCAGGACTACAGTAAAAAATAAATTTACCTTTTTTCTTGGGCTAACACCAAGTCGGACATTTATAAACTCCAAGCCACCTGTCCACTCTCAGTCTTCACTGGATATGAAAAACTGTAACTGTGTTTATGCTGATATGTCAGAATAGAAAAAGCTACTTAGATGTTGGTTTATTATACATGCCTTTGCATACTCCTGGGGGAGGGGAGGTTTTGTACAGGAGGACTCCTTTAATTCAGATAGGGACAAACTAAGAATAACTACCAGGAAGAGAACAGTAACAGTAAAAAGCAGCAAAACCCACAGACTTTCCTATGAAGATAAAACCAATTAGCTACAGGTAAGCCATAGCCAGACAAGAAGTAAAACTCCCACGCTAAATTGTTAGACTCATTGTTTCTTAAGTGGGTGAGTAAGAATCTCTTCAATTAATGGATACGATGGAAGATGAAAGGGACAAAGCATAACAATATCAACTCCATGAAATAGTGAATAATATTTGTTAGGAGCTCACAAGGTTCTGGTCTCAACAAAAAGCTGTTATACTAAGTTGCATAAACCCAGTATGCAAGTGAGCAAGATTAAAAAAAAAAAAAAAAAAAGTGAAAAATAGAGTAAAATGAGAGTGGTCGCAGTAAAGTCATATAAATATTTTTTAAAACTGCTAAAGTCCATGGCATGTGTGGACTTCTTAAGGTATGGGGGGTGAGGGTGGACAAAAGGCTGGTTGTGGTTTTTCTAAAAATAGACAAGGATGTGTTAGCGCACACATGTAAACACCCATACATTCATCTATTGATAGAGGTTTCCTGTATGCCCAACTAATATTAGCTGGGTTACATCTTGGGGAAGGCAGTCAGTCCCAAAAAGAGATGTGTAGGAAGGGGTGGGTTTGGGCCCTGTTCATCAAATCCAGAAGTTCGGGCTCTGGATAGGGCCAAGCAGGCAAAACAATCAGAGACCTTCCCTGGGAGTGGGGGAGGAAGAGGGCCAGATGATCAGAGGAAAAATGTCATGTTACAAAGATGTCACGAGTCAGCTGTGGAAATTTGAAACAGAAACAAGGATTGGGGATGAAGGTTAAAATCAGACCAAAACCTTACTCATTTTCCTATCTGATCCACTAAGTGGATGCTCAGGTGTAACTCATTCATTCTGAATATGAGGCCAGAGAAAGTTCTGGGGAGCATGGGCAGCAACAGGAGCCAAGCTGTCCATGCACAAAAGGGGCAGGGTGAATTCATTTCATATTTCATCCCATCTGAAATCAGAAAGAGACCTTGATTCAGCTCCCTAAGATCCCTGCCACATCACTGTGCTGCACTTTCAGAAATGCCCTGCAGAGAACTGCACACAAGCAGCTTTCCCTGGAAAGGATAGCTAACACTGACAAGTATGTCAAAAAGAAGTTGGTCCAATATTAAAGACACCTTTGTGAGAAAGCCTTTTCTGTATTGTCAGGCTTGCTCACACAATTGCTCACACAATTTCAGAAAGTTTATCAGAACAGTCACTCTGAAGCAGAAAATGGCCTAGGAAAATTGAAAATACACGAACTGATGTAGTACATGATCTAACAAATTAAAATCTGTGTGAAGTGAGTACTGCGTGGACAACAAGAGTGCCTAGAGCTATTGAACTACTGTGGAGGGAGGACAGAGCTGCTCCTTAGCACTGAGAGCTCAGATGGACTCTGGCACATTCTCCAAGATCACCTCTGGTCTGAGACAGGGCTTTCAGTAGGTGGATTCCACAAGTAGCCAAGATGTCATTTCTGTAAAAAATGAAAATAAAATGTGCTTGGAGAAAATAAAATAAAATAAAATAAAATAAAATAAAATAAAATAAAATAAAATAAAATAAAATAAAATAAAATAAAATAAAATAAAATAAAATAAAATAAAATATGCTTATTTACAATAATTTTTAAAGCTTTTTTTTTTAATGGTATGAGAAATGATTATTTGGAAGTAGCTTTCATCACTGGAGAGAAATTATTTAGCTGATTTGACTTCTACTTCTTGTCTGAGACTTTGGTTTTCTCTGTGCAGTCTAAAGATACCTATCTTGTCCTATCTGTGTATAACTTATTATGGAAACATCAGCAAAAATGCATGAGTGTTTCTTCTCCTAGTTGTTCATCTAGCATTGGTGCAGTTGGTCTATACATAATTATAGAATTCATAAGAAAGAACACTGAAAATGAAGAGCTAGCTTAATAAGAGGACCAGTCAGAGGTTTTAAAATGAGTAATTTTTTCCATTTATATCCATGTCATTAGCCACTTGTGAGAAATGCCATCTCAGAAGTATACCAAGGTATTTTTTTTGCAGTGTTCAAGAAGCAAATATTTTTTTTGCAAAGTCTATGTGATTAAAAAACGGTGGCTAGATAAGTGCCAAGAACCTCATCAGCTGGGTAATATGCATGGACCTTCATCATTGTTTGTTTCAGATAGGAAACCACAAAAATCTGTTAGTTCATAGATAATTTTTCATAAACGTCTTCCCTGATAATCTACAAACTAAGACAACAATTACATGAATGGCATAAGGCAGATGAGAATATTTTATACATTTTCTACAAAACTCTGAAAGCTGCTGTGCACATTTTAAATTCACTGTTTTCTGGTATTTTATGTATTTTTGAGAATGTTGTGGTCAATAAATTATGGCCCTTCCATAAGTTCATAATCATTTTATTCCAAATGTACTTCTGATAGTTTTAGTGAGAGAAAGGAATTTAGCACATTTTTCTGTAACCAAAACCAGAACAACTCAGCTTTACAGAGAGTAATAAAGTCTTTCCTGCATTAGGTAAAAGGTGTTTGCTGGGTGTCTGGAGTGGCTGTAAGAGAAACTTGATTGAGGAATCAAAAGACTGCAAGGCTTGACCAACCAAATTAAGTAGAGTCCATGATACGTAGTGTTTTTCTGATTGTGGGGAGCAATCCATGTTCTTCCTACTTCTGAAGATTGCACATCAGGTGCAAAGAAAGATAACGGAAAGAAGAAAAGAGGAAACTGGAAGATGGGTAGCCATATTTCGCTACACTAGGACCAATTCACCCAGAAATCATATTTATCGCTGTTGCTGCTCCTTGCCTCCTTCATCAGCCTACATACATCTTATGCATTGTAGAAGTTGCTGTTATCTCTACTCTGTCCTACACAAAACAGCAGAGAGGTGGGAGGTTTTGCATGAGTTGCTATTTTGAGCTGAAAATCCCACACTCGTCTGCCGAGTTTGGGTTGTTTTCCACCCCTACCTCTTTTGAGGGACTTTTTGATTACTCCTGCCTCCTACCAAGAAAAACAAAACAAAACAAAAAACATGGTCACTCCTGGACTGGTGGAGGAAGGTGACAACTAGGAGAGATTTGAGCTGACAGTGTTGACCCTGCAGGGTTCGAGTGAAAGAGCTGAGCTACGACCTGTAGGTACAGGGGATATAACCTGCTCTCAAGTATGCTTCTACACCAGGGGTGCAGTAAGTGGGCTGAGTGGCTATTGGTTTTCTGAAAGGTCTCAGGGGAATCCCAGAGATCTGCAAGCCAGTAATGGTGACATACCACGCAATACCGAGACAGAGTGGGCCCATGGATAAATGTGGTGCACAAGAGAATAGTAAATGTGACGTTTATGAAAGGAAGTCACACCTCACTGCTAAGCTAGAGTTTACTGAGGAGTCAGTGAATATACAGACAGAGCAGAACCAAAATAACATAATCTCCTCGAATCTATAGAGGAGTTACAACTGAGTCTCACAGTGTAGCTACCGAAGAAGTCGAGTTGTTATAATAATAAGCAGTAAGAAAGTCCTCAAATAAATATGTAGCTATTTAAAGATAAGAAATAAGTGATAGGAATCAGTGTATGGGTTTTGCAATTAAGAAAGTTTAGTCATGAGAAGGCTTGCCTAAGGCATGTGATTTTAATGTAGCCATCAGAAATTTCGGAAACAGGGTGAATTGTGAAATAATGAAGTTTGCTGATGTACTAAGGTATTAAGGATACCTAAGAGGAGGTCCAGCTGCAGAGAACTATTAAAAGACTTCAAATTACTGAGTGACAAGGCAATAAAATGGCAGATAAAAATCAGTGCTGATAATTACAAAATTATACACAAGAGAAAAGGCAATTTTCATTTTACATGCACAGTGACAGGCTCTAAATAAGCTGGTAAGTCTAAGGAACAAGATTTCAGGATTATGGCAGCCAGCTCTGTAAAAACATCAATTTGTCTGTGTAGTGGTAAAAATGTCAAATAGAAAACTAGCGACTGTTAGAAAAGAACTGTCAGAAAACAGAAAACATCATTATGTCACGGTACGCTCGCAGCCTGGTGTGTAGCACTGGTTCCCTTTCTCAAAGGGGCCAAAAGGTGGGAGGAAAGAGGTCAGGTTGCTGAACACAGAGACTTTGCCTCTGCCTTGGGGAATATTTCTGCTGCAGACACATGGAGGTCCTGGGGCAGCATTGCTACCTACTGCCCTGTCCTTGCTCCTTATATATCACCAGCTACTGGCCATCAGCAACAGCTCTGCAGTGGATGCTGATCTCTGACCCAGCTGCTTTAAATGCATGTCTGTGCCTCCTTGCATGTGAGCAAGAGAGTAAGAAGAAGAAGACCAAGGAGCTATGCAGGAATACAGAGCAGAAACAGAATAAATATACTGCAGAAGTGATGCATACACCACACAGACTTTCTGAGACAATGTTGTCTTTTATTACTATTATTATATATTATATGTATTATATACACATCTATTAACTCTCTTTCTCAGTCTGCATAGCTGGAAAAAATTTACATCGACCTTCAGTAAAAATGTTCAACACTTCTGCAGTGTTTCTCTTTGGAAAGATTTAGTCCAGCCATTAAGATTCATTTCACATTTAAATTTAGCTTAGCTGGAAATGCTTCCCTTACTTGGATACAATGAGGAATGATGCAAAGAGGAGATCCAGGACTCGTATTGGTATGAAATAAAATATGACAGGCTTTCATACTGAAAGTGATTCATCTCATTTGTATAGTACACACAACTGAGGGGGAAAATGTGCTCTAGTGGAGTCTGATTTTTATGCTGTTCTTCTCTAACACTATTACCACATTAATGGAGCAAAATGGGGAATTATTAGTTCAGCATTTGATCTTAAGCACCCTGTGGAAGTGCATCTCATGGACAAATTGGGTAGGGAAGGCTCAGGGGAAACAACTTGTCCGAATTACTATTAGTTGTGAGCTAACTGCAGTAGCACTGGTGAACCTCTGCAATATCTGGTGTCGGGTTTATCACAAAAGCTTTAAAGATACTTAAAAGAGAAAGAAAGAAAGAAAGAAAGAAAGAAAGAAAGAAAGAAAGAAAGAAAGAAAGAAAGAAAGAAAGAAAGAAAGAAAGAAAGAAAGAAAGAAAGAAAGAAAGAAAGAAAGAAAGAAAGAAAGAAAGAAAGAAAGAAAGAAAGAAAGAAAGAAAGAAAGAAAGAAAGAGAAGAAAAAAAGAAAAGAAAAGAAAGAGAAGAAAAGAAAAGAAAAGAAAAGAAAAGAAAAGAAAAGAAAAGAAAAGAAAAGAAAAGAAAAGAAAAGAAAAGAAAAGAAAAGAAAAGAAAAGAAAAGAAAAGAAAAGAAAAGAAAAGAAAAGAAAAGAAAAGAAAAGAAAAGAAAAGAAAAGAAAAGAAAAGAAAGAAAACTATCGATATCTGGGTGAAAAAATATCTTTTGGCAGCTGCTACTCCATCTCCCAGTAGCTCATTGCCTCCCTCCATCTGTACCTGTGCTTCCCAGCTCTAAGGTGAGCTGTACGTCAAACCTGGGAAATTATGTGGCTGAGCAACAATGTCCCCCTCCAAAAAACTGCTATTTTGAGCCAGGTTTAATAGGTAGCAGCAGGAATAGGTAAGATGGCACAGCACAGAAGATGACATGCTTGTGTGCATGGGCATCTGAGGTAGGATGGATGGGCAAATGTTATTTCTGTTGGATGTATAGTAAAGGCCTTATCTGTTTTTCTGTGGACCCTATTGGCAAGGTGTGGAAGGATGCAGATGTTTCATTTTACAGTCCAATAAAATAGGAAACTTCCCTTTGAGCTCCTAACCGTTCTGGCACTAAATTCCAAAAGCTGAGTATTAATTTAATCAGGAGTCTCGAGCACAACCACTGTCTCACTGTTGGTGGCCAATGAACCTTTAACTTGTCCCTTCCCTTCCCCATAGAAGCTTCTATTGCTGGCTTTGGTTCCTCAGAGGACAGCTATTCCCTTTCAAGCAATAGCTCACAAAACGGCACATACACAGGACACACTGCCTATGTTAAACACATACTCAGGCTTCTCTTGCTTAGTCCAGGATCTGGAGAAATCCTGAAGCATCTCATCTCTTGCATGTCACATGCACATACATGGCTGTGATGAGTAGAAACAAGAACAGCTGTTTCTTTCAAAGTTAGTTCAAGTCTCCAGGACTACTGAGTCACTTTGTTATGACTATAAAATGAGGATACGAATGAAGGTGTCTTACCCCAGGGGAGACAGCTTGGCCCAAGGAAGTAGAAAAGCCTGCAACAGTTACAGCTAAGCCCACTGGGCTTACTGCACCTTTACCTTGGGCATGGCCAGGTGTTACTGATGGAATTTATGGGTTCCGCTGGTGTTCAGGGTAGATTGGAAGTCCCATGTCGGCAGGAATCCCAAAGAAAGTCTGTCCCATTCCCTGTCAGCCCAAGGAAGTCTACTCCCAGATTGTTTGGTAACCACCTGGGGACCTGAAATTTGAAAGTCCCACGAACTGCCCTTCCCAAACCCTAGCCTCCGAGACAACTCAAAGCCCAAACAGCCCTAGGCCTTCGTCTTGTACCACTTGCAAAGAGCCCAGCAGATCAGCCGACTTCCATCTAGGCTCCATATCTTTGAGTCTTTGACTTGCAGAGAAATTTAAAAGTGCTGTTTTTTGGTTTGCTTGTTTTGTTGTTTGTTTGTTTTGCTTGTGTTTTTTGTTGTTGTTGTTTTGGTTTGTTTTTTTTAATCAGAGTAACAACACATTTCAAATCATCAAAGCCTTCCTCGGAACAAAGTAATGTTTCTTCGTCCAGAAGAAACAGAAGTTGAGGAACTGGAGGATTTTAGACCCCAGATAACTTCTGCCAAATTTCTTCAAACCCATTATCCATTCCCAAATCTTGGGCAGAAAGAAGGAAATTAAATGTGTTTTCATATGTCTGTACAGGGCCATTTTTGATGGCATCAAGCAAGATTAGAATTCTACTTTGCACAGAGATTCTGGTGAATAAATAAGCAAGCACATTTCATTAATCTATTTTTATTTGAAATCCAAAAATTTAAAAGCTTTCATTGTGAAATTCAAACATTTAAATAATATTCCAGTAGAAAAATACAGTCCTTAAGATAAAAACATCCATACTGCTACTTCCAAATAAATAAATTGACATCAGACACATTTAGATGATTCAATACAAAAAAAAAGAAAAAAAAAAAGACATTTTCATAATCAGTAAGTTGAAGTCAGTGCAATAGAGTTAGTCACATTTCCTGGAGTTGCCAAGTAGCCTGTCCTCTTAGTCATTTCAGTGCATAACAATAATTATCAGCAATAAATCACCAAAGCCCTGGTTCAGAAAAGTGCTTCAGCATTTTGCTCATCTCTAAGCATGTCTATTTGCTTGATTTGGATTTAGATATGCTTAGAGCTAAGCAGATATGCATGTGTTCTCCTGAGTACAGAAACTTTCCCGGCTTGGTGCCTCAAATAAGTGAAGGATGAGACTGATCAGGACAACACTACTTGGATACCTGGGTATCACGTCAGTTCAGTATTTCCACATGGAAACTTGGTAAACATCACCTCATTCTGTAATTTCAGACCAACAGACATGTAACAGAGAGACAGAGTTTTAAGACAAAATAATTTCTTACATAGCAGTAGGAGGTATAAATACTTTGATTGGTGTTTCTTTATAAATAATTATTTAAAATACTTAAATATTAATAAATAGATGTATAAAAAGCTCAATAAAAAGATTTTAAAAAATGTGCATCAAAAAAAATTGTAAAATAATTCAGTACAAAAGGCTGTATGATGTCATTAACATCTGCATCTCTTTGGAGACTGGCTCCTTTTCCTTTTGGAAGTCGAAGTCTCCACCAGTTTCTGTAAGACACTGAACAGCTCACTCACAGCCTTGCGTTGGATTTTCAAGCCGGTCAGCTGTTTTGAGTAAGAAACAAACAGAACGAAGGTCACACCAAGAGCTATTATTATTTACAGATCACATCCTACAATCTATGCTGCTAATGGAGCAGAGCAGAGAGGAACCAGCAGCTTTCAATTACTCTACCACCCAATTCCTGAAACAAAGAGCCATTTTTTCACAAAATTTTTTTCTGCTTTCTTCATTACTTTGCAACATGTCGCAGACTGGCTGTGTGCTGTGCAATGGAGGCACTCTACGATTATTACTGTGTCGCAATGCCATCTGAGTTACCTACGAGCAGTCAGCTCAGCCAGGGCATCCGTGTCAGTGGAGGTTGGTGGCTCACACCGCTGACACCCAGTAAGCCAGATGGCCCCAGAACCGTCAGAGGCATGCTGTGGCCAGGCACAACTTTCCAACCCAATTTGTAATCATAAGGAGCTGGTGATGGTGCCTCTGCGCCAGATTCCAACGAGACTCGGGGTGGGCCGCCCCTGAGCTGATGCATGGCTGGAAACATCAAGTTTTCCAGCCCGAGCAGAGCCAGCCGAGGGTTACCAAATGGGTTACTAAACCGTTACTGGCCTGAGTCAGACTTAAACTGAACTGGAAAATATAAAGTCACGAGTGCCTTGGAGGCAGGGAAAGAGCCTTACCTGAAGGTTTGACAGTTCCACGAGGTCTCTGAACTTCTTGTAGTCATTGGAAAGGGTATTTCTCAGAGTATTGAGCTGCTCAGATAAATTTTTGATGTGTGGCTTTGACATGTCAGTTTTCTTTAGCATTTCCAAGTACAGGGTAACAATCTGGCTCAGTATGATCCTTTTTTCATTTCTCTGTTGAAGAATACATTCAAAAAGAAAAGTTTGTGAGTGTCCATCGAGAGGAAAAAGAACGAAACTAAAATTCAGCATTTGGGGTTTCTCTCTGCCACTAGGGACAGGATGCCAAAGAAGATGCTGTAACTCATCTCCTGGGCTTACTGTAGCTCAGGACCAGCTGATGGTGCAGCACAAAGCACTTTGATCTTTATGAAGAGCATTTTAAGGGGGAGTTGTTTTCTCATTTTCAAGCTTCTAAAGAAACCTCTGCTTTTGTTCGTTCTACCCTGTCTGGTTACACTGGTCTTGGAGCTGCTTTTTACCAAAAGTGCCCTACAACATGCCTGAGATACTTTGTCACATGAGGTTCTGACTTACCTCTGTCCAGTTTTTCACTTTCTCTATAAAAACAGGATTGCCATCAGCTACATCCGAATTACTTGCATTCTGCAACAGAGAACATACACATCTGTTATACATACAGCACTTATTACAAGGTAAATAGTGTTCTCCTCAAATGAGCAGTAAAAAACATAGACACGTAATTTTTGCACCGCTGGCCTATAACTACTACGGTGCTTTCACTTCTGGGCTTCTTTTCACTTCTGAGAGTATATTTTGCAAATATGTTCTCTAAGCACCAATTCACACTGGATGACTGCGTAGTAACAGAAACAGCATTAATCTGTTTTTAAATGTCTTCTCCTGCTATAAGTCATCTAAATAGAGACATTTAGCACCATATGTTTCACTAAATGCTCTATGCAAGGTTTGGTATTGACAACTGAAAATTAAACTTAATAAGCTCAGCAGCTGTCTAGGCAATTGTCAGACCTGGTCTTGCCATGTTTTCTGATGAGTTGAAATCCACCGGTCTGTGGGCTTGAATTTACCCAGTCTTAGTAAAATCTCATATGGAACAAAGGCAAATTAACCATACTATAAAACTACAGTTTGTAAAACCAGAGAATAGCTCAGTAGCCCACAGTCAGACGTGGGGATACATAGGGGTTGTGGGCTACCAAAAGGCTCGCAGGGTCTGAGTTTAACCATCAGGTGTTAGCCACACACTGTGGCAGATTCTAGGAAACAAAGAGCAATACAGTTCTCCTACAAAGGAAAGGCAAGTTGAATCATTTCCTTTTCTCTGTGTGTATTTTTTTTCCTTGTGTTTTTTTTTTTTTTTTTTTTCTTTTTGTATACAACAGTCACTATTTCCTTTTTTCGCTGCTTGGTAATTTAAATATAATGAGTGTAATGGGAAAACTTGCAGGCTGACAGAAAACTCGTAGGCTGATTGGCTCCCCACACCAAACACCTTGCCGAGCCTTGGTTTGCACTTCTGAAAGGTGGTGAGCACCTGCTGCAGACTGCAGTTTTAATTTCTCTGCAAGAAGCTTACCACCGCTCAGGATCTCTCGGAGTTATTTATACTCTACCGAGAACCTCTTTGATCTATGCTAATGAAAAATGTAAGATATAAATCAAAATGCTGAAAAATCAGAGCTGGAAATAGGAGAAAACTCTTGCAGTTAATTTCATGTGTTTAAAAAATATGTATGTATATTCTATATATATATATATATATATGAAGAATAAATGCTGTTAACTGTAAACTAGAAGTGACTCTGTTGTAGATCCCTTATCTGTGTGACTAATTCCAGCTAAAATTAGTTGTGGTCTATTTTAATGCCTCCTGGATGGAGACAATTGAATTGATATTACAATTAAGTTATCAAAATTCTGTCTGAAAAGAAGTAATATCACTTAACATTCCCACACCAGATCAGTCAGAGATATGGAAACAGGATGGCTGGAGGATGCTAAAGAATAAGCAGCAGTGACCAACCTTGGGCAATATATTATTGATAGTAACAAAAAACACAAGATGCTTCTGTTAAAGTAAAACATTTTGCTTATATTGCAACTAATAATAAATCCTCTGTTAACTAAGCTAAAACTAATTCAGTGTCAGTAAACTGTAGCTGAATAGAATTGAATCAAGGTTCATTCATTCATATTAAATTGCATTAAGATTTTTTTGTTATAAAATATTCCATGAAATCAAAAGCCAAATGGAGCTGGTAGAAGCTCTTGTGAAAGGTGGAGTGCCACTGAAATAAATGCAAACTACTAAAATCATTATTGAAAAACTGAACCATGTTAGTGAATGAATAAAAGCTGGCAAAACCAAAGAAATTGTTCATATTCTGTTTAAAAAAAAAAAAAATGTAACAAACATTAGTTCTATGATCCCTATTGGTACACATTGAGGTTTATGACAAGCAGTGCTCAAATCTGGATCTACAGCACAAGTAGAAGAAGAAGAGAAATGCAGTAGAAGACTGTACTTACAAAATCAGCTTTCAGTTTGTCTATGTCATTTTGAAGTTGACCTAGAAATAAAGCACTTCCAGAACATCCAAAATAAATCATGATGACAGAGAGAACAAACAAGCAGTAGGTCTGGCAAGTCATTTTCTTGGTGATAGTTCAGTTAATATGCTCAGGTAACTTCTGGGAGATGTCAGATCTAAGAGTAATGAGCTTCAACTTCTAATAGTTGTATCTTCTATTAGAAGAAAGTAGATGAGTGAACTTCATCTGGCTGTCAGTGGTATTTATACCTGGTCTTGAATTTTTTTATTTCGTCATCACAGGCTGTGTATATTTAGCCAAGATAGTGTCAGATAAGACTTCGCTTTTGGCTAGTCGAGGGAATCCCTCGAAAGCATCTTTCTTAAAGTATGGTCCTGGAAAATTTTTCAGTGGTTCGTCAGAGGGTAACATTTACGTGACAGTTCTGAATTTTCTTTTACACGTGGTTGGGGAAAAGGAGGAAATTATGGTACGGGTTAAAGAGTATCCATTGTGGCTCAGGCATATTCTTACAAGCTATCTGAAAAATCATATCATGTGGTTAAGGGGTCAATATAACAGCCAACTCATTTCCGGCATTCTTTTAAAGTAACCACTGATACTAACATGGTATACTTCAGAGTCACTTAAAAATTTATATCTCTTTACCACTGTCCTTTTGTGAAAAACTATTTGCATTGTTTCCATGGTCTAAAGTGTATTTTTTGTCTGTCTCAATATTCATCTCCAGATTCAGACTAAGCTTGAGGAAAATTAGGTTCTAACAAGGATACAATGATGCATCATATTAAATATCTCCATAGTTTCCTACTATCTGCAAAAGTAGAATACTTGCTACTCAGGACACTCATCTGTGTTTGACAATAATTAAAATTCCCCACCTGCACATTCATTTGCACTTGTGCACGTGAAGTATGAAAACAGAAGGACATGATTAAAAAAAAAAAAATCAAAGCAGGAAGACAGGATGGTATCCAGGTGTACACAGGCCACTAGAACAACTATGTTGAGGTAGCTGTGGAAGAGGTTCCTGTGTAATAATTGAACTCTGCTTTGATGAATATCAAGGGAAAAAAGCTCACTGTGCAGACCTGTATAAAGAAATCGGAGTAATTTTAGGCTGTAGTATATAAATACAGGGTAGGAAGGAGACTCATAAGGGGAAGAAGAAGGAACCCACATGAAAAAAGAAAAGAGAGGGGGTCAGGCAGAGGGTAGATGTGGGCTCAGTTCACACAGTGTACAGTGGACAATGTCTGTAGCCCATCAGAAACATATGAGAATCAAACAGGTCTCCAACAACTATGGCTTGAGCTCTCCAGCTCCTGGATGGGTCATCAAGTGTTCTTTGCCAGAAGCCGTCTCCTTCCTCAGCAGCATATCCAGCCTCAAGAAATGACCAGTAATTCTATCAACAGTTTTTCATCTGCAGCTTGAAAGAGGACCTTCATCTAGAAACTGGGTCTAGACTGCTACTACCACTGCAAAAGTGGAATTGCCATTTTGCAGAGACTAGAACCAAATCCGAACAGCAGTCACAGGCCCAAAAACTACATGCAAAACTCCCTGGGAACAGCAGCATACCCAGATGGCACATGCCTCACAACAGGGGCAGTACTGTACAAGTGTTATGACTGTAAGTGTACTTGGGGTAGTAATGCTATGCAATGTCTTTATTGGTTTTAACTTGAGAAATTAAAACTGTGTAAACAATGACTCATTTGCTGGAATTATTGCCTTGGAAGTGAGATGATAATGCTAATCAAGGCTATTCAATGAGGCTTCAAAGCACTGCAAAAAAGTAATCACATCAAAAATACAAAGCTGCTTCACAGGTGTACAAGGCAATAATAATACCAGCCTATCTGTGATGTGAAAATATCTGTATTGCTTTTCAAGACAAGCACAGTCAAACGGCATGTTGTGGCACAGTTAAATATAGGTTCATATATACATACAGGAAAAACAAGAAAAATTTACAAGGTGAGAGATGTGCTGAAAGGCATCAACTGGCCATGAGCCGATGGAGTGATTCTTTGGCAAAATGTTGGAAAGGAGAAGTCAAGTGGCATATGGAAAGTGATTCCTGTTACATATGGCTCTCTTTAAGCTGTCAGAAATATACAGCTGGAAGAGGGACTGGGTCATCAAATCCTTCTTTTTTTTTTTTTTCTTGTATCCTAATTTGAGCAATGGTTTTCCATTGGATTACTAGAGAACGTGCAAAGAAGTGTTGCTAGGGTGGTAAACAGTTTGGAACAGTTATTTACTCAAATTACAATACAACTGTATGCGATCAATTGCTGTAATTATCCAACCAGGCAGAAGATTCCAGGAGATGGAAATTGAAGTCAGTAATCCTGGCTTCTTCTGCAGAGAACTATTTATCATGTGCCAGGCTAGACTGACTTTTTAAACCTATCAGACATGCCTCTTTCATCCACAGGAGGCTGTATATCTCAGGTCACCTCCATTTGATCTCATCACCTTTCTGAGGAGGCCACTATCAACCATCTAATTTTTCAGGTAAGAAAATGGAAGCACAGCACAATTCTTGATCATTCAGCATCTAGGAAAGGCAAATCTAGGAACACAAACAACATCCCCCAGTCCAGTCTTTTGCCCACTAATCATCACTAAAAGTATTATATATTAAAATGAGGCAAGGAATTAAGAAAATAGTAAAGAAGAAAGCCATGACATCTGGCTTTGTCATATTATCTTCCGAGTGCAGCTCTGACTTCCAGATACCTCTTCTGACTATCAAGGTTATATTTCTGTTTCAGTACTTCTATCCATCACCATATTTAAAGGGGCGAATGCTCTGTGGCCAATTCATCATCTGGTTGCAGGGCAGAAAATGAATCCTAATATAAAAATACATAATCCTTTTTCTACATTTTTTACATTTGAATAAGTGGTGCCATGTTAAAATTGACATAATTGCCTTGTAGCATTCTCTTCTATTAACGCATGTCATCACGTCTCTCCAAATCATATTGGAACAAGTCAACAGCCTACAGCAGGTGGTCAGAATGTAAGGACCCTCAAGGCCCAGGGATCTTGCCAGCTCCCAGCCCTGTTTTGCTTCCCATTCCCAGCAAAAGTGTTCCATTGTCCCGTGTACGCCTTGTTGCCCAAAAAGAGTGATCAGTCAAGTGGGAAGGAAGACTCAA
The DNA here is from genome assembly GCF_963932015.1 of Anas acuta. NCBI lineage: Eukaryota > Metazoa > Chordata > Aves > Anseriformes > Anatidae > Anas > Anas acuta. The sequence continues at coordinate 167,999,864 of NC_088979.1, read as the reverse complement.
GTTCAGATAGCTCCTATGGATTGGCTTTTCCAGAGCATCAGTTCCAGAGATATCCTGCAAATATCTCCCCTTTTCTAGACTGACCCAAGGGCCTAAAAGCATCCAATCTTTTTTCCGTCTTTCTTACGACAGATATACCAAGCATGCTGGATGGGACTGAATGTTTACCACTAATACAAGCTCTTTGCCTGAGTACTAGTCCTAATCTAGCAAAAAAAGAGGTGCGAGAATGGTATTGAAAAGTCTTGTGCCACATATAATTGGAGTGGTCCTTGTGTGTGGCTTGACAGTCGGAGCTGGACTCTCATCTGTTCCAAAAGCAGTAGGAAATGAAACCAAGGTGTTTTTTCATTTTGCTGCCTGGAAGTCATCTGACTCTTCATGTAAAGTAGAGGTTTCACACCCTTTTGTTCAGGCAATGTGTTACACCAATTACCCAATGATGTCCTTGCAAAGTCATGTCAGATTTCACTATGACCACTGACTAAAGATTTTTCCCTTTCATTTTTTATTTTATGTGAAATCCTAAGAGTGCTGGCTGAGTGGTTAACAAGGAACTTCATTTACCAGTCCAGCAGATCTCTGCCAGACTTTCGTTTCTCTAAAACTCAGTGTCTGTTTCTGTTACCACTGCACAAGGAAAGCAGCCCAGAGTTGGAAATCCCTGCCTGAGCTGTAATTCTGACCTTGCATAACACTTCACCTCTTAGCTTTACTTCCTTATGAAGCAGGAAAATTTTCCTTCTTTTCTTCCTCCACAATAATGAGGGTATTATTTTGGGAATTCTACAAATATATTTTCCTCTGGAAAAATGATGATCTTTTTAAAAGAAACTTTTCATTGAATAGAATTGACTTCATAAATTTTCTTTATTATTTTGAGGTGGAGAGTAAGTTCTGAAATTCTCAAAATTATTTCTTTTGGCATTTTCTAAACAAAATATTCTACTTTGCCCATTCAAAGCACTTTTTGGAAATTTTGTTGTTTGGAGAAAACTAGAAAAGCAGTTTGTACTGACCTGAAATACCACACAAGAAAGACCCTTTGGCCTCTATTACATCATCCTATTTGCACAAAAAAATGGCAATAGATAGATCCCTCTTTCCTTGACAATATTATAGATCCTTCTTTCCTTTCACAAAATTTCTCACATACATTAGCTGATGAGTCTTCCAAAGAAAGGGAAGGCAGAGAAAACTAACACCCCATGGTGATAGATATCCAGAGAGAGAGATATCGAGACTAATAATTAACTGGTGGATACAACTTTAAGTGATCAGAGTGTAAATTAAAAATATTAGAAACATGGTACGTTGACTGACACAAGACATTTGTTTCACACTTCCCTTCAGAATTTCAATTTGGTAAACCCATGTGGGATGGAAAAATTTTTATGAGATGGGAGAGCCTTTCCCCACAAAACACTAGTGATTACTTTCCGAATTAGTAAGAGGAAATAACTGTCCCCTCATGGTCTGAGTACTCATCCACCCTTTAAGAAGAGGAGTTCAAGCTTTTGTCTTGCCTGGGTTTTGGTTTGAACATGTATCTTCTTTTCCCTGGGTAAGGTTCCCTGTCATCTGTGAATACTTGTTCAGGGCTGGCCTTCCTCACACTCTGCTGTGGACTTTTTGACCACTCCTAATTGTACATCAGCTCTATAATGCCTAGAGACCCCAGCAATAGCTTAAGGTGAATATTCAGCACTTACATTTAAATAATAGTCTGTAGCATATAGAGCTGACAATAAATGTTTGTCTCAGAACATCTGTCACCATTAACAGCAGTTAATGTTCCTGTTCATAAAAGTGAGCACAAAGTTACTTCCCTTCCCTTTCTTTGAAAGTCTATTGAACTGATAAGTATAAGGAATTCTGAGGCTGGAAAGAAAAACATAAAACATAAGTTGTCTCATTGTTGATTGTGCACGGATAGCAATATATAATGGAACCTGAAGGGTCTCTGTTCCTTGTTTTGTATTTCAGATTGGTACAAATTGTTTTCCAGCTCTCCAGAAAAACACAGTCTGCATGTATGCATTAAGATATTGTGAGACCAGTGAGAGACAGCATAAGAAAGGCAGTTGCAATCCTAAAATATGTTTTTTCTTGTAGTAAATTGTGGGAAATGATAATGACATTGTAGAAGACCATGATGGAGAAATGGCCCGTGTTTTTACTTTATACTTCTACAGCTGGAGTATTTTAACAAACTGACCTCCTAATTATAATCTGTTTCCCATTAAATAAAAGAAATCTTCAAATCTTCTTCAATTTAAGTTAAATACTTTTGAGCATAGATACGCTTTTCCATGTCAGTGTTTTCCATGTTCAAGTGTTGGCTGGCATTGCATAAAATACCTCCTGTGCTATAACCACAGAATACCTATGGGTTTTTCTGCATGAAACGTTTCATTTTCATCAGCTCTTCTTCATTCTTCCAAGAAGAATGAAACATTTAGTCTTGAAAGTTTTCTGTTGTCAGCACCAATATAACCTCTGGAGATTCAGCCAGTTCTGAGCATTAGATCATGAATCTCACAGTATTTGTTTCCTTTCTAAAGCCTAAACGTCTTTCGTGATGTGATTTTTTGAATCTCAGTGTTTATTTTAGAGATTTGGGGTCGGAATTTTTTTCTAAGCACTTTTTAATTGTCATGGTTGCAAGGAAAGTATTGAAAACAATAATTTCTAAAGGCATAGTAAGTCCAATAGAAAAACTTACTATTTAAATGTAATTGTTTTCAGGTTCTTCCTAAGGAGTTTTGAATATTTCCATCTAGGTTTCATAAGCAGCAATGACACCTACAACATGAATGTTGCTGATTTTTAATGCTAACCATGAATATTATCAATCGAATGCTATCAATTCAACCTACTGACTTCAGATAAGGTACTTTGCACCTTACTGTTTTTAAAGTTTTCTATAAAATGAAGATGCATTTTATAAATATGGTTCTTCCCAAAATGATATTTCAAGGTGTTCTAGCTCTTCCATAATACCTCTGCTCTCTGTAAGACCAGCAGTCTAGTATTTCCATTAGCTTTTCCACAAATAGTTGTAAGGTAACATTTTTATTCACTTTAAGAAAACTAATTCATTAAGAAACAAATTCCAATGTAATTTGGCTTTACTTTATACTCTAGTTCCAACTTCCTGTTACTTCCCATGAATATATGTCTTTGCTGTACATTAATATACTATAATAATAAAAATTTGCTCACAGTGTCTTTCTCAGCAAATGGGAGCGTGTTTTCTTCTATATACGGTCTCTTCATCCAGAGAAACCTCTGTCATTTTTAGAGACCACTATTTATTCAGTTTCACTTTCTTAGGACCTTAGGTCCACATTCAATAGAAGCCAAAATGTCATCTGAACTTCCGCATCCTGGTATCTGTCATAGTACCTCATGACACCTTTTCAAAAGGACTGTGTTATTTTTAAAGAGAGAAGGCCAAATTAAACTAGACTTTGATCAGCTGTCAGTTAGTTGTTGTATGCATTGAGTGAATACAGTCAGGGGTGTCCATCAACCTCATCAGGATCCAGCTTGCAATACCTCCAAAATTGCAGGGACTCTGCCAGAAGTTCATTACAGACTGATCGAGGGGCTTTGATTTCGTGTTAACAACCCAGTACTTACCACACATTCTCAATATGATATCCCAATAGTGCTTTTCAGACTTACCACCGATTGGTGAGCCAGCTCCATTCATCTTCCTCCCATTATATTTATTGAATTTTCTCCACGTATCAGTTTTTGTGACTCATTCCTTCTTCTTATGTTGATTGTCTGCGTCGCTGGCTTTTATTTTCAGTGGATTTTTTTGCTTTAGTTTTTACCAAAAAATTAAATTGCCATTCAAGTGCTTATTGTACAGTCATATTTGTTTTCCCAGCTTAAGTACCTTTCTCACACAGACACAGACTTTTATTGTGTGAAAATAACGTGCATATTTAAATTTGAAGGAAAACACTAATGAAAGCAACCCTGTTATTCCTTAATTTCTTACTGAAATATGTTGAAATATGAGCATTTTGGGGGAAAATCTGGTCATTTTCATGTTATCTCTTACATTGTTCGCAATAATCAAATAACTCATATGTATATGTAAGCATTAGTGTGCAGGTGTGGACACATGTTGAAAGTTAATGATCCGTTTCAAACATAAGTAAGAAAAAAAATCCATGAAATATTTCAAATCAGCTTACGGAGTGGACATTTTTTGTCATAACTTTTTAGAAATGTCCACGGGAGGTTTTCTAGCCAAAATCTGATGTGTGATGTAATCCTTTCTTCTAAAACAACCCAGGAGATAGTTTGGTGGGGATTCCCCTTGCCCGCCATACTCTTTAGTGCCATTCATAATTGTGTGACTAAGCAAACCAGCCAACTTTACTCACAGAAAAAAAAAAAAAAAATGGAATGATGACTTGGTCCTACCTGTTTCTGTCCTGCCTTCAGAACACTTATGAGGACACCAGAAAATCAAATGTACAAGCAATCCATCCACAGATGACATTTTACTTAGAAATAGACTTCTTGAGAGCGATTTAGTTGCAAAGAGTTTCGAGTTAGATTTAAAATTTAAAGTCAAAGGAGAAATATGCAAGACCTTTGCTCTTTAGGAGTTAAAAAATAAACTAAAGAAAATTTTCACACCCTTAGTGCATTTCCTCTTCATCTCCACAGGAAATAAGACTACCTCTAGATGCTACTGTGGGTTGAGTGTAGAGGCACTTTATTTTAAAGTCACATATCTTCTTTTTTCAAAGACCTGGACTAACATCTATAAAGTGCTCTGAATTGACATCCTCTAATCAGCATTAGGAGATGTGAAGATTTAACTAGCAAATATGCTAATAATAAATATTTGAAAGAGAAATTAGATAATTAAGATTCTGTTGCTTTTTGAAGTTGCTAGTGAGTCTCTACCCAGAAGCTAAAATAAATCAAGATTTGTAAAAGACAATAAAACAAAAAGTTGTAGGAGAAGAACAAAATGCAATCCCAAGTATCATGCTTTAAAATAATCAAAATGCAAGTATCGTAGCAGATTGGCTTGCTAATCTTTTTTTTCCTAAGGAAATGAAACTTCTGCAGTTTCTCTCACTGTCAGTTCCTTCCCCTTCAGTAATTTTTGAACCAAGTCAGCAATTTTATCCAAATCTGAGAAGGAGTAAGAAGATTCACAGCTAATTTATCCCCTGACACTTTCATTAAAATTGACAGCTAAGCATCAGCAAGATTGTTCTACTAATCATGGACCACAAGCTGGTATTTTAAAGTGTCTGTATGAGTTGAATACTGTAAAGAGAGGAATAGCTTTCCTTATACAGCTATTTGATTGTTGTGAAATCATATTCATTACAACAATTATTCAATGATTTATTAACATCTAGGAAAGCCTATGTGGTGGTTATGAAAAGCTTCCAAAACTTATGAAGAAGATGTATGAAAAGAACTTTACCCTCCCACATAAGATAATCTTATTGTTTCATATTAATGCGTACAGGACTCTGGGCTCTTACTTCATTCTTCTTTTCCCCTTTTGCCACATCTGCCTCTTCTGTGTTTGTCATCGAATCATAGGCTATCTCGAGTCGGGAGGGACCAACAAGGATCACTGAGTCCAACTCCTGGCTCCACACAGGGCTACCTAAAAATTAAAACATAAGTCTCTCTGTGCAGCAAAATAAAAGGAGAGATTTTAGCATGTGCTAGCATAGCTAAAGCTGTCTTATTTTAATCTGGCTAGTATGGATATGAGTAGCAGAGGAACTATGATACACCAGGCTTCAGCTGTCGTGTACTATTACTCCATATACACAAGCAAAGAATATCCATCCTCTCAAAGTTTTGCAAAACTATATATATATACAAGTTGAATTTCAGTTTTGAAGGGCACAGAGTGCAGGTACATCAACTCTGGTTCTCATTAGCACACATCAAATGTTCTCCCCATTCCATTGGAGTTTTTTTCTTTGTAAAATCACCAAGTCTACATGGATAGATGCTTCAAAAATGCCAAAAGAAGTTTCAGATTAGCCAATTGTTTTTCTCCTCTCATTTAAAGTATAACAGCATATCAGTGAGTGCTTCTACTTTAGTGTGCTATTTATACCACACATAGGAGGTTAAAACCAGTCTCCTGATCAACCCTGCTCACCGCACCTAGGGTTACGCTGAAAACCTGTCTCGGAGCCTGCAAAACCAAATTCTTTTCAGATAAAATAAAACTGGAAGACGTTCTTAGAAACTCACTTGATGTACCCCAATTGCTAATGGGATTCCGGCCACAGGACCAGATTACAGCTGGTTCAAAACTCAAAACAAATCAGTGCAGCAGCTAGGTCCTCAACGTCAGGTTAATTGACTTACAGATCTGCTCCTATAGCATTGCTCCTTTTGATAATGCAGATAAAATATGTCTTTCAGCAATGTCTGATGTCTTATTTGAATTGTTTGAGTGCCATCATTGAACGTTCTAAGCACTGGGAAGCAGGAAATTAAAATGTTTCTATAATAGATCCTTAACCAGAATAATCATTCTCAATGAGACAGACAGGTGTACAGGAAGGAATACTTATGGGAAAAGTGATTAAATATCTAGAAGTAATCATGAATCTTCTCATTTGTGGACACACACAGAAACCTATCTAAAAATAAATAAAAATGCAATCACTGTCACTGCATCTTGAATCACACTCACAAGAGGCTATAGGATGTCATTGCTTCCAAGGGAGTCTGTGCAGGAACAGTATGTCAAAGAGCCAGTGATAATAGAGTATTGATTAGCTGAAGAAAGAATTGATTCATCTTGGTTTTCTAGTCCTCTTGAATTACATGATTATGCTTCGTTGGGATTTGCAGTTTTAGGAAGTCTTAGAGTAACTCCAGAAGAGCAGTAGAACTCACAAAAAAGAAATAGTGAAGCAGCAGTCATGCCTGGAGCACAGACAACAAAGTTTAGGAAAAGCAGATGTAAAGAAAAAGGTGATGAAGAAATTTTGTATGCCACTGAAGGAAATAATTGTCAAAAAGTCTGAAGGAAAATCATAGAGAAAACAAAATGGGCCTAGGTAAAATATCTTAGTAAAAGACATTCTTTTGGACTCATGAAAGGTGTCCACCTTCCAAGACCATGGCTGTATAAAGATAAAATACAATCAAATTGAATATGACTAACAAGGTAAATACTACTGGGAAATGTATCATCATAGGAGATCTTAATTTTCTGATTAAAGACAGGATGTTTTTACATGAGCTATAACTTTACAGTTACATGATAATATTTTCATTTCAAAGAGAAACATTTTGAGAAGTTAGTGAAACTAATTACAGTATCTGAAGGGAAGGTGAATATGAAGCAAAACTGGAGTTTCTGAAAGTCAGATGTGCACAATTGTTTAGAGTTTAGCTCAGAGCTAAAAAAAGAAAAATATGACCAAATGGAGTCTAGCTTTACTGAAGAGGACCTGGAAAGAGGTTCAGGTGGATAACTGAACATAAGTGGACATTGCATCCTTGAGCAGTGTAGGCAAACTGTACCCTGAGTAAAAGTATCAGCAAAAGTACAATCAGCAGGTCATGGGATGTAATCTCCCACTCTACTTGGCACTTGTCAGGCCACTTCTAGTACAATGAACCCAGTTTTGCTTCCCACAGTTTAAGAGATACGCTGAAAAACAAGAGATCACTGATGTGACTAGACGGTTAGAGATAATTAGTTATGAAGAAGGATGGAAGGAATTGGGTTTGTCCAGCTACAAGGTCAGAAAGCTCAGGAGTACCTAACCACAGCCTTCCACTACCCAGAAGGTGGCTACAGAGAAGACAGAGGTACTCTGTTCACAGAGATGCATGGTGATGGAGCAAGTCAACAGGCAGGAGTTGCTTGAAGGGGATCTTCACCATGAGAACAATTTAGCCGAATAGTAGATTGCCCAAAAAAGTGACAGAATCTGTCTTCAAATATTCAGGTTGCCTCATGACAGGACTCTTTATAATCTAACACTAGACCTTGCTTTCAGTAGCAGGTTGGACTGCATATCTCCAGTGCTCCCTTCCAACTTGGTCTTTTCCATGATCCTATTGCAATGAGAGCAAGCAAGCTAATCACCTCTAAAAGAATAGCAGAAACATATCAGAGACTTGAGGGACGGAAAGATGTACTGATCAGCAGTGATAACTGCGTCTTAAAACTTAACAAATGCACAACAAACCAGTTCATGTTAAGGCATCAGTATAAAAACAGTAAAATATGCCTTCATCGTGTAAACAAGAGGAACGTAAGGAAAAAAGTGAGGCTGGCACAGGTTGAGGTTAAAGCTATGCTGCATGATTGTGTACAGTGAAGCCCAAAAATTAAGTGGACAATTTAACTCAATTTTTAATACAGTCAGGGATGTTAAAAAGTGAAGGTAGTATGTGAGCAATGTGATTTTGAGAGCTGCTGACATAGAAGAAAAATCAGGATGACTGATAGTGACAGGAATGAAACTCTCCTCTAAGGCAAAAGCAAGAATGTGTAGTTAAAGGTTCTCTAATCAGAGAAACAACCTGAATAAATGGGCATATAAAAATGCAACTAAAGTAAGGAGAAAATTTCATCAATCTATCAAACGAGTGATAGTGCTGTCAGATTGGAGAACAGCAAATATAATGGCTGTGATTAAGAGAAATAACAAGGAAGGTACATAAAGACATATTATCTGATGACAGTGATGTGCAAGGCTTTGGAACAAATTATGAAAAAATCAATATTATTACAGACAAGTAAATGTAAGGGAAAAAAATGCAGCCTGGGTTCATCAAAGGCAAACTGAACCGAGAGGGACTTGATTTAGTTGAGAATTAGATTAATAAAATTGGGAGAAATGTGATTATACAAACACCAGGCCTGGTGTGTGGGTTCTAGTCAGGAAAAGGTGGAACAGGACCTTGCAGAGGAGAACAATCTCAGTGTTGTGCTGCTTATAACAGGAACCATAGAGGCAATGCTGTGACGGAAATGGATGTTGTGAGGATCAATTGTACAAGGTATCTCCAGGCAAGGGAGGAAGATAGTAATGCTAACAACTGGGGTTAGCCCTGTGCTTTAAAGATGAGTTCAAAGTAGAAATGATCCAGAAAACAAGTAGTGATCTCCTGTATTACAGAAGTCTACAAGAGTTTGGCTTGTTCAACTATAGAACGGCAAATGCTGAGAGAAGTAATTGTTACTTGAACTATATTACAGTAGAAAAATCATGAATTCACTAAGTCATGTAAGCTAACAGAATAATTTGTACTGGAAGAAATAGCCATAAGCTGGACACATGCAAATTTAGACCAAAAGATGGAAGATTTCTGGCAATCTGAATGTAAGATTCTGGAACAGCCTTCCCAAAAGAACAAGAAAGGATTCTTAGCTATAAAACTTCCTGAGTGTTTTGTCTGCCTTCTTCAAAACAACTTATTCTACCCTTGAGCCCAGTATCTTGTGCTTACAAAAATAAATAAATAAAATAAAATCCATTGTACTGTCTTTAAAGTAATAATTTAAACAATAAGTCAGGTGAGGAGCTGTCTTATTGTTAGTTCCAGGCAAACTGGATTTCCTGATTTTAGTAAAAACAAGTAAGTGTATGTAGTGCTTTCTTCTGTTTGACGGGAGAATTCTGGTGTTTCTTATAAGGTCATTTTTGTTGATGAACTGCAGCCTTTTTTTTTTTCTTTTTTATCTTCCCTTTTGTTGATGGGATTGAATTGATGTCTTTAATGTCTTGTTTTTACCAGAGGGCACATTTACTTATAACTCTTCTTCAAATCCTTTGCAATACACCAATGTTTCAAAGGAATAAAAAGTTGGATCAGACTCAGAAAATCAATACTGAAACCACATATAGAATTTAAAGCATCTTCCTGCTTCCTCTCATTTGTCCTAGTTGAGGAAAGAGTTGGGTACTTGTATGCATTCTTTTTGCCATAGCACCACAGGGACAGTTTGTAACAATTTTTACAGTCTTTTTACAGTCATTGAAACACCTGTCCTAGAGTTTAGGTCTGGGAAATAATCTTTATTATACCATAGCCCCCTAACACATCAGTATGGTCTCTTCCCTTCCACCTATCAAACCTCCCTCAAACATTCATGTTGTTTTCCTCTGCATAGAGGGGTATGTGCCAGTACCTTTCTTTTTAATGACCTGAAAACAGATTGTGCTGAATGTATCCATCAGCTAAGCATGGTTCGTATCAGTGAGATCTTCTTCTCAATCATTCTCTGGTGTCAGCAGAGTTTTTGGAGAATATGGGGAATACAAGCACAGGTTGTTGGTCTCAGAGAGGCAAGCTGCTGATGAGCATGGCAGTACTTTCTTTCTAGCCATTTGTCACCTTGCAATCGCTTTACTTGTCTCCAAACTTTGAATGCTCTTGGCCTTGCTCAAGTGGAATGGGATTTCTTTTTCTAAAATCCCCACATATTTCGTGGAGCAACAAACCCTCTTCCATTCCAGTGGTAACAGTAAAGGAGCCCCAGATAGTCAGAAATAGCCTGAAATTGAGAAACAGGGTGGTGACCCCACCACCATCCACGCCGAAGATCCCACCTCACACGGGGGACGTCCCGGCAGCGGGGGTGATGCTGGGTACCAACCCAAGAAACTCTAAATTTAATGTTGACGTGGGCTGCTCTTCTCCAGCCGCCACCACGGCTGCCTGCTGGCTTGGAGTTCACGTCTGCCAGCCATTGTGCTGAGTTTTACGTGAAGCGCTCTTTCCTCTGCTGCGGGTAGAAAAACAGGCTGCCTTTTCCACTAACCGTGTGTGGTTTCTCATTCACAAAATTTTTTTCCTCACATATAGGAGTCTCGATTGTAAATACTTTATCAAGTGACTAATTTATCACGCCTGTGGTTTATCTCGTTGAGCTCTCTTCATCACTTGGAAAGTGCTACCGGTTATTCCCTGATCGTGGTACAGGAACAGAGAAAACACACTGACATGACCAAGATTGTCTAGGAGACGTCAGTGGGTTCTTCGCTCGTGGTTAGGGACAACATTCAGGGCTAGCATGTATCATCTCTTCTTTCTTGTGGGGAGGGAGAAAGCAGGAAGGAATTGATGATGTTTAATTAATGATGGGCACCCATGCCAATTAAGCGATTGATGCTTTTCCTTCCACTTTCCCTCTCCGCTGCTCGTTGAACTCATTTTGGTGCTTTTATAGTGCAACCATGCTTTGAACCGAGCTGATGAGAAGGAAGTTACGTCCCTGAAGAAGCCAAGGTGCAGAGCTGTTTTTGTTCGCTTGTTTCTGCCGATTATTGGGCTCCAGCTACGATGATCAGCCCCCTGCAGCCCTTCTAACTAACCAAACAACTAACCAAATCTTCAGCAGAAACAAACTAACGTAACCTACTTCTCATCAGCTCAGTTGAAAGCATGGTTGCACTATAAAAGTACCAAAATGAGTTCAACGAGCAGCGGAGGGAGGGGGAAAGTGGAAGGAAAAGCATCAATCAGTTAATGGTAAAAAGTGATTCGCACAAACAGGACAGAACTGTGGTATTATGTCATGCGTTTAAAGGTCTCCGAGACCTTAGAGAGAATAAAAATGTGATAATTGACTAAAGGCTGGTGGAAAAGCAAAGCCAAATTTGCATACCCCTTAAAGGGAAACGAAAATTTTGTACCCAGACGCCACTGGCCCACCGGTGCTCAGCAGTCGGCTGCGTCATCTCCAGATGAGTTGTCAGTAGTGTTCAGGTTGGCCAGCTCAGGCTCTGGCTGATCAGGAGACGTGGCAAACCTCCTGCCCCCATGGCCAGCTCAGGAGTCCACTCAGTGTCGGCTCCAAGGCTGAAGCAGGGAACACGTGCTGGATCCCAGGCTTGAAAGAAGCAGTCCAACTACGTGATCTGCCTCCAAAGCTATCAGCAACTTTTGTGTGTGGTTCGGAGAGAATGAAGTGCCATTGATGAGCGTATTTCTGAGTTAAGTAAAAGAGCACAAAGTGAATACAGGCATGTCCAGAGTCAAAATAGACTGTGGAAATGGCACTGATCTTCCTTCAAGGGAGATTCCCTCAGGTTAATTTAATGGAAATTAATTTTATGCCCTTCATAAGAAAAGATTACATTGCCCTCTCACTATTTGAAAACTGCAGGACCTGTCCCTAACACTGTCAGGATTATAGTTTATTCTGGACACTGTTTTTGTAGCAGTAATGAAATTAATACCCATGTACAACCCCATGCATACTCTCTAATAGTATTTCATTATTTTCTCTGCAACTTCAGTTGCTGGAAGCCCCACTCCCTGCTATCTTTAAACTGATTATTCTGTCTGCAAAGTACAGCAACAGACTGAGGCTAAAGCTGAGAACTGGACACCTTGAGCTCCTGTACTCTCCTGGTGTCGCTCTTCTGCACTCCCAAGCCAGCTTCATCTGGTGCCCTCTCCTTCTATATATCTTCTCTTACTATGTCATGTGAAATTTAGATTTTCATAGTTTTTTTATCTTTGAATATTCAAAAATCAGGTAATAGTAATCAGATAGCTGTTATTATTTAAGTATTTTATCACAATGTGCTCTTTCACTGCCATGCCAAGTTGCTGGATCTTAAGAAAACTTAACAGACACTGCTGAGCCTGGAAGCAAGTTTCTCAGCCCAGGAAGGGAGGTATCTCCTAAAAAATCACCAAAAGCTGTGGTGAGAGGGTGAGACATAGCAGGGAGAGAAAAAAACAGAAGGCAGGAACAGGCTGTAGGTCTCTGGTGTGGACACCAGCCTGCTCAGAGGGGAGGTCAAGGTCCTTTGCATGGTGTCTAACCTGCCCTAAAAGAATGGCCATCTTGGCCTGCGGAGTCTTCAAGGTTGGGTCCTGTGCCTGCACTGCTCTGCTCATTTTGCATGAAAAGCAAAAGCTTCAGCAAGGGGACTGCAGTCTTCTTCAAAGATAATTTACTAAGAGAGAAACATCTATGACTTCTTATCTCTCTTAATTATATTTCAAAACTTATTTAACCCTTTGCTCTGACAGGACTTGATGATCTCCTGCAGCTATTCTTTCCCCCAGCACAGATATTTTATGGCAAGGCACTTGCATGTACTTTTTCTTTCCACTGTGGAAATAAAGCCCCTTGTCCTTCAGCTAACTTTCTCAAGACACAGATGGCCAACGGTGACCATGGGACTGTATTTGATGTAGTTGCAGCTGTACACAGAGGAGGGTTTGACAGGGCCAAGTAGGGGGTTTCCAGGTATGACATGCATGTTTTTATGACAGAAGAGCATCACTGAGGCTGCATAGACATAGGCTGCTCACAGTCTGGCTGCATCCATCTCTGTAACACTTTATCTTGTCTAGAAATGAGACAATAGTCCTTAAAAGCCAGCCTTCTATAGCTCCTAACAGAGGTTTTTGAGACCCAACTAAATAAAGTCCCAGACAGCCTGATCCAAACCCCTGGCTGACGCTGCTGTGAGCAGGAGGTTGGACCAGGCCTCTGGAGGCCCCTGACAGCCTGAATTAATTACCCTGTGGTCCTGTGGCTTTATGATAACTGATGCCTTTCAGAGCTACACCCCTACCCATGCAATTGAAAAAAGCATTATCTGAAATATTTTGCAGCTTAGCATTCAAACCTACTCCTGACCCGTTACCAACATCTTTATTCCATGATCATCTGCAGCTTCACTCAACAGTATTATATTTCCGTTACCTTCCTTTTCCATCTAGCAATGCTCCTTGTACACCTATTGCCTGCCTTTATAATTCCTAATCCCTCTTCTACTGCAGCCAATAGAATAGGGATACTGAACTAAATACTGATTTTAAAGTGAAATCTGAATTAAAGTGAGACTATTCTCTGGATGTGTTCATGGAAAGCTCAATATTTCCTGCCAATTACCAAAAGAGAATATCGCAGTGGCAGTCATTATTTACAACAAATAAAAGGTTGAGTAGACATGGGGAAAAACTGCGAAGTGACCACATCGTGTTGGGCAAGCAGTGGCGTAATCTTTCCCTTCCAGTAACAGCGCTGCCTGCACAGACATCCTTTCTGATCGTGGCCACATAGGTGCTGACGGGGCAGATGACACAAGCAGTACCTGGGCACAGTGGCTGCAGGAGGCTGTTTTGGGAAGCATCTTGCCAAGCATTAGACCCACAACTCCATACATTTCACATCTTGCCACGCATCTTCGCAGTGAGGAGGCTACCATGGATATTATTGCATGTTGTGGGCGTGGAAAAACAGTGACCAAATCCAACACAAGTTACACAATCATCCAAATCCTGTTCTTATTCCTGTGTTTCAAGAAAAATTACCTTCTTTCTAAGGCTGTCTGAAGGAAACCATCACAGTGTTTGCAAAGGACTACTTTATAATGCCACCTCAGGGCTCCAGCTGAAATCAGGAATTTGCAGTATATAGTACCAGCTATAGCAGAAATTGCTTATTAAGCAATTTCTAATTAAGAGATGATCTCTGGTCTGATGATTTTGCACTTCAGAGAAAAAAGCCTGAGAAAATAGATAAATTTTGTACTTTGTCTTACCTTTGATGGAAATTGTTGTCTTTGCTGACTGTTGCTGTATTATTTACATAACGCCAAAACTATACGTACAGCTGCCACTTTCCACTAGATCAGTGTTTTTCACAAAGTTACAAGGTAGTGACAATTTTATTGCACAGCCACACATTTTTCATTCTTACTTTTACAGTAACAGTCACAAAATACCCTTTTTCCCTGTAATAACAGTCAGTACTCCAAAAAGACCAAAACACTGTGATAAGACAAGCTGTGCTAAACCGTGTTGCCAAATAACACTACATACGTTAATTTGCTTCCGCAGATTCCCATGCACAAAGCAAAGAAAAACTAATTTATGCAAATAATTGATAGACATTTTTTCCATTTGCCACATGAGAATGGTGCCTGAAGTGACTTGCCTCAAGTCACATAAGAAGACTGTAACAAATTCAGGGACTAAATTAATACCTGATTTATAAACCTAGTTTTTGCTTAGATGCCCATCTTTCTTCCCCTGCACTTTTAATTCTAAAATTGTTGCAAATTAATTAAAAAAAAAAAAAAAAATCTTTGAATCCAACTGTTTATCTATCTCAGTTTTACATGCAAGGAAACTACTTATGAAACGTGATCTAACACTTTCTCCGTTAACTGAAGAGTCAAAAGTAAACTGGGACCAACATGAATCTTGTTTTCTAAGAGTGACACCTAGAGTTTCATTTGAAGAATGAAAAAGGTTTTCTTTACTTTTTCAAGGTTCAAAGGCAATAGGCATTTTTGTCCAGGTTTATTACTTCAAATTGATGGTTAAATATATACAATACTGATTATTTTGCTATGTTTTTGTGTAGATACCATACACAAAATCTGTTGTTAAGTGGCTTGCATATGTTATCTGTCATTTGCTGGAACAATTCTCTATTAAACAAAAGCCTTTATTTTGCAGGCCCCATAATTTACCTTTCATTCATGAGTAATTAATTGCTTTGGAAATGTGATTTGCCTTAGTGTATGAAGACATGCACAACACCCAGAGGTGCTCTAATTTTATAGACAAGGCAACCAAGATTCTGCAGTGTCCTAAACCGTAGGGAAAATGAGGGTGAGAACCCCTTTATGCCATGAGATAACCTGATTTTCTCATCAGATGGATGGAGGCAACAGGGTTCAGTCTTGATGCCAAAATCCTCTTGTTTTGGAGGTCTCCTGCCCGTAGTCAGAGCTAACCTGCGAGAGCACAGCGTTGAGGCTGGGTTTGCCTTTCCTCACCCCACCACTGTGAGGCAGTGTCCAAATCACTGAAGAAGAAGGTGCTGCTTGAGGGTTGACATATAATTAGACAAATTGCTTAAATTAAGCTGGAATCTGTAAAAATTAGCTATCATCTGATCTGTTTAGGCCCTTTTCAAACTGTGTCTGTTTCTTTCTGTGCCACCTCTGTATGGCTACATCCCTTCTAAAAACAAAGCAGCAAAGCTTATTTTGAGAAGCTGTTTTAAGCCACTTCACTAATTTTGAAGAGCTGCTGCTTTTTTGTTCTAGGAACTCCTTTTCAGCACAAAGCTCATGTCCATCTTCACCTCTTGTCACAGTAAAACACAAATAATCCAAATGCAGTCATTGCAGACATCTTCTGCAGTTTTTAATTTTCAACTCTGAACATCCATGAGGGGAGAAAAAGCAAGACTGCATGTGGTAGCTTAGCAAAATTTCCACAAGAAAAAAATCACAGAAGTCACTCAAAAATGTTGCTCATGGATTCTCTGAATTAAATGTGGAGGCTTTTCCGATTGCAGGCATCCGTTGCTGTCTTCAATGACAGAGAAGCAGCAGCTACTCCTGCTCCTGCATCCCTGGGAGCCCCTGGGACATCTGATGGAGACCATGCTCATGATCAGTTTTCTATTCCATACACCAGGCCTGTTCCTGCCCTGGAGCTGGCTCTTCTACAGTGGCCATCCCATGGCAGGTGAGGCTTTCCACCATGTACTGTGCCAGGCAAGCATCCAACAAACCTGCTCTGGGCTGTCACCAGGTCCTGTAGCATTTCCAGCTGCTTCCCTTCCCTCAGGTCCCCCCGCTGCCCAACTCATCCACACCATGGGAGAACATCCAGGCTCCTGCTTCAGCTGTGTGTGGATCCTGCCCCTCTGGATAGTGGGGTCCTGAGATCTGCCCTGCTCTGTCTCTGCAGCTTCCTGTTAATTAAAGGGCTGTGACAGCTTTTTCTGCTCCTTTTCCCTGAATATGACACAACAACCAGCTTCATGAAATCCAAAAGGGAGAGTTAGGACTGCATTTCAGTGTCTGAACCTCTTAACTTACTATATATATATATATATAAGGACAGCATGACAAAATGACACAAAAAAAAATCATTAAGATATAAATAATTTGAAAGTGATTCCTTAGAGCCAAAAATGCTTTTCTTCAGAGTTTGTTTGTTTTATATGTATACTATAATAAGCTGAAATAAAATATAGCATCCTGCTAAGGTACTGCAACAAAACCTGACATGCTGTATTCTGCAACTCCCTCTAGTAATAAAATAATAACTAATGGAATATGATATAACAGGACATATCATAATACTAGGATTAAATCTCAGTCTCCTGGTTAAATACACAAAGTGTTCAGGTGGAGCTGGTATTCCTCTGGAGCAGCTAGAGGAAGCAGTCTCTGACCCTTCCCAAGGGATGGGAGGGGCAGAAGGAAGCTTTCCTGGTTTCACCTGCTCTTTTTATGTAATTTTGTATGTGTTCTGGATTGACAAGTACCTGTCAAATTTAAAATCATAGTGTAGGATGGAGTATTAGGTTTGCTGTCTCCCAGAGTATGAAAGTTATGTTCACAAGAAAAGTTTTTGTCAGGCATATCTGTTATCCATCATGAGGAACAGGTTTAAATTTATAGTGCCAGGCTGTTAGGAACAATTTTAGCAAATAATATATTCTTCATTGATTGGTTGCTTTTTGGTGTGTTTCCTTGTTTGTTTGTTTGTTTGAGAATTATTTTAGCAATTTTTTTACTGCTTCATTAGATTTTATAGGAGTTTGCAACCGAATTTGTCTTACAAAATATTCTCACTCTTCTCTTTCCCTTCTGTGTGCCCTTTAACTTCAGTTGCTGAGGAAGCTGGAGATTAGAGATGGTGTGAAAATGATACAGGTCAAAAAAGAGTTGCTCAACATGGAGGAGTTGTCAGTAACCACCTGACTAGTTATGTGAGAGGTGCCTTTGTTTTCTTCATGTATCATATTAGTTCATCTGTATAACTGATTTTCTGTCTTTGGAAGAGTAACAAGAAATTGAATTTACCTGAGAATCATCCGTAGTGGAGACTGTTGGATTTTCTCCTCCTTTCAGAATTCTTCAAGTCATCCCTTCTTTTTACAGAACCTGTGGGTTACATGTAATCAGGTAAGATTATAGTAAACAAAGAAAATGTCAGCAAACAGAAAATACCATGTACGAACATTTCTTTACATCACCGTTAGACCAAAGCATCTTCAGTGTTTATCCTAAAGTGTTAACCCTTGAGTGTTAACAAGTCAGCTTCTCTGGACGAGGATGGATAATATGTGATGGCTGCAGTCAACAAAGGGGCATCAAGAGGCCCCTGCAAGAGATGTGTGTGCCAGTGTCATGTCACTGACAGGTGAACTCTGGAATACACAAAGCACACAAAGTGTTTGCTTTTATTGCTGCCCCAGAACTTCAGTCAGTCAGTGGTGTTCCCAAGAGCATCCAGTATAACAGCAAAATGTCCTATATTTCAATATGTAATGAATACATTTGCTTGATGTTAATTGCTAGAATGTAAAGCTAGAAAACCAATGTTATGACAGTTCATTGCTTGTGCTGAAAGGCTCATCATGTCTTCATTGCATGAAACTTAAGCACAAAGCAATTGCATTGCGTTCTCATTGAATATCAGCACTTGTACCTGTCTGAGATCATGTGTTATAAAAAACAACATTTAAAATACTGTGTTGTCATCAGAAGCTGCTCCTGCTGGGATTTGCTAAATGCTTATAGAATCATAGAATCATAGAATATCCTGAGTTGGAAGGGACCCTTAAGGATCATCAAGTCCAACCCTTGACACCACACAGGTTTACCCAAAACATGCTTTGGCGTGTTCCCATAATAATGGTGTCCTGTTGTTGTTTTTTGTTGTTGTTTTTGTTGTTGTTAATGATGATGATGATTTTTTGTTTGTTTGTTTGTTTTAATGAAATATAGGGTATTAATGAGAAACTTGAACATTGTAGTTTAATATTTTCTTTGGCTTTTGCCACAAGTGGTCAGTGCTGATGCAGTGTGTTGCAAAGTTGTGGAAGGAGCTGGAAGAGGAAGCCAGCCATGCTGCAGATCTCTGAGCCATACAAAAGGCCAAGACTGATATGCATTGTGAGAAGGGAGAGGGGAGGTGGGGTTGTAAGGAGTTGCTGGAACATGGGCTAACATATCGCTCTGATCCCCTCAGGTGCAGGTCACTAGCTGGATTCACTCGTGCTTTCTCACCTCCTTGATGCTGGGCAGTGATTCACAAACTTAAAGAAGTGATCTCTTCTCTCTCCTCAGCTCTCACCATCTGCAAACAACTCACCTGGATGAGGATAGAAGCCCTCTGGCCCTTCCACAACTTCAGGAGAACAGGTAGCCATCCTGCCTACTACTGCTCCTGCTATCATCTCTGCAGGATCCCCAGAGACCTTCTGAGTGGTCCCTGAATAAAAATGAAGGTGCATTGACCTGAGCCTGTTCAGGGAGTACATGTAGTCAGATCCTGAGGCGAAAAAGTTACTGGCAGAGACCAACCACCACTATCCCTGGGCTGCAGAAGGCCACAGCACAGAGGAAGGACTGCCTTATGTTCTTCTGTATCAGTGCACTGACATGTTCAATGCTCTGAGATAACGATCACTGTGAGATCTGAAATCTTGCAGAACTTCACCCTCATGGAAGTTCAAACACATAAAGTATGAATACTTTCATTACCTAAATAGTTTCTTCTGGTAAGTGTTTGCAAACTTTGGAAAACCAGAACTCTATTTTCACACTGTACCATATGAAAGATCTTTTGGAAACAATTACCAACACTGAGTAACAACTTCATATAAATCCCACTCACAGCATCTTGCAATCCTAATCAACGATGATCCATTTATTGTGTTTTCTGCATTGTTTAATCTCAGGTAGAACATGTGACATCTGAAGGTTATGCACGAATCATAGACCAAAGTTTTGTCATTAATTGGAGTATGTTTATTAGGTATCAATTATTAACTTAAATTAATAATAACAATAATCAGCATAAACTTCATTTTCTTATTGATATGTGGAATGGCTTCTGTATAGTGACATATCTATAGCAAACAAACAAACAAACAAACAAAGAGGTGTAGCTTAGGGGAAGGATTTTCAGAAGTGCTTCATGTTGCTTTGACTCGTAATTACACAGGGGTGGCACAAGGCCAGCCTGGATCATGCCCAGTGCACACAGGACATCGTGTCTGATCCATGTGGGAGCAGACTTCAAGTTAGGCTTGTGCAATGTGCCCGGGGGCTGTCTGCAGCTAGCAAGCAGGTAGGACACAAAGTGCATCATGCTGTAAACGCTCCAGAGGTTGATCTTGCATTGAGAGCAGGTGTAGCTGCTATGCCAGGTCAACCTTGAAAGCTCTTGAAAATCCATCTTTATGCCTCTGCGTTACAGAGACTCTCTTCCAGTGTGACAGAATTGCTGCTAGGCCAGTTGTACATCCAGCTCTCAGTTGATTTTCAGGCCTTTTGGGTAAGGATCCGTTCTTAGCACAGAGGTGGCATGTTGTCAGTCACCTCCTCGTTCCTCATAAGATGGTTTGTATGTAGGCCTGAATCCAGGGAAGGAGAATATCCAGCTCACTGATGGCCTTGTAGATTCCCTTCTCTCCAAGCTGTCAAGAAGATAAAGACATTAGAAAAGAAGCCACCCTCAACACTTAAGCAGCGCGGGTGAGAACCAATACTTTCTGGTCTTACCTTAAGAAATGTTGTCTTTATATTTTTGACTGCTGGATTTAACCTTGTGGATGGAGCACATGGAAGCTGAAGGGATGAGAAGAAACCAAAAGAGCTTGTTGCACCAAAGATGCTGATGGAAAGACACAGTGGTGAGGAAGAGTCAAACCCACAGTGTGGCACCATCGGACTACTTGTAAAATGTGTGAAATCAGCATTATCTCAGCATCTCCTGCTACTACACGTGTATCATTTTACTTGTGTGCCTCCTGGAAATTGAGTCCACACCACAAAAACTATAACGTGAGTATCACCACATCTTCATATTACACACTTTCTATTCATCTCAGGGCTCTTTATATCAGTGGCAGTTACAACCTTTGTACAGTGTGGCCTATCTCTAAGGTTCAGGTCCTTTAACTTGAATTTCCAGCCTGGAGGCACTGCCAGCAGGGGGTCCCCAGGCCTGGCATCCACCACCCTGGGGGGCTGCACCTGCTGTGCCACCACTGTCTGCTCCCTCTGCATTCTCACAGGTAAGTGCTCTCTCATCATAACTCTTTCAGTTGTGTTTTTTTAGAGAAGTCTAGCTAAACTTTCTGAGCAGCACCTTCAACATGGCTTCCTGACTCCCCAGCTCCCTGTGTTTTACAAGGAAAAGAATCCTGCTTTTAGGGAAAAAGTAGAAAAATCTGGTATTTTCCAATTTATGAAGAAAGACAATGTTTTGGAAAAGAAAAAAGGCAAAAGTCTTGAGCTCAATCTTTCTACATCACACAGACTTTTTAAAAAGGAACACAAGTATTTTCTTTTCAAGTTACCTTTTTTACATGTTTTATTTACATGAAAATGTATATAAATGCAACTCAAATTTATAAACCTTAAATAATCTTCTAACTAGTTCAGACCTTCATGATCTGGGGCTTTTTTTAAGGTACATCTGCATGATGCAGATTTCCATAGAAGTAAACTGGTAGCAGAACTGAACACTGATTCAGTGACAAAACTGCCCCAAGTGTTAGTATGCATTACAAACTCTTCTCTTCTTGCATACAAAGCAAATGAACAAATAAGCAAGCAAGCAAGTTTGCTTATTTCAAGCTATGCTGCAATATGCAATCTCTGCTAAAGACCTAAAAGCACTGCCTGTAATGATTAAAAATCCTGCAGTGAATATATTGCCTTCCTGCACTCCATTCAATTGCAAGGGAAAATAAAAAAATAAAAATTCCACAACCTCCTATTTATATAGGAACATCATAAGCAGCTCATAAACAGCTTGATGCTGTTCTCAACAGTGTTGTCATCCCAATAGGGCACATAAGCAAGTAAATGCGCTTTTTGTTGAGAGCCATAGTGCTGCAGATGGATGTTCCCAGTTTCCAAGAAGAAATGTGTATTCCTTTTACCATGCAATCATGTTCTAAATGAAACACCTCGATTTCACTGCAGAAAGGGGATTTAGAGATGTTGGTACCTATGTAGTTTTAAAAGAACAGGACACAGGCTCTTAAGTTATTGGAAAATGTTAATGTTTCTTTGTTTGGAAAGCAATCAATCAAAAAAAAAAAAAAAAAAAAAAAAAAAACAAAAAACAACACCAAGAACTAGCAACATTAAAATCATGATGATAAGGTAGTAGAAAATCTTCAGTATTGGTCTGGAATCAAATGTTAAGATTTTTAAATAGTATGATTATGTAACTTGGCTCTATAACTGCCTGAATTAGAGCTAGAGTTCATGAAAGAATATAGGGTGGGTATATATATAAAGATGTCACTGTTTCCCTCAACTGTATAAAGAACTTGACCCCTGAAAGAGGATGAATTCCTTATGGAAGTATGTTGTCATGGTGGAAATCCCTTCTGATAAACATCTTATAATACAACTAGGTAATAAAAATTAAAGATCTTATGTAAATGGATGAATGAGATTGCTTATTTATTGGGAAAAAATATAGTGGATAAATCCCAAACTGTGTTTTAGCAGAAGATTCATCACTTTCATTCTGATTACAGTTTCTAGTATGCTTTCATTTGATTTCTTTTGTTGGCCTTGAATTAATAAAAAATCTTTTTAAATTGTTACAGTTTTCAGAAATTAGATGTCTCCCAGAAAATCATGGCAAGTCATCATTTCAGAAAGAGATATTGTTTTTCTACTGTAACAGGAAGTCTTTTCTTTCTTACCAGTATTTTTTAAGATCTGGAAACTTAAATCATTTAGATTTGTGTTGGATAAAACACGGGTGCTAATTATGAAAAAGAATACAGGAGCTTTGAGAAAAGCACTGCATTTTGTCTCCATACAGCACTAGAATCAAATGTATTGCTATATATATTACTGTATATATTATGTGTATATATATTACTGTATTATATAAATGTATTACTATACGTGATTCTATGATTCTGTGATATTAGCTCCAGTCACTGATGGTATATCAGAATAAGTAATGTTCTGCTCTGAGTTGAGTCACAGCTGATAGTCTGAACCCTTCTGTGTGTACAGGCACTTGTATGGGGTGTAATTGCTTTTCCAGACAAGAACGGAATCTCTTTCAATGATATTGTAGCATACAATACCTGGAATTTTGACAGACACAGATAATTACAACAGGGTGTGGAATGCTGTGAATAATGGCTGTAAATTGCAAATATGTAACCTGAGAACTGGTGGAGTTTTCTCCCATTTTTACATTTTACAAATATTTTTGTTGTGTTTTGTAATTCAGCAGCGCAAGGAGATGTCTGAAGATGCTTATTGTTGAATAGCAAATATTTATGTGCAT
Organism: Anas acuta; assembly: GCF_963932015.1. Classification (NCBI taxonomy): domain Eukaryota; kingdom Metazoa; phylum Chordata; class Aves; order Anseriformes; family Anatidae; genus Anas; species Anas acuta. The sequence goes on along the minus strand of NC_088979.1, from coordinate 167,976,533 downwards.
GTAGAGCCAATGTTCCTTTCTTATATGCCACCACACAGTTAAGAACAGACAAATGTATAACTCAATAACATTTCATTGACTTCTCACCCTGCCTTCACTTTTTAAAATTACCATAGACATTTACCTGGCCATTCATGGTTATAAACCCCAAGTCACACTTGAGATTTTGTGACACTGCGGTTTGTGAGGACTACAGGTTTTGTGGAGAAAAAAAAAATATCCACAGGTCAAAAAGCTTTAAGGCACACCCTGTCTTTATTCATCTACTCTTTAAAAAGAAGAGCCAGGTAGTAAGACCTCACAGGGTGTTCAGCAAGCTCACATGTAAATGACAAGTCTGGGAAGAGAAATGACCCACAAGTGACACTGTCATGTTAGCACCACCCAGTAATCTATGTGTATATTTTCAGCAAAAGAGTGTTTTAACTGCCGTCCTGGTGTCATTTACAGGTGAGATGAGGACGTTGTTGGTAGAAGCACCTCTTCCCTGGAACACCTGGATCCACTGGAGGGACATGTTGCCAGTGGGCAACTGCTTTGACTTACAGGTATAACTGACATACAGAAACTGCTCCCTTGTGGTTTATTCAACATCATAGGATCATAGAATCACAAAATCATAGGAACCATTTAGGTTGGAAAAGACCCTTGAGATCATCAAGTCCAACCATCCACCTAATGCTACACATCCACCACTAAACCATGTCCCTAAGCACTGCACCCATATGTCTCTGATACTTCCAAGAATGGCAACTCCACCACCTTCCTGGACAGCCTGTTCCAATGCCTAACCAGCCTTTCCATGAAGAAATTTTTCATGATATCCAATTTAAACCTCCTGTGGCAAAACTTGAGGACATTGCCTTGCATCCTATCACTTGTTACCTGAGAAAAGAGACTGACACCCTCCTTGCTGCAACCTCCTTTCAGATAGCTGCAGAGAGAGATGAGATCTCCTCTCAGCCTCCCTTTCTCCAGACTACACAGCACAGTTCCCTCAGCCACTCCTCATATGTCTTGTTTTCTGATCTCTTCACCTGCTTTGTTGCTCTTCTCTGGACACACTCAAGCTACTACTCAGTATCCCTGCAGTGAGGGGCCCAAAACTGGACACAGTACTCAAGGTGTGCTCTCACCAGTGCCAAGAACAGAGGGATAATCTCTACCCTAGAGATGCTGGCCTAACTGTTTCTGGTGTAGGCCAGGTTGCTGCTGGCCCTCTTGGCCACCTGGGCACACAGCTGGTTGATGAGCAGCACCCCCAGGGCCTTTTCTGCCAGGCAACTTTCCAGCCACTCTTCCCCAAGCCTATATCACTGCATGTCACTGCTTGCTCAGGAGACACCACCAGCTCTTTCCAGAGTATGGTGGAGCAGAGATGACATGTGAGTAAAAGTTCCTGAGTCCACTGGGTATGCTGCTGAAGAAGGAAAGTATGACCAGAGTTAATGCTGTGGAAACAAAGAGCCACATCTCTCTGTTTACTCTGCATCTTTGCAGCTTTGGTGCTGAAGGGCAGTATGAGGCAACATCATCAGAAGCACCAGTGGGGAAGTGGGCTGTCTCCATGGCACCTCCACCACCTCGCCTGCCCTCTACATTCACTCTGAGAGGAAATGAGTGGTGTGAAACCTCCCCAGGCTCAGGGGGAAGCCCTCGGGAAGCTGGGTCTTCTGCGATGTAGGGCACACCATGACTAAAAATCACCTCCTCTGCTTGCTAAAAAGGTGTGATCTAGCCCTTTCTTAGCCTCTCAGATGGACAGAGGTAGTTTAGCTCTCACAAATATACTCACACATGCATTCATGTTCTCTTGCAGGACCTGGAAGGCGCTAATAAGGTACAACTTTTCACTTTCCACTTCAAGATGACTGAAAACATTTTTCACGTAGAATGAGAGGACCTGGTCTCGAACACTGCAATTTGTCTGAAAACAAAGCAGGTAAGCAGCTACCAAATGAAAACCTTACAAGTCACATATGACCTAAAATTTTTGCCTTGTAAAAATACATGTAGTTAGAAAGCATACAATCAATAGAAATATTTTCATGAACTTTAATGTTCAGCTCAACATACCCCTGTGTTTTCTGAAGGTAAGGCAAGAAGATGTTGCACTGGCACAGAAGGGCCTTATTAAGACTAGCCATGAAAAGAACTGACAGCAACAAATACAACTAATTCACAAGGAATAAATGGAATTTGAATATGGGAGTTAAGCCAGATTATCTTGGCCAAATTGTAGGTGTCATTGTCTGATTCCTCCACACCAGTGTCCCATGCCATTCAAAGTGCTGTAAGGAATCCCAACTATCCCCAGCTGTTGCTCCAGAAGAGAACAGTCATCTTGTACACGCTATGTAATACATGTACCTTACTGAACCGTAGGATCTCTTGGATACCCAACAGTATTTCAAATGGCTATATGCCCAATTTTAGGCAACTGAACCAAGTATAGGGTGCAAAATTACCACCAGGAGGGGAAGGCAGATACAAATTAAGCCACCAAAATGCAGGTGTCCACACGTACATCCCATGGGCAAGTGAGGAGCATTCACTCCCAAGGTGATCAGTGAGATCCAGGGGAGTTCAAAGGCCAATAGCTCTCTGCTCAAGGATAAACTGACTCAATTGGCCCTGCTGACTAGATCTCTGCATAAAGGTATGTGAGCTCACATACCTAGAAATAGACCCCCCAAATCAGTATTTTACATGCCAAAGCTTACAGGGGTACTCTGATCTCCCTCTTCTAGAACATCTGCTGAGTTCAAAACCCAAAGCAGCTCTTGGGTGCTTGGGTGTCCTGGGTGCTCTGTAGCATCCCTGGGCCATCTGCACTTCTGCACACCCTCAACATAAGGTTTCTCAGTTCATGGGATGTTGGCTTTGGCTCTGGCCCTCATGTAAATAAGCTACTGCCTGAAAAGCATTGCTGAGAAGGACCACACACAGTAAAGCATCCACAGGAGGAGCAAGAGCTACCACAAACACACGCCTCCCCAATGCGGCAAACACCCCCACCCCAACTCTCCAAGGAAAGTACCGCTGCAACCACCAAGAGACAAGTGTCTACAGCCAGGCTTTCCACATCCTCTTCTTTCTCCCCATATCACACTCACATCCCCTTCATGTCCCATAGGAAAATCACTTTCTTGGGGTGCAGAGATAACATTCTTCCTCTAAGTGAAGGATTTAATTAAATGTACGGCTCTCATAAATACAAAGTCCTTCCCAATTAAACACAGCTGACTTACGTGTCAGCTGTCATTCCTTTTGATCCCACATTCTTATCTCTACAAACCAAAGGAAAATCAAAGCAAGAAAATGGAAAAACAGTTGTATAAATCTTACCATAAACAGCACTTTTGTTGTCTTTTTTAGAAGTCTTGTGTTCTTGATGAGATCCTTCTGTAAAATACAGTGTGCTAGTATTAATTAATCTAAGCAGAGGAAGGAAAAGAGAGCTTTGTCTAGTTGGTACAAAGCTTCGCTCTGCAGTAGTGTTTCATACCAAGGTTCTTTGTGTGTTGTAGTAGCAATAATGATAAAAATCTTCTACATCTTATTCAGATGTAGAATGAGGACTCAACAAATCTATGCTCCAATCCCAGCCTAGCTACAAACTTCTTCCATGGCCTTGGCGAACTCATTCCACCTCTCTATGCATCTTCTTTTTTTCCATCTTTATGAAGGGAGTAGCATTTCCCTGTCTCTCAAGACCACAGAGATTATTCAGCTTATTAAATTTTCCAGGTGGTCAATAACGAAGCTGCCAAAGAAGCATCCATAAATAAATAAACTTCATCTAGTGGGATCAACTTACAGGAACAGATGATTTTAAACTAGTTGCCTTGATATACAGGTTCTCTGTCACTTGGGAGAGGAGTCCTTTTCGGCAGGTATGCTTTCCTGTAGGTGACTTTTTGCCTTCCACAGTGAAAAGACAAAGTAAAACTAAAAAATGCCCAGATCTGAAAATAGAATATACTTTCATCTTCGCTCCCAAATCTTCGTGCCTCTACAGTCACAGCGGCGTATGTGATACAGCAAGACTGGTTAGACGATAGAGGTTAACCTAATTTTGTTAACCCTCAAAGCAGCTTCTGCACTGAGATGCTCATGTAGATAACCTATTGCTCGTGTGCTGGCTGATCAGTATTGTTGCTGCGCTTTTTTATACATCTTGCTCCACTTTCAACAAATTTGACCACAATCATCTGTGACGTTTTCTAAACGATATCTCCATATTTACTGGCAGCAGGGTCAAGGTTTCCAAGAAAGAAGAACTTCCCTCTCATGTGAGAAGTTTTCTTTCATTTAAGTGGTGGTCAAGTGAGAAAAAAATTGTTGAGCTGGTTAGTTTGGTTTTGTAACAAAGTACACCTAGTGTGTGATTTTTTTTTATTTTTCCACAAAACCTTATGGTAGCAGTTTTGTAAAAGGTAATGACCCAGACGAAAAAAAAAAAAATGTGTTAACTTAACCGAGAAATTGTAGAAAATCAGTTATCTATAAGGAAGATGGACTATCCTGCCTTTACAACTTCATTGCCTAACCTTTAAGAAGTGTTTTGTTTTTGGGATACGGCAGCTAATAGCAAATGATCTTGCTATTTTAATCTCTTGAATTAGTCTTCTACTAGGGCACGATTTGCACCTATAGAAGCAGCATGCTATGTATTGTGAAAGAGAGGGCTCCAGCAAGGGCTCTGCTCAAGGACCAGGGCATGCCTGGCTATTGGACTGCTTCAAGAGCCCACCAAGAACCAAAGGTTGCTGAAAAATGGCATGTATGGTCCCAACATACCCACCAAAAAGGCAGTAAAATTTAAACCATAGAGTCATATGCTCGCTTTTCTACAGTCATGCTCAAACATAGATTGGGAAATCTATATCTCTAGCCTGCTTTTGAGATAGCCAATGTTGAGAGCTTCAGAGCTGTCTAAAGTGAAGCTGGAAGAATGGGATAAATTCATCTCAAGTACCACTCAATAAATGCAGGGAACATCACATCAAAGATAGACTTGGAAATCCTGAAGCAGCACCAGCAGTAGGATGCTGTTAAGACAAGAACTGGTGTAAATTAGCCATCAAGACCCCTAGGACTAGCTGAGGTGTATGCAAGAAATGGGAGAAAGCACCTTTTGGTCCAGCATAGCAATTCTTCAGCCTACATTGATACCAGCTCTGGGAGAAAGAAGGATGAGATAAGCTAGTTTATAAACTCACCCCAGCCTGGATCCCACTAGCTATTTTATAAAAACAAATGTACATAGTCTCCAGGCCAATCTGGACTCACATGTGGCTCCAGGGATCCGAGGATCATAGAAGTATTAGAGCAAGTCCAGAGGAAGACCATGAAGATGGTCAGAGGGCTGGAGCATCTCTCTTATGAAGACAGGCTAGGGGGGTTGTGGTTGTTCAGCCTGGAGAAGAGAAAGCTGTGGTGAGACCTTATAGTGGTCTTCCAGTGCCTAAAGGGGGCCTGCAGGAAAGCTGGAGAGGGACTCTTTGTCAGGCAGTGTAGTGATACGACAAGGGCGAATGTTTTAAACAAAAAGAGGGTAGGTTTAAATTAGATATAAGGAGGAAATTCTTTACTCAGGGGGTGGTGAGGCAGTGGAACAGGTTGCCCAGAGAAGCTGTGGGTGCCCCATCCCTGGAGGTGTTCAAGGCCAGGCTGGATGGGGCTTTGGGCAACCTGATCTGGTGGGAGGTGTCCCTGCCCATGGAAGGGGGATCTTTAAGGTCCCTTCCAACCCAAACCATTCTGTGATTCTATGTAGCAGCTCCTGCAAAAGGGTTTAAGCACACAGCCACACACACATCCCATTAGCTTCACCAGTGCTGAAGAGCTCTTGGGGTCCAGGCCCAAAGAGGGCTGCCAAGAGAGCTTAGATTTTGGTAAGTGGAGATGATGGAGACCTGATTCCCTGCATGCATTGTAGTGCTCATTTGAACTATGGTCTGTGCTTAAGCTCTCTAAATGCTGTCAGACTTGCTTGATGAGATACACAAAACCTCAGCATACAATGTATGCGGATGGAACGTTAACCACTTGCTCCAAATTTCTTCCTAGAAAAGGATCTCAGGCAATTGCAAGAGTCAGAATACAAAACTGCCTCAGGTTCCCCAAGGTGTGGTACTCCCTGGTCAACAGTTTTCCTCTAAATGGGTCATACAGCCAGTCTGTAATGGCTTTTCACTAGAAAATCAATAATTTTAAATGTCTCTGAAACTTCTGTTGCTGGAAAACCCTTGAGCCCACAAGTTTCATTTTGTCTGTTCTGTGAGCTCCTATGCTTGGAGGGCTGTAGTAGTAACACCACATTGCATCGGGCTCTAAAGAGCCCCTATGGTGAATCAGCAAACATCTTGATGGATCTGGCTAACTTTAAACTGAGTGGTGTAAACAAATGCAGATGGGTGTAGACGTATGCTGTCCATATTACATATTGATAATATAATATATAGGGATTCCTTAGCATTCCTGACATAGAAGAATGGTTGGTACCATTTAATATCAGATCCTGTACAGTTACTCTCCACCTCTTTTGAAATGCTTACTTAGTTATCAGTCAGAGAATAACCATTATCCATTAACTTTCTGTTCCCTGTTCAGAGCAAAGTTGTTGTTTTTCTCTTTTGGGGTCTCATTTAGTGCTCTGTAGTACCACTACATTTTAGTGCCACTTTGGCTCTCAGGCATAATTATGATTATAAATAATATAGATTAATAAAGAACTGATATTACACCATGTTTTAAAGTTGCATGAAATAAAGGAAGAAACAAATTCAGGGACACAGACCTTTTAGAAAAGAACAGTGAGAAGAGCTACAAAGCTTTGTGTGGATGGTGGAACTGACATACCCAGATCCAGTCTGAGGACAGTAGTAAAACACACAACAGAGCATGTTGACTTCCAGACATAAGATAGAAACCATGGGAATTTAAGGAGACCACCCCAGTGAAAATGGGCTCTTACAGCATGGAAACTTTTAGATGCACAGTATTGTGAATACTTAAAGAGCAGTACAACACTGACGACACATGAAAAGTTCATGTATTACATAAATACAACTTGCGTAAATTTTAAAAAGAATAAGAAAAACTAACAGAGCAGCCAACATATCAGAAGAAAATCTTGCCTGATTTGCCCTGCCTAGGGACTAAGCTTCGAAGAAGGCTGAAAGTAATTTACAAATGCAGGACCAGTGCATGAGAAGATCTTTTCTTTGCTAACTTATTGAGAAACATTAAATTGAACCATGGAAAGTTTTTGATCTATATGAGTTAGGTAGATATTATTAATATTAAGTTATCTTTATCTATGTAAAACACAGACACATCTACGATTGCTGCAAAGTTCTTAGCCTATTTAAGGTAACAAACATATCATCTCATTGTTTTGCAGCTTATCTGGCTTTCTGATCTGCATCCATAAAAAGCCCCAACTAGTTTCTTACTTCTGAATCTTTTCACCTTTCACATTTTCTGTTTATTCTATTTCCTGTTAGTATAACTTTAACTAAATTAGCTGTATGCTTCCTATAAACATTAATAACACTTGTTCACCTGCAGCTAATGTTATCTTATGCTATTTCTTAATCCCATATTTTTTTTCTCTTCTCCTTTGATATCTGGCTCAATTCACTTTGATCTTCTGAAAAATAGTAGGTCTACATGAAGATCTGTGGTGTTTATGCTCAAAAATTTGACTTGATAAGTAACAATGAAGTCTACTGAGAATTGGGGATAATACCACCTATCCTACTATAGGACTCAAAAAAAAAAAAAAAAAAAGAAATATTCTAGTGCCTCCATCATAGAGAGAAGCTTGGAGTGGAGAAGCTCCTATCATCCAGAGATGATTCTGCAATCTTCTGAACAGGGTTGTAATGAACGTAGGCATATAGCTAATTCTGAAATATGCGCGGAAATGCCCAGCACTGCTTCTTTTAACCTTCTTTTACCATCTGAAATAATAGGAAACTTCGGAGCTGGTATAGATTTTTTCAAAATTAATGAACAATTATGAGCCAAGTTTTCAGAGAAAGGAGGAGAAGCGAAGAAAGAGAAAGGAAGAGAAGAGAAGAGAGAGAAGAGAAGA